>NC_064809.1:93458311-93833157 GCF_023721935.1 Panthera uncia | reverse complement strand
AAAAAAAAAAAAAAAAAAAAAAAAAAAAAAAAAAAAAAAGTTTTTTTAAAAAAAAAAAAAAAAAAAAAAAAAAAAAAACAGTATGCCAAACAATGTCAGACAGGAAGGCAGGAATAATTTAAGTCTGGGGAGGTATAATGAGGACTAAGTGAATGCCTTCTCTTATACCAAGAACTACATATACATTATAGTATTGCATATTAAGAGACAGTAAATAGATTTCATAAGGATTTCAAATCTTCCACTCAAAAGTGAAAATAAAAAAGTCGGGTTATAATTTCTCATTTAGTCCCAGCAGTTATGTCACATCAAAGACCTAACAGTTTAACTTTCACCAAAAAAATCATGTTTTTATTAATTCATAAATTGAAATAACTTGTTAAAATTGCTAACTACTGTATTATGTCAAAAGTAAAGTCTGTATTTAACCACTCTGTGTCCAAAGAACTCAGTATACAAAAGGTACTCCAATGTTTCCTAAAGAAAAAAAAGAAGTATTCATATTGTATTCTACACCAGGAACGTATTACCATGTTATAAGATCTAGTGTAGGAAAAGAAAAGTTCTCCAGGAATATCTAGATACTAAGAATATTCTTGATGTTTCTTAAGCACAAGGGTTTCACAGGGCTATAAGCATATCTAAAAGGAATTAGAAGAGGCCAAAGTTAAGGTACAAAATAAATTTCTACTAAGAATGCCATCAAAACAAACTAACAAAAATAAAGCTGATCTCCCAAAGGTCTCAAGTTCTTTTTTTTTTCTTTTATTTACTTGAAAGTGAAGGAGAGAGAGAATCCCAAGCAGGCTCCACGCTCAGTGCAGAGCCCAATACAGGGCTCGACCCTGGGATCATGACCTGAGCCAAAACCAAGAGTAGGACACTCAACCGACTGAGCCACCCAGGCACCCAAGTTATTTTCAATAGAACTAAATTCTAAAACAATCACAGTAAAAACAGGAGTGAAACCAAGTGTACTAAAATAGGGCATTTTAACTCCAAAAGAAGAGCACTCTTAGTATTCCATCTCTCCCACTCTAGTCCCCAATCATTTTCTTTACCTTCTTGCTTGTTCCTACTCACTGAATACGTACTTTGTGCTAGAATCTAGGCAGGTGAAACATTTTAGGCCCTGCCCTAATGATTAGTCAGTTTACTGGTCTTCAGAATACATATACTAAAAATAGCACCACTCCTGAAATCATTGTTGCACTATATGCTAACTAATTTGGATGTAAATTTTAAAAAATAAAAAATAAAACAAGTAAAAAACAAAAAACACTTACTTCAAGGACCTGAAATTCATTTTGCATTTATTTACACAAGATAAAGGGGTGGGTGCTAGTGAATATTTTCCTTCTAAAGAACTGAAGTCTTAAGACAGAAGGTAAGGGGCTGATATACCTCCAATACCTAATATACTGCCTGTAACAAATTAGGTGCTTAATATTTGCTGAATAAGTGAAAGTAAACGTTAACAATCAGGGACCTGGATCTAAAGCAAAACTTATTTCGGGCTATTTTCTTTCTCCTGCCTTCTCTGCAGGTAAATTCAACTCATTCCATTAATTCAATTCTGTCCACCAGTTATAGAAGACATATGATGACCTTAACAGGCAGTGTCCCTATTTCTCCCTTCAATACTCATACGAGAACGTCACTTTCCCTATTTGGTTGACGTTAAAACATACTGTTGTACCCACAGATAGTAAGAAAAAAAAATAACAACAACAACAACAACAACAACTGAACTCCAAGAACTAACCGGGGTTTATAATCACACTCAAACCCACTTTCAAAAGCTCAGCTAAAATATATATGCAAATATATATCCTTGAATTTAGTCATATCATCAGAGACCTGAAGACATCAAATTGGTACCCTGTATTTACTGAACTACTGACCCACTGGCATAAAACCATCAGCATACTAGGGGTATTATAGGGTCCTTCTTTCTTACCAGAAGGATACAATATGCCATATAGTACATGCATTATATTACACAGTAAAAAGGACTTACAGGAGAGTTTATTCTCTGTTCTACCCTTTAGAAACTAGCTTTTTGGGGGTTTTGCTTTTGGTTTTATTTTACTGTGGATCTATCATCCTTATAACGGATCGGGTTCCCTCTTTACTTGGGCCACTAAAAAACATAGAGCTAAACTGTGGCCCACTCCAGCAGTTTATTTAATAATTGTAGTATTTCCAGTTCCATTTACCTTTCTTATACTTATTTACTTCCCTTTTACCTTTTTTCTAATTTATCTTACATAACTATATAGCTCAAATCTTTGTGGAAAATGGCAGCAGAAACCAGCATTCAATTATATCCTAACCAATAATAACCTTACAATTTTTAAGGAGTCTGAAAGGTTTTCTTTAACATAGTAATAACAACAGCTAACATTTCTTGAGTACTTACTTGACACCAGACACTATTCTAAATGCTTTGCAAATATTAATCCTTTTTACCATTCCACAATGGAAATATTATTATCCCTCATTTACAAATGAGAAAAACAGGCACAGAGAAGTTAAGAAATTTACCCAAAGTAAAACAGCCATAAAGCAGTGGAGCCAGGGTTTGAACCCAATCAGGCTCCATCGCCTTAACCACTGTCCTACTGTGATGAGTTTTTCATTCATCAAAACTACATGATTTTTTAAAATTTTTTTTACATTTATTTATTTTTGATAGAGAGAGACAGAGCACAAGTTGGGGAGGGGCAGAGAGAGAAGGAGACAGAGAATCCGAAGCAGGCTCCAGGCTCTGAACTGTCAGCACAGAGCATGACACAGGGCTCGAACCCACAAACTGCAAGATCATAACCTGAGCCGAAGTCAGACGCTTAACCGACTGAGCCACCCAGGTGCCCAAAACTACATGATTTCTAAAACAAGGTATTTTTCAACTCCTAAAATAACAATGAGATTTAGAACAAGAGCTAACTTCAAAAATGAAGTTTACACCCATACCAAAAATCATATTATAAATCTTTAAAATTCTGCCATAACCTAAATAATGACTTGCAGAGAAACTGAGATTACAAATAACACACAACATCTACCATGTATTGGTAGATCTAATATATTTACTTATTGATCCTCCTCACAATCCCATAAAATAGGTACTATATCATCCCATATTACAAATGAAAAGACGGAAGCACAGTAAGGTTAGGTAATTTGACTGAAATCACTAGTAAGTATGAAGTTAGTTTTGAAACTGGTTTGGGTCCAGAATCCAAACTCTTAACTGCTACTTCACAACGCTTCTCTACATGACAAAGATTAACTTCCTCTATCACTTCTTACGCTCAAAGTACAAAGCAAGCAAAACAGAACTGTTAGAAGTTAGTCTACATCCTAGATCTCAACAATGAGAAATTCTAATTCAATAAGGCTGGGCTGTGGTCCAGCATCTGTATTTTTTTTAAGTACCACATGTGGTTCTTGTGAACCTTGGTTAATATCCACTGCCCTAGGCTTCTAAGCTTGACAGGTCTTAGCTGAACCTTTGGCTGGGGGAAAGAGGGGTGTGGGAATAAAGAAATACACATACATATACATATATACACTCACTCTTTCAAATATACAGACACACGTGTGTGTGTGTGTGTGTGTGTGTGTGTGTGTGTGTGTACATATTCTTCCCTATTCCCCTTTCCCAAAGGAACAAGACTAGAAAGTAGGGAAGCAGAAGATAAAGCCAGGAATGGAACATGGCCTTTTTTTTTTTTTTTTAATTTTTTTGTTAATGTTTATTTATTTTTTTGAGAGAGAGAGACAGAGCATAAGCAGGGGAGGGGCAGAAAGAGAGGGAGACACAAAGTCTGAAACAGGCTCCGGGCTCTGTGCTGACTGCTCATGCCCAGGGAACATGGCCTTTTATGCCAAGTTAAGCAGCCTTTAGTAGTATTTTAATGGAGACAGTAACAAAGATTTTGTTAAAAATAAAATTTAAGGGGCGCCTGGGTGGCTCAGTCAGTTGAGCATCCGACTTCAGCTCAGGTCATGATCTCCCCGTCTGTGAGCTCGAGCCCCACGTCAGGCTCTGTGCTGACAGCTCAGAGCCTGGAGCCTGCTTTGGATTTTGTGTCTCCCTCTCTCTCTGCCCCTCCCCCGCTCATGCTCTCTATCTCTCTGTCAGAAATAAACATTAAAAAAATTAAAAATAAAATAATATAAAAATTTTTTTAAAGGGGGGGAGGCACCTGGGTGGCTCAGCTGGTTAAGCATCTGACTTCAGCTCAGGTCATGATCTCATGGTTCGTGGGTTCGAGCCCCGTGTCGGGCTCTGTGCTGAAGCTCTGTCTCTCTGTCTCTCAAAAATGAATAAATCTTAAAAAAAAAAAAAATATATATATATATATATAGTATATATATATATATATATAGTTTGTTTTTTTAAAGCTAGAGATAATCAGCTTTGTACATTTAGATGTATACATTACAAAAGAAAACCTCCAGTGGTAGTGTAGAGAGAGGATTGTGGGCAAAGAAACTGCAAACAAGGAGAACAATCTGTTAAGAACTCAAGACTAGAGGTAGACTAAAGGAACTAAGTACGGAGAATGAAGATGATGCAGAAATTTCAGAAATGTCTTTAAGGTAAACTAGAAAACTCAGTTCTTGATTAATTGTTGTTATTGAAATAGATGTCTCCAGGTTTGTTTTACATGCAACCACATGAATGATGATACCATTAAACTAGATCTGAACCTACTGAGGGAAGAATAAGTGGGTTCTGCTGGTCATGACAGTATCACTTAGGAGAGGGGCCGTTTTTGGCATAGAAAATGGTTTAGATGGAATGATGGTAATGGTATTGCAATGAGAATAAAGGAGGTGATGAAGTAGAGTTATGAAATAAAAGACTAACTTCAAGTCATATTATGAAAAAGAGTGGCTGGAAGGAAAGGGTGAAAAAAGTCTTACATTTCACAACTGGGCTTCATCACCTCAAAGATTCTCTCAAAATCAATCCACACCTGAAAAAGGGAAGTGTAGTTCAAATGGAAAGGATCCCTTCTTGGAAAGATCTACACTGGAACGGTCCAGACAGAATATCAAGCAGGATAACTTTCAAATATGTAATGAGTCAAATAGAAAATCAACAGCCACCGTGAAGACTTAAAAACCAACACAGCAATCAAAGAGCATGAATAATCCAAAAACTACAACCAACCTATCATTTAAAATAGCCAATACGCAGAAGTATGAAATCCTTCTTAATGCTTTTATTATTTCATGTAATCCTAAACAACTCCTATACAAACAGTAATAATTCTGGAAATAAAAAAATATGAAGGACAGAGAAATCATGCGTGCTCAGTTTCCCAAGGTCACACTTCAAAGTAACACCAAAACCAAGACCAAATGTGTTATTCTGCCAAGTCTAGTAGTCCATACACCAAACCACAAACGTTGCCAAATAATTCAAAATGGGATAAGGAGAGCAACATAGAGAAAATGACGGAAACTCAAAGAACAGAGGAAGCTACCGGCGACAAGTAAATATGTAGTCTTTAGTGTTCGATGAGTCATCACCAGCCCCAACTGTTTACGAAATACTCCTGCAGTGGGAAATGATGCCTGTGGCATGTCCTGACAGTCCTAAATAACAGGCATTAAAATATGCTCTCGGAAGGTGTATATGCACTATACAACGAAATCTCCTCCGCACCTAATCCTAGTTGCTAACTAGGAGGTGTTAAGACAGCATCACAGATACTTCCACAAGAACATCGTAGAGACGCCTAGGAAATAAATACCTTAACTAACGCCTTCCTAGACAAGCGTAGGATGGTGTAAATCTCCTGTTCCCTGAATGGAAACACGCCCTGCTGCTCACAACCACCAGCCAACTCGGCAGTCTGGTAAAATGAATCCAATACACTCTCTTCTTCTAAGTGCCCAGCTGCACAGCACCTGTTTTCAGCTCCTCCCGAAAGGGACAAAGATGCCTTCAGCAGAGTGAAGCAGGGAAAGCCAGGGGCAAGTTAGATTAACGCCTCAAAGGAAGACCAAAAAAAAGAGAGAGAGAGAGAGACAGTGGAATCAGAAGAGTAGATCTAAAAATTTCCTAGAATTAGGAAAAAGTGAGCCACAAAAAAGAAAGGAACGAGGCAACTACCTGTTCCTTACAAAAGGCAATACAAATAAATGTCCCCTTGCTCCGGAGCAGTGCAGGGGAGAAGAGAGCCGAGGCCTAGTTGGCCTTGGAGCAGGAGCCGGTCTCTAATTCCCAGACTGAGCCGGCAATATCGAGAAAACAGCTGACACGACCAACTCCTCTCCTCTTACATCCGCCACACGCTGTTCCTGAGGCAGAGTGGCCTTCACGTCCCTCCCCGACCGGCCTCCAAGTAACAAAGCACCCCTGTCCCAAAGAAAAGTAGGGGCGTTCGCCGCGGCCGTTACTTACCTTCCCGCTCACAACACCCGCCGCCGCCATTTTTCCTTCGCGTGCTTGTGATGACGTAGCAGAGCCTCACGTGTCTCTCGGATTCACAACAACATCCGCCAAAACTAGGCTGATATCCGGGCGGGAAAGGGGCGGGGAGTAGCGGGAACCGCGCTGAGTGAAGGGGCGGGTGGGAGGAACAGCCTGACGCAGGCGCACTGAGTAGATTTCAGAGGCCGCTAGGGCGGAGCCTCTGGTGCGTTCCGCGCATGTACGAATTTATTTTTACCAGGAGGTAACCTAAATTGAAGTGTTTTTGCAGCGGGGTTTGCCTGGGACGAGACTCTGAGCCACTCACAAGCCAGTTCTGTTTGGTCTGATGGTAAGAACACAAATTGGGAGCCAGCAAACGTGGTCCTGGATTTGTGGCCATGGGTAGGTCACACCTTCAGCTTGTTTCTCATCTGAAAATCAGGATAGTAGGACTGTGGTGAGGGTTAAAGGAATCCCCCATACAGAGACTTTCCCTTTCTGTATGTGACGTTTCTGAATTTGAGTCTGCTCACTGCAACTCACACATGGCCTTTTGAGGAGGCATTTTGATAGGAATTGCGATAATACCACGCCCTCGTTGCTCCAAAGTCGAAAGCACATAGCTGATAGTTCCTCCACACTTACTTAACTGTGACGTGACACAAGTTTCTAAATTCATCCAAGCTTCAGGATGTAAAATGAGAATTACCCATGGATTGGTTGTACGGATCTCATGGGACAGTACACGTGTGTTAAGACGATTTGTTGAGATACTAAGATGTGATCAGTGCTGTAAAAGAATGCGGGGGGCGGGGCAGGGGGGAATGCCGGAAGATGATTGGGTACTACTCCTGATAGCTCTGGGACTTTCCTTGCCCCAGTAAAAATAAATGACCCATTTGTATCAAAACACCTGTACCCACTGAGGTACTTCTCTCTCCAAACTATAGAGAGAGGTTAGAGACTTGTGAGGTTAGTCGAATAAGTGGCAACCAAAGGGAATAACAGAAAAGGAGGGTTGAAATTTCTGTGAATATCAGGAACCTTATAAGTGAGGAAGGTGGCAAGACCTTCAAAAGGAATAGATGTATAGTTTCCATTAAAGAGGCTGCACACTAAGCATCACAGATTCCAACCATGGCCAAGACCCCATGCCTACGCTTGTCATTGAATCAGCAAAGCAGCTCACCACCAAGGGATAAATGAGCTGGGGAAGCAAGCATATTAGCAGTAATCAACACTGAGTGAAGACTTGAGGCCTTTCCCAAAAGTTTTGGGCTGAGTGAGACCCCCTAGAACCTTCATACCATCCTAGGTGTGGTGTGTGGATCCTTAATAGTGACCCACACTAAACTTTCCACCCACTCAGAGTAATGGGGTGTGGTTAGAGGAATGTTTTAATATGGCATTTCTTACACCTTGTGTTTCGGAGAAAAGTTTAAGCCCTTAGTACAGTGCCTCGAATAGTATATCCCACAAATGGCAGTTACTATTTATATAATAAATTTGGGAATTAAAGCCTTCTCATTGAAAACTTGGCATCCTAGTTTCATCTGCTACTTCCATGTTTTTAAGCCCCATCCTCTGGATGCCCCTTAAATGCTGGCACTACCCATGGGCTATCCTTGGGCTTCTACTTTTTTCCAAGCACTCTTCCTAGACTATTATCTTTATATTCTGACATCACACCTCATATGTGCTAATGACTCTGAAATATCTCCAGCCCAAGTCTC
This sequence comes from Panthera uncia, assembly GCF_023721935.1. Lineage (NCBI taxonomy): Eukaryota > Metazoa > Chordata > Mammalia > Carnivora > Felidae > Panthera > Panthera uncia. The sequence goes on along the minus strand of NC_064809.1, from coordinate 93,824,985 downwards.
TCTTTCCTGAAGCCTAGGCCCAACACCTACTGCCCACTGGACCTTTTTACTTGAATGACCCATCACACCTCAAAAAATTCCTAAATCTTTGCTCCTCAAAATGTAGTCTGCAGACCTGCAGTAGCTGGAAGCTTGTTAGAAATGCAGAATCTCAGGTCCCACCCCAGAACTACTGAATCAAAACCTGCATTTTCACAAGATTTCCAGTTGACTTGTATGCACATTAAACTTTAAGAAGCACAGTCTTAAATGAAACTTACATTTTGCTTTTGTTTTCTGAAATTCACTACCATTTCCTCAATTAGAGCTGCAGCCAGAACACAATTTCTCCACGAAGGTGTTGCTATCATGTTACCCAGTTCTGATGTGTCTTCTGGAGAGCTCATGGCAAACATCCCCCCATTGGGTCTCCTTCCTATTCCCACTACCAATCCTAGAGTTGAGGTCTCTGGTTACCTCTTGTATGGACAACTACTGTGGCCTCTTAATTCATTTGCTTTCTGCTTCATCTTTCCCCTAATCCATCATTCATAACCACACCAGATTAATCTTTCCAAAGCATAAATGTGATCATGTGAACTCGCTGCCTAAATTCCCTATGGCTTTCCATCTCTTCAAGAAAAGGTCTAAATTCTCCCGCATAACATGCAAGGCCCTTCATAAACTCTTCTTGCCTACCATTTTAGCTTTATTTCCCAACTCTTGCCACTCAGACCCAATTTTCCAACCACAGCCAAATATCTGTTGTTCCCTGAATACCATGCTGTGTCTGTCCCAAGATTCTTTGTAATTGTAGCAGATTGGCTTAATTTGGATCGTGGGACCATCCCTATACCAATCACTGTGGCCCAAAGTATATATGATATTCTGATTGGCAAGATTTGACTCATATGCCCACAGCGCCAAAGTACAGAGAATGAAAGGAAGGGTAATTCCCAGAGAAGAATTTAGGAACCATTCTACAAAAAAGGAGAATGGCTGCTAGGCAAGCCAAAGCAGACATCAATTACAGAGGATCCATCTTTGTGATCCATGGTATCACACTGTAAAATACTTGGTTTACTGACCTGCCTTTCTTTCCCTGGTAGGCTGTAAACTAATGGAAAGTATGGACTATGCTTTTCTTTGCGATGACCACCAAACCTGGCACAAACGCGAGACCCATAGTAGATACTAACCCTGGGTTTGTTTAACAAATTAACTCAATTCTCTGTTTACAAATGGCACAGTTATGCTTTACATTCAAGAGAAAAGAGACCATTTTCCTTCTTCGGTGATGTCCTCTGTATATATGCAAAGGGAAGAAACAAGGTTAGAATTTCAGTGTAGTTTGTTTTCTTGTTTTAGTTTTTTACTGTATTAGAAGAAAAAAATCATAGTACACTTACATGAAACAAATGGTCATTTTTTTAAAGAATCATGAATATAAATTTAATATAAATAAAGTTATGGTGTTCCCTATAACTTAAAATAATTACTGTTTTCATGGGAGTGAGTAATTTTATAGTCCTAAATTCACTCCCATAAACTATGTAGTCACTCCCTAACTATAACTTATCACTCAAAAAGTCATCACTCAAAAAGATGTAAAAGAATCTTAGGAAGTATCTTAAAGCAAATTTATACCTGGCCAAGACTTAGCAGTAGTCTCCCCATGTTCTCATTTGAAGAAATTGAGTCTCTTAGGAGATTAATGATTTGCCAAAGTGGCAAGCAGCTTAACGGCTGAAATTAGAGACTCCATTGCTGATATATGTCTTAGTCAGCTGTACCACACTATCAGCTGAAAGTGATTACTCACCTCTGTAAACTACAACATTTAATTACCCATTCAATTTGATTCCCTCTCACCTCAGTTTCCAACCGACCTATTTGTCTTTCAGGGCTAATCCCATGTCACACATCATCTATTAAGACTTACCAACTTTGCCACAACTCACTGATCTCCACCTTTCCTGAACTCTTACAACAGTCAGACTAAAAACATTGTTTTTGTGCTTAACTATACGAAGTAGGACCAAAGAGCTGACAGCCAAAGACTGTAGGACTTCTCTCTGGGTAAATTGACCAGCTGAAGAAATCAGGCCTATAGGTACCAACAGTTAGAAATCTCCATTGAAATTACCAACCACATCATCCTACAGTAAACACCAAATAGCAACAAACCCCACTTGTATACCTAAAGCTTTCAATCAGCTTTTGGTTTTAGTTCCTTAAATATGAACAGAAATCATTACCCAGTTAGGCTGAAAGGCAGGGGCCAAAATGAACAAACCAACAAAAAAAGTAATTTGATACAAACAATACAGAGAACAGAAGAAAACTTTCTAATTACAATAAATACCACTGAATTGTACACTTAAAAAGTGGCTGAAATGGTAAATTGTATGTATATTTTACTACAATCTCTTAAATAATTAGAAAAATAGAGGAAAATATTCAGGATGTAGGGTGAAGCATAATTCTTAGACTTGACATCAAAATTATGATCCATAAAGGAAAAGTTGATAAATAAAATGTTATCAAAATTAAAACTTTTGCTCTGCAGAAGACTGAAAAGGATGAAAATAAAACAAGCTGTAGACTAGGGTAAAATGTTCGCAAACCACAAATCCAGCAAAGAACTAAAACCTAGACTTTATAAAGACCTCTCAAAACTGAACATTTTAAGAAATCCAATTGGTAAAAGAAATTACATTAATTTTCTCTTGCTGCTGTAACAAATTACCACAAACTTAATTGCTGGAAAACAAACATCAGATGTCAACCACAGATCTCACTGGCCTAAGATCAAGGTGGCTAGAGGCTTTAGAGGAAATTCTATTTCTGTGGTGTAAACCCTGACAGGTTGTTTTTTCTTTGTATGCAGGTGCCTGACTTAAGCTTTGACTGCAGAAGCATCCACTGCAAAGAGGCATCGACTTTGTCATTTGCAACATTGTGGATGGAGCTAGAGTGTATGATGCTAAGTGAAATAAGTCAGAGAATGGTAAATACCATATGATTTCACTCATATGTGGAATTTAAGAAGCAAAATAGCTGAACGTATGGGAGGGGGGAAAAAGAGAGGGAAGCAAACCATAAAAGACTTTTAAAGATAGATAACAAACTGAGGATTGATGGAGAGAGGGGGGTGGGGAGTTGGCTAGATGGTTGATGGGTACTAAGGAGGGCACTTGTGATGAGCACTGGGTGTTGTATGTAAGTGATGAGTCACTGAATTCTGCTCCTGAAGCCAATATTACACTGTATGTTAATGTTTTGAATAATAGTAATTCATGATAGCTGCACTTTGTTTCGTGGAGGAAAACTTTATTAATTTTAAGGGAAAGGGAATATATAATTATAATAAACACAAAGAGGGAGAGAAGTATAGAGAACAAAGAAGGGTTGATATATCAAATCGGGTACTCACAACACTCAACCTTCTGGCTGAGGAAGCCCTGCGGTGAACAGCCAACAGCCCGGTTGGAGTCCCAGTTAAGGGTCCTGGGTGGAATGTCCTCCCTTCAGGTGACACTTCCTGAAGTGGAAGGTGTTCTCACCAGGGCAAAATATACACTACCCCTGTGTGATTTATGGTTAGTCATTAAGTTTGCCTAAGTGCAGTCCTCGGCAAGCTGTTTTTTTCTGTTTCTTTTATCATATCTCACAATCTTAGGAGCCTTGGCATCTGCATATTTCTCTTCTCTCTATGATCCATTCCAGGGGCCCAGCCTGGTCTGGCTCAAGGAGGTGAGGCAAATTTAGCCCTCTTGGCGTCAGGAACAGAAGGCTCACTTCTTATCCTGAGGCCAGATACGGAATGAGTACAAGCCAACTAAGCCCCCATGATTGTATATGTGCGGCTCTGGGCAGAAATGCATGACAAGTCACACAGACAACATCTATACAGAACAATTAAGTAAATAGAATTTATACAAAAACTTGAAAAGAAAAACAAAGGAATCAACTTCAATGATGGCTATTTCAAATAAATACATTTCTAGCCACAGGACTAGATGAAGAGCCAGGCTACCTCCCCACACTGAGGTTCCTTTGTTTTAGAGGTCTTGGTTGATTTTAATAACTGACCATTTATGCCACTTTGTTTTTTCTCTTCCCGCACTTTAAATTCCTACCTTTCAGTTAAGCGTCCGACTCTTGATCCTGGCTCAGGTTATGGTCTCATGGTTTGTGAGTTCGAGCCCCACATCAGGCTCTATGCTGACAGCTCTGGGCCTGTCTGGGCTTCTCTCTATCCCTCTCTGCCCTTCCCCTACTTATGTGCATATTCTCTCTCTCTCTCTCTCTCTCAAAATAAATAAATAAAACTTAAAAAAAAGCTAGCAATATGCCATCTTTGCAATCTCTCCATCTCTGGTCTTTATTTTTTAGTCACAGCTCTCCCTGAAAGTTTCTCCACTTAAGGATTCATGGGATTAGATTGGGACCACCTGGATAATCCACACCTGGATAATCCAGGATAACTCAACTCCTGGATGAGTTTCCCCATCTCAAGTTCCATACCCTTAGCAAAGTGCCTTAGCTGTGTAAATATTCTGAGGTCCTGGGGATTATGGCATGATATCTTTGATGGTCCATTATTTTGGCTATCACAGACATAAACAGACATTAAAAAATTTTTTAATGTTTATTTTTGAGAGAGAGAGAGAGAGAGAGAGCATGCATGAGTGGGGAAGGGGCAGAGAGAGAGGGAGACACAGAATCTGAAGCAGGCTCCAGGCTCTGAGCTGTCATCCCAGAGCCCGACACGGGGCTCGAACTCATGAACTGCGAGATCATGACCTGAGCTGAAGTCAGATGCTTAACCAACCGAGCCACCCAGGCACCCTATACATTTTACTAAAGAAGATATAAAATTGGCAAAATAAACACATAAAAGATACTCAACTTTGTTAGCCATTAGGAAAATGCAAATTAAATCTGCAATGAGATATCACCACATACTTATTACAGTGGCTAAAATAAAAAATAGTGGTAACACCAAATCCTTGTAAGGATGTGGAGAAACAGAAGCAAATACATTTCCAGTGGGAATATAAAATGGTACAGCCACTATGGGAAACAGTTGGGCATATAAACTAAACATATACTCACCATATGACCCAGCAACTAACTGTATCTTGGGCATTTACTCAGGGAAATGAAAACTACGTACACACAAAAACCTTTATGTTAACATTCATAGAAACATTATTTATTTTTTTTTAATTTTTTTTTTAACGTTTTTATTCATTTTTGAGACAGAGAGAGACAGGGCATGAATGGGGGAGGGTCAGAGAGAGGGAGACACAGAATCTGAAACAGGCTCCAGGCTCTGAGCTGTCAGCACAGGGGCCCGATGCGGGGCTCGAACTCACGGACCGCGAGATCGTGACCTGAGCCGAAGTCGGCACTCAACCGACTGAGCCACCCAGGCGCCCCAGAAACATTATTTATAATATCCAAGGCTGGAAACAACCCAAATATCCTTTAACAGATGAATGATTAAGCTGTGATCCATTTATTCCATAAAACACTACATAGCAATAAAAAGTAATGAAGTTGATACATGCAACAACTTGGGTGGATCTCAAGATAATTATGGTGAGCAAAAAAAAAAAATCTCGAATTATTACTATGCTGTATGATTCTATTTACATAACATTCTCAAAATATCAAAATTATAGATACAGAGGACAGATTAGTGGTTCCAGGAGTTGGGGATTGGGGAGGAAAGAAAAAGGGGTGAGTATGGAGGTGCTGATAGTGATGAAATAGTTTCATATCTTTAAAAAAAATTTTTAATGTTTATTTATTTATTTATTTAATTAAAAAAAATTTTTTTTAATGTTTATTTATTTTTGAGAGAGAGAGAGAGAGCATCAGTGGGGGAGGAGCAGAGAGACAGAGAGGGAGGCACAGAATCGAAAGCAGGCTCCAGGCTCTGAGCTGTCAGCACAGAGCCCGACGCGGGGCTCAAACTCACCAGCTGTGAGATGATGCCCTGAGCTGAAGTCGGACGCTCAACCGACTGAGCCACCCAGGCGCCCCAATGTTTATTTATTTTTGAGAGAGAGAGAGTGCAAGCAGGGGAGGGGCAGAGAGGTAGGGGGGAGACACAGAATCTGAAGGAGTCTCCAGGCTCTGAGCTGTCAGCACAGAGCCTGATGTGGGGCTCAAACTCACAAATTCTGAGATGGTGACCTGGGCCGAAGTCGGATGCTTAACTGACTGAGCCACCCAGGCGCCTCTGAATAGTTTCATATCTTGATCATTGTGATGACTACATGAATCTACACATGTGATAAAGTTGCATACTATGCACACTGTGCACGTACAATTACAAATAAGTGCATATAAAACTGGTGAAATCTGAGTCAATTCTGTGGGTTGTACCAATAACAATTTCCAGGGTTTTGTATCATGCTATAGTCAAATAAGAAATTACCATTGGGGAAAAGTGAGTGGAAGGTATATGGGATTTCCTGTGACCTTTTTTTTTTTTTTTTTTGCAAATTTCCAAAGTTTGCATATTGGGTATTTTTAAATTCAGTTACATATTCACATACATATCAGTTAGGATACCTCGGCTGCAAATAGCAGACCACTCAAATAAAATTGTATTAAATAAGTGGATTTTGTTTTGTCTTACATAAAAATTCAAGAGATAGGGCAGTTTCAGGACTGATTGACTCACCACCTCAACATGGTCATCAAAGACTAAGCTTCTTGCCATATTTCTGCTCTTTCATTTGAAGAATGTGTGAGACTGAGACCTGAAACAATAAAAATTCTAGAAAAGGACACAGGCAGTAACCTCTTTGACAATGGCCATAGCAACTTGTTTCTAGGTAAGTCTCTTGAGGCAAGGGAAACAAAAGCAAAAATAAACTATTGAGACTACATCAAAATAAAAAACTTCTGCCCAACAAAGGAAACAATCAACAAAACTAAAAGGCAACCTACAGAATGGGAGAATATATTTGCAAATGAAATATCTGATAAAAGGTTAGCATCCAAAATATATAAAGAACCGGGTGCCTGGGTGGCTCAGTCAGTTAAGCGGTGACTTAGGCTCAGGTTGTAATCTCGTGTTTTGTGAATTCGAGTCCCACATGGGGCTCTGTGCTGACAGCTCAGAGCCTGGAGCCTACTTCAGATTCTGTGTCTCCCTCTCTCTCTGCCCCTCCCCTGCTCACGTTCTGTCCCTTTCTCTCTCAAAAATAAATAAACATTATATATATATATATATGTATATACATATATATATATATATCTTATACAACTCAACATACACACACACACACACACACACACACGCACAATTAAAAAACAATTAAACAATTAAAATGGGCAGAAGACAATTAAAACATGGGCAGAAGACATGAACAGACATTTCTCCAAGGAAGATATACAGATGGCCAACAGACACATAAAAAGATGTTCATCATCACTTATCATCAGGGAAATGCAAATTAAAACTACAATGAGATATCACCTTATACCTGTCAGAATGGCTAAAATCAACAACATAAGAAACAAGTGTTGATGAAGATATGGAGAAAAAGGAACACTTCTGCACTGTTGGTAGAAATTAAACTGGTGCAGCCACTGTGGAAAAGTGTGGAAGTTCCCCAAGATCTACCCTATGATCCAGCAATCACATTACTGGGTATTTACCCAAAGAATACAAAAACACTAATTCAAAGGGATACACACATTCCTATGTTTATAGCGGCATTATTTACAATAGCCAAGATATGGAAGCAGTCCAAGTGTCCAGTGATTGGTGAATGGATAAAGAAGATGTGATACAGATAGAGATAGATATATAATATTCATTAGATTTATAATATTCGTTAGATATGATATTATACATATAACATTCATTGTATATCTATATAGAGAGATGAATGATTATATGTGTACAATGAATATTATTAAGCCATAACAAAGAATGAAATCTTGCCATTTGCAACATCATGGATGGAGCTAGAGAGTATAATGCTAAGCAAAATAGTCAGATAAAGACAAATACGATGTGATTTCACTCATATGTGGAATTTAAGAAACAGATCAAATGAACAGAGGGAAAAGAAAGAGACAGAAAGAAATTAAGAAATAGACACTTAATTATAGAGAACAAACTGATGGTTGGGGGTGGGGTGGGAGGAAGGGTTAAATAGGTGGTGGGAATTAGGGAATGCACTTGTCATGATGAGCCCTGGTGATGTATGCAATTGTTGAATCACTATATTGTACACCTGAAATTAATATAACACTATGTTAGTTAATTGGAATTAAAATAAAAACTTAAAAAGCCAAAAAAAAAGATGGGCTAAGAACTTGAATAGACATTTCTCCAAAGAAAACATACAAAGGGCCAACAGGCCTATGAAAAAATGCTCATTGTTATTAATCATCAGGGAAATGCAAATCAAAGCTACAATGAGTTATCATCTCATACGTGTCAGGATGGCTATTATCAAAAAGACAAGATACAAGAAATGTTGGTGAGGATGTGGAGAAAATGTAACTCTTGCACGGTGTTGGTGGGAATGTAAAATGATACAGCTGCTATGGGAAACTGTAAGGAGATTTCTCAAAAAATTAAAAATAGAACTACCCTATGGTCCAGCAATCCTTCTCTAGGAGTTCCAAAGAACGTCATTCCAAAGAACGTTGATCAGAATCTTAAGTAGATATTAGTGCTCTTACGTTCATTGCAGCATTATTCACCATCACCAGATGTGGGAAGAAGCTAAATGTACATTGGTAGGTAAATGGATAAAGAAAGTGTGGTGTATATGTACAAGAATACTATTTAGCCTTTAAAAAGAAGGAAATCTGGGTGTGTCTGGGTGGCTCGGTCAGTTAAGCGTCTGACTCGTGGTTTCGGCTCAGGTCATGATCTCACGGTTCGTAAGTTCTGGCTCTGTGCTGACAGCATGGAGTCTGCTTAGGATTCTCTCTCTCCCTCTCTGTCTCTGCCCCTCTCCTGCTCTCTCTCTCAAAATAAATAAATAAACTTAAAAAAATATTTAAAAAGATGGAAATGTGAACTATGTGGCAACATGGATAAACCTTGAAAACAGTGAAATAAGTCAAGTGAAGCTAAGTGAAATAAGCCACTCACAGATAAACAAATACTGCATGATCCTACTTATATGAGGTATCTAAAATAGCCAAACTCATGGAATCCAAGAGTGAAACAGTGGTTGCCAGGGGATAGGAGAAGGGGTAAATGGGGCATTGCTAATCAACATACATAAAGTTACAGTCAAACAAGATGAATGAGCTCTAGAGATCTGGCTGTACAATATTGTACTTATAGTTGACAATAATGTGTACTTAGACATTTGTCAAGGGGGTGAATCTCATGTTAAGTGTTCTTACCTGAATTTTTTTAAGTGAAATGGATAGGTATACTCTGCAACCCAGAAATCCCACTACTAAGTATATTCCTTAGTGAACCTTCCCCATGTTATGAAAAGTCATATATAAGAATGTTCACTGCAGCATTATTTGTAATAGTAAAAACAATGTGAAAGAGCACCAAGGAAAGAATTTTATATAAGCTGTGGGATACTATACACCCATTCAAAGGGATAAACTAAAGCAATTTGTATTAGTATCGGTAGATTTCAAAACTAATTTTTGAAAATATTTTTATAATGTTTTGTCTAAAAAGGTTTTCAAAAATCTATGGCTCACTTATTTTTATGCACTGCTAGAAAATTGAAATCTTTTTGTCTTTTTCATCCTTAAATGAATTGTCTTTACTGTCTTACCATCTCCTTCTCTTTTCATTTGTTAAGAAATAATTTTCAAGCTGTTATAATAGGAAGAACAATACTTGTTTCCTGGCTTGTTACAAGATTGTATTTCCATTTGCAAATTCGTCATGGTATATTAAAACACAAATGAGGTAGCTATAGTCAATAGCAGTGGAACTCTAAAATACAATTACAGTGCTTCACAATTTGACTGGAAATGACAGATTGTAATTTGGATTAAAGCATATTACAATTAATGCTAAATTGCCAATAGCGAATGCATTTAACCCCCTTCACACTTGTAATCAGTCAAGCATGAGATAAAGCATATCAGAGAACACAAATCATTACAAAATAAAAAGTACAGGCACTCGCAGAAGAAATAATGCAATATCCATTTCTGTTAAAGTCAACTTTGTTTAATGCTTTTGTTTTGGAATGTAAAAGGCAATTCTCATGGTAAACCATTTCATCAGATTTACTCACAAGAACCTGTTAATTTGAGGGGCGCCTGGGTGGCGCAGTCGGTTAAGCGTCCGACTTCAGCCAGGTCACGATCTCGCGGTCTGTGAGTTCGAGCCCCGCGTCAGGCTCTGGGCTGATGGCTCGGAGCCTGGAGCCTGTTTCCGATTCTGTGTCTCCCTCTCTCTCTGCCCCTCCCCCGTTCATGCTCTGTCTCTCTCTGTCCCAAAAATAAATAAAAAATGTTGAAAAAAAAATTTTTAATAAAAAAAAAAAAAGAACCTGTTAATTTGAAAGGAAAAAAAGTGCAATATATCTTATGAAATATTCTTTACAAAGAACTGGATTATAACATGTCCTTTACATGGAGAGCTCTTCTTTTATTGAAATGAATTTTCATAAAGAAAATAATAACAAAAAACCAAAGTACCTGTGACCAACGTTACATAACCTTTGATTAATCATACTTGTCTACTAATAAATCAAATGTGGTTGTGAGAATGTCTCGGGTAGTGTCAGTAGCATATGTTTATCCTGAGTCTATATTGAATCACAGAATATTGGAAATTTCCCTTAGGAATAATGATGCTATACTATTACACTCATATACCCTCTTTCTAAGATGCTAAATTTCACTTTATGAATTTGAAATTGCATGCCAAGAATGAATTTTTCTCTGTATTGGATTCTGCCTATTACAAAGGTTATCATTCTACATGCAATTAATTATCCAGAATTGCTCAATATGCAAGCTCAAAACAAGGATTAAGTTAGCCTCTTTGTGGTGACAAATGAACAACACAGTATCATTTAATAAGAAGAATTAATCTGTGGTAGTACACAGTCTCCTAATGGAATTCATGTTCCTCTTTCTAATTCACTCTCAGAAAGTAATTTAAGGGTTGAAAGAACTGGTTGATAATTAACCTTTTAGAAAGCTTCAGGGAAGAAGAATGGTTTTTTATTTTATTTTATTTTATTTTTTAGTTCCTATTAGTGTCCCATAAAGTAACCATTAAGTACTTACTTGGTTTTGCTCTTATGTCCCTTCGAGTGTCTGGATCCAATTACTAGTCATGCCTATAAAAACGCAGTAACAGGGTCTGTCTATGGCCCATTATTACTAAAGAGGACCTTAAGTAACCACTGGGGACATTTTGCCTCTCTCGAGAAGAACTTTGGACTTCCCTTGTAGCCTTGCCCCATTTCTCAAGGATTACCTATTCCAGTGGTTCTCAACCCTGGCTGTTAATTAAAATCACCTGAAGAATTTAAAAACTGTCTATGCTCAGGGTGCCTGGGTGGCCCAGTAGGTTGTTCATCGGACTCTTGATTTCAGCTCAGGACATGATCTCACAGTCTGTGAGTTCGAGCCCCCAGGCAGGCTCTGCACTGACAGCATGGGTTCTGCTTGGAATTCTCTCTGTCTCTCTCACTCTCACTCTCTCTCTCTCTGTCTCTGTCTCTGTCTCTCTCTGCCCCTCTCCAACTCTCACACTAATACACTCTTTCTCTCTCTCAAAATAAATAAATAAACATTTAAAATAAAATAAAGGGAAGAAAAGTAAAATAAAAACTATCTGTGCTCAATCCTTAGCCCTAAGATTTTTGGGAATGGGGTGTAGGTATCAGTATGGAAATTCTCCAAGTGATCTGAATGTGCACGCAGGGTTGAGAACTATGTCCAATGTTCTTTCTTTATGCTTTCCTTCCTTTGTCTTTGGCTTAAATTTAACATTTTCAAACTTACTTTAGCAGCAGAACTATTTTTATTAAGTTTTTTATTTTAATTCCAGTATAGTTAACATACAGTGTTATATTAGTTTCAGGTGTACAATATAGTGATTCAGTAGTTCTATATATTACTCATTGCTCATTATAATAAGGGCACTCTTACTCCCCTTCACCTATTTCACCCATTCCTCCCACCCACCTCCTTTCTGGTAACTACCTTTTTGTTCTCTATAGATAAGAATCTGTTATTTTTTTTCTCTCTCTCTTTTTTCCTTTTATTTGTTTTGTTTCTTAAATTCTACATATGAGTGAAGTCATATGGTATTTGTCTTTCTCTGACCTATTTCGCTTAGTGTTATATTCTCTAGCTTCATCCATGTTGTTGCAAATGGCAAGATTACATTATTTTTTATGGCTAAGTAATATTCCAGTGTGTGTGTGTGTGTGTGTGTGTGTGTGTGTGCGCGCGTGCGTGCGCGTGCTATGTCTTTTTTTTTTTTTAAGTTTATTTTTTTGTTTTGAAAGAGAGAGATCATGAGCAGGGGAGGAGGGGCAGAGAGAGAGGGAGAGAGAGAGAATCCCAAGCAGGCTCTGTGCTATCAACACGGAGCCCAGTGTGGAACTTGAACTCACAAATCATGAGATCATGACCTGAGCCAAAACCAAGAGTCAGATGCTCAACCAACTGAGCCACCCAGGTGCCCCAACATCTTCTATATCCATTCATCTATCAGTAGACACTTAGGCTGCTTCCATAGTTTGGCTATTGCAAATAATGCTGCAATAAATATAGGGGTGCAGAACTATTTTTAAGGAATTCTAATAAATAATACAAATTAAAGGTATAAACAGGGTGATGGTTAATTGTATGTGTCAACTTGAGTGGGCCACAAGATGCCTAGCTAAAACATTGTTTCTGGGTGTATCTTTGAGGGGGTGTTTCTGGATGAGATTAGGATTCGAATTGATGGACCCAGAAAAGTAGATTGCCCTCCCCAGTGTGCTTAGGGATCATCCTATTCATTAATGGCCTGAATGGAATGAACAGTGGAGGAAGAAAAATTCATCCCATTTTTCCTGTCCCTCTGCAAGAACTGTGAATTCTCATCTTCTGCCCTGGTACTGGGATTTATACACTCAGCTTCCCTGGTTCTCAGGCCTTCAAATTCAGACTGAATTACACTGGCTGTGTGCCTGTCTGACTCAGTTGGTGTAGCATGTAACTCTTGATCTTGGAGTTGTTCGAGCCCCATGGGAGAGATTACTTAAAAATAAAATCTTTAAAAAGAAAAGGAAAAAAAAAGAATTATACCATTGGCTTTCCTGGGCTTCCAGTTTGAAGATGGCAGATTGGGGGCCTTCTCAACCAATTCCTTCAATTAATCTCTAGATAGAAAGATAGATAGATAGATAGATAGGTAATCAATCTCCTATCGGTCCTGTTTTTTCTGGAGACCACTGACTAATACAATTTCTTTAGGCAATTTAAATCTCCATTGTTTGCAAAATCCTCATACCAGCTCATTGAGCTCTAAGATTGCCGAGTAGAAATTAAAAGTCACTTTTTGGAGGGGGGGGACACCTGGGTGGCTCAGTCAGTTAAGCATCCAACTTTGGCTCAAGTCATGATCTCATGGTTTGTGGGTCTGACCCTGCATCAGGCTCTGAGCTGACAGCTCGGAGCCTGGAGCCTGCTTCAGATTCTGTGTCTCCCTCTCTGTCCATCCCCCCCACTCAAAAATAACTAAACATTAAAAAAATTAAAAAACCACTTTCTCAGGCCTTGGAGTATCCTCCAGAAGCATTTACCAAAAATACTGGAAACATAGTGACTCCCCACAAATCCATCATATTCACAGTCCCATTTGGGTCAGGCTCTGAGCTAACAGAGCTAGTAAAGAGATAGGAGGAACAGTTCCAGTCTTCAAAGTAGCTCCTGGTCTAACACAGAAGACAGAAAAAATAGATAATCACAACTCAGTGTTCATTCATTTGATTCAGATTTGGTGAGTGCCTATAATGTTTGGGCATTATTTTAGGTGATGGGGATGCAGGAGTAATCAAAGGAGACAAAATTTCTGTTCTCCTTGATTTTACATTCTAACCAGGGAAAACAGATATAAACAAAATAAACAAGCAAAAATTATACTATGTTAGAGGGGATAGTTGAAAAAGTTACAATTTTAAGGTAGTAAGGAGGTCTTGGGGTACAATGGAAAAACATAGGAGAGGCATCTTGAATATAGCTGTGCTTAACCTTGGTAAACGCAATTTTGTGACATGATGGGGTCAAGGTGAAGACTGCAGTACTTTGAGGAATGAAGGGAAAGTAGGAGAACATGGAGGTTCCAGTGTGGATTTTCAATAAATTTCATTATAAAACAGGAAAGAAGAAGAGATGCTCACAATTAAGGATGGATTTTGTTTTGAGTGGGAGGCTTTTGATCATGTTTATATTCTAGAAAAAGGGGCGGTAGAGAGAATGTTGTTCAGTATGCTGTGAGAAAAATGAGATCATCTATTAAAAGACCACCAGGTGGGAGGAGGTAGGATAGAGCTGGTGGGAAGTGTTAGCCTTGGGTGAAATAATACACGCGAAGTCTTTTGCTAATAGTAACAACTGCTAATATTTATTAAGAATTTACCATGCTGAGTGTGTTCTAAGCACTCTATATGTAATAACTCATTTAATATTTTCAGCAACTTTACAAAGCACATACTATTATTATTTCTACTTTATAAATGAAGAAGTAGAGCAAAAAAGTTGCATTTCTCACCAGGAAATACAACATAAAATATCAAAGCCAGGCATCTGGCTTCAGTCTTCAGTCTCAATTCCTATCCTATACTGATAAGTGTGAATGGAAAGGAGGAAGGAGGGTCACACGGTTTGAGTAATGACTTGAGTTTTTACAGAGATGGAGATATCTAAGGATGGACAAAGGGTTAGGGGTGTTTAGAGAGTATCAGACTGAACGAATACATAGCCAAAATTTTGAAACAAAGGGGAACATGGAGGTTGCTCACTTCGTTGAGGCCCAGAGGTGCCCTCTAGACTAAGCTCCATCAGAACAGGGATCACATCCATTTGGTTCACCGCTAGGTACACATGCAACACGTAGCACTGGACCTGGTGAATAACAGGCAATCATTAAAAATATGTTAGCTGAGTTAAGAAAATTGAAGGTAGATATGTGCCTGGCTAGGTTGGTATTGGGTTGAATGTTACAAAATTACCATCTATATTAGTCTTAATTCTTCTGTGAAGGACTTACCTTTCCTTCCTATTTTTTCTACCAGGCACAGTGCCCCCTGCCCCCAGTCAAGTCAATTTGCTTGCTAAAGTTTGCCACTTCCCATTTTCATGCCATTGCAAATTTCTTCTTAAAGTGTCTACTTCATCCTCAATTCATGTCTTGCTTTCAAAGTCTATGGTAAATATTACCTACTCTCAAGTATTCTTAAATGATTAAACCTACCTTTGTTAATTTTAAACTTTGTGATCTCTTGTGTCACATTCTTAAGATATTTCTTTGCAAAAATACTGGTTTTTTTGTTTGTTTTGCTTTGTTTTTAGCAAATGCTCTGTTTATACACCTAATTTTTAGTTCTTAAGTTTTATTTATTTATTTTCTGGAATAGGCAATATATTTGCATGGCTCCTATTAAAAAATAAAAATAAAAACATATCCAATAAGAAGAATGTTTCTCTCCCCTTTTGCCATCTAACTCAATTTGTCTCTTCCGAGGTAACCAATATTATCAGTTTCTTATGTATCTTTTTGGTGACATTCTAGGTCTCTGGAGTCAAATATATATACGGGTTACCCTTTTTTTCTTTTTCAATGATGAAAAAGATCAGGAATAAGGCAAGGATGTCAATTCTAATCACTTCTATTCAACATTGTACTGGAAGTTATAGCCAGTGCAAGAAGGCAAGAAAAAGAAGTAAAAACACATCCAAATTAGAAAGGAAGAAATCTCGGGGCGTCTGGGTGGCTCAGTCGGTTAAGTGACCGACTTCGGCTCAGGTCATGATCTCACAGTTTGTGAGTTTGAGCCCCACGTTGGGCTCTGTGCTGACAGCTCAGAGCCTGGAGCCTGCTTCGGATTCTGTGTCCCCCTCTCCTTCTGCCCACCCCCCGACTCATGCTCTGTCTCTCTCTGTCTCAGAAATAAATAGAAACATTTAAAAAAAAATTTTTAAAAGAAAGAAAGAAATCTCTTTGTTTTTATTGACTGATGATATAATATGTATAAAAAAATCCCATGTAATCTACAAAGAAGTTATTAGAACTGATAAATGAGTTCAGGAAAGTTGTAGGATGCAAGATCAAGTGGTAGAATTTGTTTCTATATGCTAGCAATAAATATTTACAAATTAAAATTTGAAATATTATTTGCAATAACATCAAAAACATGAAATACTTAGAAAATCATCTGGCGAAAGACCTGTGCACTAAAAACTATAAAACATCACTGAAAGAAATAAAGAAGTCCTAAGTAAATGGAGAGCTATACTGTCTTTATTGGTTTAAAGATTTAATAATTAGGTCTTTTCCCAAATTGATCTATAGATGCAATGCAATCCCAATCAGCATTCTGGCAGGGTTTTTAGAAATTATTTTCATAGAAATTAACAAACTAATTTTAAAAAATTCATATGGAAATGAACCTAAAGTAGCCAAAAACAATTTTGGAAAAAAACGAAACTCAAGGACCAGCATTACTTGATGTCAAGACCAACTATAAAACTATAATAATCAGTACAGTGTGCTGTTGACATCAAGATAGACAAATAAATCAGGATGCCTGGGTGGCTCAGTTGGTTAAGCGTGGGACTTCGGCTCAAGTCTGATCTCACCATTCGTGAGTTCAGGCACTGCATCCGACTCTGTGCTGACAGCTCAGAGCCTGGAGCCTGCTCCGGATTCTGTGTCTCCCTCTTTCTCTGCCCCTCTCCTGCTTGCACACTCTCTCTCTCTCTCTCAAAAATAAATAAAAATTAAAGACATGTGTTTAAAAAAAAGACAAATCAATAGTGTTCAGAAATAGAACCACTCATCTGTGAACAAATGATTTTCAACAAAGATGCAAACAAAAGCAATAAAGAAAGGATAGTCTTTTCAACAAATGGGCTGCAGCAAAAAAAAAAAAAAAAAGTTCAATGTTTACCTTGTGTCATATAAAAAACATAACTCGAATGAGCCATGGACCTAAAAGTAAAAAGCTTTCAGAAAAATACATAGGAAAACAATCTTTGTGACCATGAGCTAAGCAAAGAGTTCTTAGAAACAAGACCAAAACACAACCCATAAAGGAAAAGTGGTTAGATTTCATCAATATTTAGAACTTCTCTTGGAAAGACATTAGAAAATGAAAAGGTGAGATCAGGAGGAAGTATTTCCAGGTCATATAACTTTTTGTTTTTAATGTTTATTTATTTACTTTGAGAGAGAGAGGGAGAGAGAATCCCAAGCAGGCTCTGCTCTGTCAGTGCAGAGCCTGATGTAGGGCTTGATCTCAGGAACCATGAGATCATTACCTGAGCTGAAATCAAGAGTTAGGTGCTTAATCGACTGAGCCCCCCCGGATGCCCCCAAATCATATATCTGATAAAGACCCTATATGCAAAATGCATAAAGAAGTCTCAAAACTAGATAATATAAAAATCAATAAATACGGACAAAATACTTGAACAGACATGTCACTAAGAAGATACAGAAGTCAAATAAGCACATGAAAAAATGCTCAACATCGTTTGTCATTAGGGAAATACAAATTAAAACCACAATGATATATATACATCTATTTGAATGGTTATAATTTTAAAATTTTCCCGTATCAAGTGTTGGCAAGGATGAGGAGGAACTGAAAGGAAGGGATTACAAAGAAGTATAAGGATACTTTTTGGGGTGGGGCACCTGGGTGGCTTAGTTGGTTAAGCATCTGACTTCAGTTCGGTTCATGATCTTGCAGTTTGTGAGTTTGAGCCCTACATTGGGCTCTGTGCTGACAGCTCAGAGCCTGCTTCAGATCCTCTGTCTCCCTCTCTCTGCCCCTCCCCTGCTTATATGTGCTCTCTCTCTCTCTCAAAAATGAATAAACATTTTAAAAAAGGATACTTTTGGGGGTGATGGATATATTCATTATCTTGACTGTGATGATGGCTTCATGGGTCAAACTTGTCAAATTGCGCACTTTAAATATGTGTACTTTACTTTATGTCAACAAAGCTAATTACTTTCTTTTAAAGCAGTAGACACAGTTCTGCTCCCTGGCCTTTTTTTTAATTGTTAATGTCTTTAAAAAATGTTTTTTATCCTTTGTTCTTGGACAGACAGAAGTGCATGAGGAATATTACACCTATCCCACCTTGGGTAGGGGGACAGGGTATGCTAGCTTTTACCTTGCCCTCAGCTTGCCTTATGGTACCTTATCAGTTACACCACACCTCAGTTTCTAAAGTATGAGTAAGTTGCTGTTCCTGCTTTTAAAAACGGTATTGTCCCAGAAAAAGTCATGGCTGTGGGCCAGGACTGCCTGTTCGCAGCGTGGATTTTAACCGAGGCACGGACAACATCACCGTGAGGCAGGGGGACACGGCCATCCTCAGATCACCTTTGCTCCTGTGCCACCACCACAGCATATGATGGTTCTCAAGCCACTACTCACTGATGGGAACAATCAGAAAGTCTCTGTTAAAGCTTGTATTTGGCTCATGAGTTATTGTCTCAATACCTACTATGATGGTCCTCTGTCCTTATGGGTTTAACAATCATCAGGCCACAGAAGCCACATTGACTTGTGTTGCAAAAATGCCTTGCTGTAATTGAAGGAATCTAGGGCCAATGAGACAGCATAGAAAACCAGATTCAAACCACAGTAGCAAAAGCAAGAACTAAGCATTTTAAACAATTTTTAAAAGTTACTTTATGTTATCTCATTTTTCGTTATGGTAATTCAGAAATTTATACTTTTTTTGAGAGAGAGAAAGAGGGCGAGTGTGTGTGCATGGTGAGGGAGGGGAAGAGACAGAGAATCCCAAGCAGACTCCATCCATGCTGTCAGTACAGAGCCCAACACAGGGCTCAATTCCACAAACCTCAAGATCATGACCTGAACTGAAATCAAGAGTCGGGGGCTTAACCAACTGGACCATCCAGGTGCCGCTAGTCAGATATTTTTAGCAGTGTTTTACAGATGAAAAAGCTGACACCTATGGATATTAAGTAACCTATTGGATATCACACATCAAGCTAACAATGTATATCTAAGTGATACAGGAGTTAAATCTGATTCCTGAACCAGATAATCAGGATATGGTTGAACAGCAACTAGAGAAGTTATTTGGACATTTTTAACATTTGCCATTCTTTCTAAAACTTTTATAGTTTAGAAAACATGGCTTTAGAGGCCCATTAAATGCCATGAACTGTGTCATTGGCTAATTGAAGGAATCTAGGGCCAATGAGACAGCATAGAAAACCAGATTCAAACCAGAGTAGCTAAAGCAAGAACTAAGACAAGAAGAGGAAATTAGTTGCATTTCTCTGGACAAGACTCCAGGTTGACCCTAATACTCAGTGAGGCTGGTAAGAATCCATAAGTTGAGTGCAATCCCCAATTGTTCAAAATCAGCTTGTCTCCCCAAGGTTCTTCTCCTTCTTGGACTGCAGATACATATAGGAATCCTGAGAAAAACACACCATTGTAAGAACTCACACAAGAAATGACTATTTCATTCAGTATCAGACTTTCACAGATTTCCCAAAACCTGTCTATAGAATGTGTTTCTCGATGTGTGCTCCATGGACCACTTCAACAGAATCTCCTACAGTGCTTGCTTCTTCAAATGCAAATTCCTGATTCTCATTCCAAACCATCAGAACAGTGTATGGGCTCTATAGCTGATTCTTATTCAGTCTAAAGTTTGAGAACCTATGTCACAAGTATCCATTGACACCCAAAACCCATGTGTCTTAGAAAAATAAATTTGAGACTGCCCCACAAACTCAACCATCCCTGTTCCCAAATTAAACAATGTTGCATTGTAGCCCATATTAATGCTAAGTTGAACACTGCCTCTCATAAGGACAGTGGTCCTTGGTTCCTGCACTGTTCTCCACTGGTGGTACCCAAGATAAGAGGACTTCTAACTTAGCATAAGCCTCAGAATGCATCTGAGGGAGTGCTTCACCATTCCCTAGCATTTGAATGAGCATTCTAAGCTGCTAAGTTCTCTTTACAAAATGTTTTGAAACCTTTTATACCAAACTCCACCCATAATAACAGCAATTATTACTTCCTTGTAGTTTTCCACTGACCATGACACATGAAGTTTTTACTATATCCCTCTGGTTTGGAATATGAAGCCAGTATAGTAAAAAAAAAAAAAAAGGGGGGGGGGTGGAATGAGCCAGTCTGTTTATTTCCATTAAAATGCAGGTACATGCTGTTTGTTTATCTCCCTCTGGGAAGAAGCTGGGAAACTGTTAGTGTTGGGGAAAATAATAATAATAAAAAAAAAAGTCTTAAGTGTTGACTCCACATTTTCAGGGCTTGATAAGTCCTTCTGAGTGGGGTACTCCATCACTTTTCTCAGCAGGGTGTAATTACTCATAACTTGAAGGTTTTATCTCTGGGCTGCCTCTAATAAAGGGGGTGGGAGTGGGGGAAGGCATATCTGTCACTCACTGGCAGTATAGATGTTTAATTAAGTATACCATATAATTGTTTCAGTCCCTTGTGTGACCATTGGACAGTCCAGGAATGGAGGGTGGGGGTGGGATGATCATCTAGCAAATGTATGAGGATTCATAAAGTAGAAATTTTGTAATGCAAAAAAAAAAAAATAATAATAAAAAATAAATAAAAAATGTTTTTTAATGAATTAATTTTAAAATTTACATCCAAGTTAGTTAGCATATAGTGCAATAATGATTTCAGGAATGGATACCAGTGATTCATCCCCTATGTATAACACCCAGTGCTCATCCCAACAAGTGTCTTCCTTAATGCTCCTTGCCCATTTAGCCCATCCCCACCCCCAACCCCTCCAGCAACCTTCAGTTTGTTCTCTGTATTTAAGAGTCTCTTATGTTTCACCCCCCTCCTTGTTTTTATATTATTTTTGCTTCCCTTCCCTTATACATCTGTTTTGTATCTTAAATTCCCCATGAGTGAAGTCATATATTTGTCTTTCTCTACTTTTGCTTAGCATAATATACTCTAGTTCCATCCATGTAGTTGCAAATGACAAGATTACATTCTTTTTGATTGCCAAGTAATACTCCATTGTATATACATACCATATCTTTTTCTTTTTAATATGAAATTTATTGTCAAATTGTTTTCCATACAACACCCAGTGCTCTCCCCAACAGGTGCCCTCCTCAATGCCCATCACCCACCCTCCCCTTCCTCCCACTCCCCATCAACCCTCAGTTTGTTCTCAGTTTTTAAGAGTCTCTTATGGTTTGTCTCCCTCCCTCTCTAACTTTTTTTTTTCCCTTCCCCTTTCCCATAGTCTTGTGTTAAGTTTCTCAGGATCCACATAAGAGTGAAAACATACAGTATCTGTCTTTCTCTGTATGATTTATTTCACTTAGCATAACACCCTCCACCCTCCAGTTCCATCCACACATTATATCTTCTTTATCCATTCATCCGTTGATGGACATTTGGGCTTTTTTTTTTTTTTTTTCTTCATGTGCCTTATTAATTACTTCCTTTAAATATACAAAGCTCATTCTTTTTTATAGTTACCTAGGATTCTATTATATACATACACTATAATTGATTTTATGATTCCCCTACTGATGTCAGTTTACAAACAATGCATTGAAAACCCTTACAAACTCGTTACTTTCACATACAAGCATGTCTATAGGATATATTCCTAGAAGTAAAACTGCAAGATCAAAAGGAAATACATTTTCAGTTCTGATTGCCATTGCCAAATCAATCAGGCAGTTTTCAGTGCAGGAAACAGACGCCATTCTAGATATTTTAATTAAAAAAATTTTTTTTAACGTTAATTCATTTTTGAGAGACAGAGACAGAGCGTGAGTGGGAGAGAGACAGAGAGAGGGAGATAGAATCCAAAGCAGGGTCCAGGTTCCAAGCTGTCAGCACAGAGCCTGAAGTGGGGCTCAAACCCATGAACTGTGAGATCATGACCTGAACTGAAGTCGGATGCTTAACTGACTGAGCCACTCAGGCATCCCATCATTCTAGATATTTCAAACATGAAGGCACTTGATATAGGCACCTTGGTACTTAAAAGGTCATTGGAAGGGCTGAAAGATCAGGGTTTAGAAATCTAAGTGGAGCCTCCCAGAATGAATCCCACTGTGATACAGAACTGATTCACTGGAGGCTACTACCTCTGGAGTCATTGTGGAGCCATGCTGGAAGCCAGAGGCTATCACCACCTGTTCTCACTCCTGGGAAACTGGAGAAAGAAGATATACCACAATCCAGGGATTAAAATGTTATTTTAAGAAGCTGCTGCCACTGGGGCACCTGGGTAGCTCAGTCGATTAAACGTCTGACTTCAGCTCAGGTCATGATCTCATGATTTGTGGGTTCGAGCTGCGTGTTGGGCTCTGTGCTGACAACACAAAGCCTGTTCAGGATCCTCTGTCTCCTCCTCTCTCTGCCCCTCCCCCCGCTTGCACACACTCTCTCTCAAAAATAAATAAACATTTAAAACAAAACAAAAAAGGGGCGCCTGGGTGGCTCAGTCGGTTAGGCAACTGACTTCGGCTCAGGTCATGATTTTGCGGTTTGTGGGTTTGAGCCCCGCATCAGGCTCTGTGCTGACAGCTCAGAGCCTGGAGCCTGCTTCGGATTCTATGTTCCTCTCTGTTCCTCCCCTGCTTGTTCTCTGTCTCTCTCTGTCAAAAATGGATAAACGTTAAAAATATTAAAAAAAAAAAAAAAAAAAAAGAACAGAAGTTGTTCCTGCCACCATCACTACTTCTCCAAATCCAGAAAGTTGGAGAATAGACCTTTGATCACTGCTGCATGATCTGCATTTCCCATGCATGGGAACATTTCCCATATTCTTACAACATGCAAGAACCTCAAAAGATTGCCTCTACCTCATTTCTCTTTTCAAGTCATGCGGAGAACACATAATTGGGAAAATCTAATTAGCTTCCAGAACACTAGCAGCACAAAAAAAAGTCCGGGAAATTAATTTTTTCCCAACCTTTCTGACTAGGAAATAAAATTGGTGGTCGAAAGAGTAAATCTACAATACATAAGCACACCATTTTTAGTGCTTGTTGTAATTTACACCTCAACCAGCGCAAATACTTGTTCCCCAATTCTTATGAATAATATCTAGGATGTAGCACAGTGTTTTTATAAAATTTAAAAAAAAATCTCCTTGATCAAATAGGTTAAAAACTAGTATAACAGTATAGTTTTATTTTGTACTTCTCTTAACAGTGAAGTTGAACTTTTATTTTCAGTCTATGTCATTTGTATCATTTTCTGTGGAAACTCTGTTTATAGTTTTGGATCTTTTTCCTTTTGGACTGTTGAATTTTATCTTACTGAATTTTAGGAATTCTTTATATATTAAAATATGCATGATATGATTTGCAATTTTTTCAAATATGTAATTTCTTTTTGCTTATGGTAGTTTTTGTGATGAAGAATTTATTTTATATAGTGAGATATGTATATATATCACTACATTATTATAAATTTGTAGTGCATACCATTTTTATTGCTTCTGGATTTTACATCAAATTTAGAAAACACTTCACCACACTAAAATCTTTTAAGATTCTCCTATGATTTCTTCAAGTATTTTAAGCTTTTCAGTTTTCACATTTAAAACTGGATTTTATTTTGGTTGAGGTATGAATCCAACTTTTATTTTTTCCTGCAAATAGCTACTCAGGTGTCCTAACACCTTTTAATGAATAAGCCATATTTCCTTCACTGAATTGAAATGTCATCTTTAGCTTGTGCTAACTTCCCATATCTGGGTCTATTTTAGACCTATTTGATTCTAATGATCTGTCTAGTTATATGCCAGTACCAAACTTTTAATTACTGGAGTTTCTATTTTTAATATTTTGTAAGACTTGTCTGTCCTCACTGCTTCTCAGAGCTTTTCGGGCTAGTCTTTTTTTCATAGGAACTTTGGAATCAGTTGTCTAATTTTAGAAAATCCTGGTATTTTTGAGATTGCATTACATTATAGATTAACTTAAAAAGAACTGGCATGTATATGTTGGTAAGTCTTCCTATCCAAGAATATGATATGCCTCCCCATGTTTTTGTGCTTTCTTTCCAGGAGAAACATAGCTTTCTTTTTGTGGTCTTGCATACTGTTTATTACTAGGGATTTTCTTCTTTGTTCTTACTTTAAAAAGAGCTTTTTCTTCCATTATATCTTATAATTGGCTGTTGTTTATATAAATGAAAACTTTTAATTTCTGTGACCAATTTTATACCCAGTGACTTTATTAGTTTTAAGATACTTTCAGTTGATTCTTAAGTTTTGCACTATCTTCTACAGATACTAATTTTACCTCCTCCATATTTAATGTCTCTAAATTCTCTCACATCTATTAGATAATTCTCCCCTAGGATTTTAAGTTCCTTGAAGGCATGAATTATAGTAGTACATTTTATATATCTATCTGAGCATCAGTAAAATGCTCTACATAAAATGTTAGGAAAACAGAAATACCGAGCGCCTGCTAAATTCTGAATCTGCTTATTTATTCACACCTCTTTTGTCAGGTCCTACTTTTAAATGAACCCAAAACTGAAATCCTTTGAAGTGTCACATATATATTTTGCAACAAAGTAGGCCTTTTAGCTACAATTTTTTTCTTGAATTTACATATGAAATTGCAGGCAAAACCTAAAATTTTTAGTCTCAGATTTGCTTAAACATTCTTGGTGAAATTCATACATTGTCTATAGCAGGTTTCCTAAAGCAATGTATGATTTCATTTAAAAATTACATATTTTAGGTAAAATGTGAGGTGGGAGGAGAGAATAGCAATTAGAGCTTAAATCAAACAGATCCAAACCAAACATATTTACATGCATGACAGAAGACTGAATTCTATACACTATACAAGAAAATCAGTCTTCTTACTTCACGTACAATCTTACGTTAGAATATTTCCAAACTATACCAGTTGCCTACATAGCAAGGATAAATCAGTCATGTGTGCATCTTAAAGATACTACGTCAGTAGCTCCACTTGATAAAGCAAGTATTTCTTCCCCAGGCCTGTGCCACTACTATTGGCCTTAAAATCTTTGAAGGGGAGGAACCACCCATGCCACTTCTTCAGCTAAAACATTTTCAGGCTTTAAAATATTAATAGGGGATTCCGTTGTGGTGGTGGGGGTGAAGGGGAGCTTATATTGTATAGCTTTTAGACAAGATGAATAATTTTTCACCCAGGAAACAGTAAAAGGTCCTCAAAGTATCATCAAGTCCTTGCTATGTCATTTTTCCTTCACAGGACTTATATTTTGAAGAATTGTCACTAGATCATTACAATCATTCTTTTGTGAATTAGTGCAGATGAATTAATACAGATGAGTATGTTACTTCTTGCTAACTCATGAAATAGTTATTTAAAAACTGATGATTTCACTCTATTTTCTCCCAAAAAGAGCCAAGAAGGGAACCGATAATTTAACTTTTAATATCCTTAAAAGGCATTGGAAAGATTATCAGAAAATCCAGGTATTTGTTAAGCTATCTTTATGGCCTAGGTCTTCAATTTCAGATAGGAAAAAAGGGACCCATACTCCTCATTTGAAAAGTGCGTTTAGAAATACACAACTTGGGGTGCCTGGGTGGCTCAGTCTGTTGAGTGTCAGACTCTTGATTTTGGTTCAGGTCATGATCTCACGGTTTGTGGGTTTGAGCTCCACATTAGGCTCTGCACTAACAGCATGAAGCCTGCTTCAGATGCTTTCTCTCCCTCTCTCTCTGCTCCTTCTCCTACTCTCAAATAAATACATAAATACATAAATACATAAACATTAAAAAAAAAAGAAATACACAACTTAGGGGCTCGTGGCTGGCTCAGTTGGTAGAGCATGTGACTCTTGATCTTGGGTTTATGAATTCAAGCCCCACAGAGAGCCTACAAAAAAAAAAAAAAAAAAAAAAAGAAAGCAAGAAGGAAAGAAAGAAAGAAAGAAAGAAAGACACAAATTATACTGTGATACACTCTCCAAATTGGCCTACTATGACTTAGGAATGGATTGTGTCCTGGATTATTATCTGGCGACAAGATATCATCTGTTAAAAGCAAAGAAAACAATACAATTCCTTTTTAAAATTCACTTTTTCCCTAGCTTTAATAAAAAGCAGCCGTCTAAATAAGCAAAAAGCATTTGTTACTTCACTGCTATTACAAAATTTGGAAAAGCAATTTGGGCTTAAGGATCACTTAATTGTCCCCTTGAAGCTAGAAAATAAGTTATTCTATTTTAATTTGGCTTGAAAATGTATTATTTGCAAGACTCAAAATCATTTTGTCCAGATTTACCTTAAATTCACTATCAGCTTCAGCTACTGTCATTCTAATTACCTCACCCCAAAAGTTTGACATGTACATATCTGATCACACCCAGAATGTGAACACGTGTGCTCAGCTGACCTCATATCTACAGATAAACTACCTACCTCCTAGACAATAGGCAAAGTCATCTTTCCCCATCTCTAAGCTCTAACTCTAAAGGAAGGCTGGTTCCTCTGCTGTGTGCACTGGGAACAGAGCAGGTACTCAATAAATGAGTGAAAGTGATAGAATAGTCATGATGAGCAGAATGTGTTTTAATTTTTTTTATAAGACCATCCAGAAACAATTAACAAAATCATGTAAACTGCTGCTTAATTTCCCCCTTGAATTATTTTCATTATAAGTCAAATATGAATAAATTTGTTGTTCTGGGGCGATACACTTAACTTTGTGTCAAGGCACTCACATGCTAAGCTAGAGCCTAACAGTGACAGAAATACCTGGAAAGTAATTGTGGGGGGTAACTGTAATGCTCAAGTAAGATAATATGCTAAGAGAACAAGGCCAGCTCAGACTTACACAGGTATTACCCCACTCCTCTTTCCCAACCCTATTTCCACAAGATATAGAAACCAGTGACTCGACTTTCCCAGAATGCTAGTTATTCTTCAAGCTTAATTTATGATAAACATAAAACATATTAAGAATCTAGTTAACTTCTAGTTCAAGAACTGTCGCCACTGATTTAACGTCCTTTAAAGAAATATGATTCTGGTTTGTTCTCGGTAAATAGGTCAGGTGGATTGAGGTTGGAATTTGATAGAGGTTGATTTCAGAAAACTGACAATTCATAAAGGCCAAATATAAATAAAAACATATATGAGAGATACAGACACATACCAACTGTTAACAATTGTTACCTTTTGAGAGGAATGGGGAGGGGCGCCTCGGTGACTCAGTAGGTTAAGCTCTTGACTCTTGATTTTGGTTCTGGTCATGATCTCAAGATTCGTGAGATGGAGCCCCGCGTTGGGCTCTGCTTTAACAGCACACAGTCTCTCTCGCAAAATAAATAAATAAACTCTAAAAAAAAAAAAAAAAGGAACAGGGATGGGGGATGTTGGGGGAAGGGAAATCTGAAAAGGCACTGTTCTTGTTTTTATTAAAGACAGACCAAACATAAGTTTTAATTTTTGGTGCCATGAAGTCTTGTTATGTAACTGTTCCGAGTTGTGTAGAGACTTGTTTTATCTTGCTCTGTACTCTTTCCCTGTCGGCTATACCTTCCCTCTTTTTCGTTCCCTCCCTCAAATAAAAACCTATTCTGAATAAAGACTGCTAAATTTTTGAATTGTATATATTGTCAACAGTAGACCAAAAGTAATGTACTTCAAATGAATTATAAGCAGATGCCTTTTTTCCCCCCGACTGTTCATTTATTTTTGAGAGACACAGAGACAGAGCATGAGTTGGGGAGGGGCAGAGAGAGAAAGACAGAATCCGAAGCAGGCTCCAGAGTCTGAGCTGTCAGCACAGAGTCCGACACGGGGCTCAAACCCACAAACTGTGAAGATCATGACCTGCGCCAAAGTCAGACACTTAATCGACGGAACCATCCACGTGCCCCAGCAAATGCCTTTCTAATATCCCAATTCACATGCTTAAGGAAGACCCTGATTCTGTCTAAGCGCTGGCTTGCATCTACATTCTAGGAGTCTAGTGAAATCTACCTAAGTGACAAGATTCCTTTTGGGAAGGTTTCATGGAAAGTCAGAAGTTATCCTGAAAGGCAAACATCCCAAAGAGATGTGACAGAAAATAAAATGAAAGTATGCATATACTGACTTAACAGTTCCTAAACATGTTGGTGAGAGAAAAAAGCAAGTTGCAAAACATATGCGTAGTAAGACAGAATTTATATAAAAATTTAGAACCCACAAAACTATGTATTTCTATAGGTAAATATATATGTATATAAATGCACAGCAAAAAGGTAATTGAAGAGAGTATATACTACAAAGCAATGTTTTCCATTTGGGAGAGGGTGCCTGAGGGGCACTTTCACAATATTTATTCTTTTTTTCCTAGAATATATTCTCAGATAATTAAAAAAAAATGAGCTTTTACATTTCTAGGAAGTACTACATGTGATGGTTTCCTTAAAAGAGCTTGCTACCAACGATACAGTTTAGCAAATACCACTGTTGTCTGTATTTCAACATTACCGTACTTTATCTCTGCTGTCCCTCACCTTTCTCTCATTACTCTACACAAGCTCGAACTTAAGGAAGTCGTATTAGCTTTTTCTTATTTGATAATGAAGAGATGATACAGTTGTCTGGAAGTATCAAAATCAAGGTGAGAACTGACACACTGGGAATAAAGATAGACAGGCTCATCTTTTGGCTTTAATGTAAAGCACTTAGAAATACGTGCAGGCCTCTGAAGAGGACAAGATGCTTAAAGAATAAGATTCTTACTGGGTGTGCCATGTAACATCAACTTGCCATGTTAATTTATCTACTGAAAATTTGTGGTAGAAAGGCTAATATTTAAAAGCACGCTCAGCTTCTCAGAAGAGATGATATATAAATCAGAGAGCACACGCAGTGCTAAAAGTCTATCAAATTAAAGTGGTATTTGTTTAGAAGAGAAGCATTGTTGCTTGAAAGTGGAAACTCTTAAAAGAGTATTTTTACATTTTTTCATTACATATGATTAATATAATAATACTTGCACTTAGGAAAATTTGCTCAGAATTCTGAGTGATTTGTTTTCTTTGAAAAGGGAAAAGACATCGAAGCCAGACATATATGTAACATAAATTTTGGTCCAAATACATTATTGTTTTTGTTGACTGAAAATTATAGAACAGCAAAATACTGGAATCAACGCCTATTACAAAATCAAGTGAATGTATATATTCAATGAATCCCAGCTTTTAGTTATTAAAACCTAGCTAATACATTTTGAAATTTAGAAAAGAATAAAGATCTACTTAGTCCCTGTACTTTAGACATTATTGTAAGGCTCCTGCTGGTTGCAACGATCTACACCCTTTTCTAGAAGATCTCAACAGCTTTACTAGCCACAAAATATGTATTCCCTCTTTGCCAGACTGCATCTATGAAGAAAACTATATGGCAAACGGAGGTCAAAAGATGAATTTCAAAAGTTAAAGGCACAGATCAACATCTCACTTCTGGAGAGAATATAAGTGGTAATTATAAGGGTAAATTCTATTATTTGGAGATAACATCAATGATCTAGATTCCTGGTAGCATTTACAATACAGAAAATTGCAAATCATATTAAATAGTATGCCAATTCATTTTGTGTATGTTCTAAATATTTGGTACAATGCATAACTTGCCTTATTTAGAAATGATAATGTATTTCAAAACAATTATAAAAATGTCAGGTTGTAGAGTTTCATATCTACCTGACTTCTAGTCTACTCCTCACTAACTTCCTGTCATATATCCCAAATTTTATCTTTTCTTGCTGAAAACCTAAATCATTCTTCTTTCTTACTCTAATGCCAAATAAAATGTAATCATTAATAACATATAGCTAATATTAAAAACAAACAAACAAAAAAAGGACTTCAATTTAGCTATAACAGCCATAGCTTTAGGGTGTTTTCAGGTGATTTCCCCAGAACAAAACAAATTCAAACACTCATATTTCATACAATCACATGATGCTTTTTTTTTGAGATTGCTGTTTACCCCCAAATTGTTGCAATATACATTTTTAAAAACAATGATCTTCCTCTATAATCACAAAGCAAAACGAGATGCAGAATACTCATCATCATTACAGAAACGATTGTATACTTTTAACATAATATTCAGGTATTTTTAATGACTATCTTATACCAATTTTTAATTATATATACTAAATGTATACACTTACTAGTTGAAAAATATATTGGTTCTACCTACCTACTACTTTTAATATACAATACAACAACTCATGTCTTCTTCCTAATAGTACAATTCATAAGGACAGGAACACAAAAGATATGTTAAAGAAGTGAAGAAAGTATCAGAGAAATTTCCTCAGCCTTAGTTTCTCATCTCTTTATCGCTCCTTTATGCACATACTACAATTGGCTGGTCCTCTTTTATTCCTCCTTCATCCCACCTAAAGAACTCTCAGACTTTAGAGCAAGGACAGGTATTCCCTATTATTTATTGTTGCTATTGAATTAGCTTAAATTACAAGGTGAAAAACAGAATGAAATGCTTAAGGTTAAGAATGATACACAAAAACTAAGGGAGAGAAAAGAAAAAAATATATGGAGAGTGGTTGTACCCCATCAATAATTATCTGGCAACTTTGGAGCAGAGGTTCTTATCTGGACTTAATATCATTAATATAGGGTCAAAAATTGAGAGTACAACTCTTCAATTATCAGGCTTTATGATTTTACTTTTTGAAATCAAGCTCAATTTCATCTCTCATTAGTTTAAAAAACAGTTCACTCTGAACAAGAGCTTCTTTCCCATCTGCACGTATGATAGTAGAAATGGCAAGGCTTTCTTAACTACCTGTGGAAGAACCAGAAGAGCAAAACAATTTTTCCTGCATTTATACTCATGATTCCTCTGGTCTCCCATGATGCCCTGCATAAACACAAACTTCATAGGAAACTGAGAGACTATACAATCAACAAAACAAAACAAAACAAAATAAAACAAATGTTAGCTTATCTCTCTGACTCTTCCCATACCATCCTCCCCAAACACACACAACAGAGAGAACAGTCTGTTGAGTTTGGGAAGGAGAGTAACCAAAGAAGATAAAGTGAGGGCTCACAGAACCCTTAATACTAAGTTAAAATTTTAACAGCATAGCATAAAGGTGTCAATCCATTCAACTTTAAACCCATTTGGGAAACCTTAAGCTCTTAACTTAAAAATATGGTAGTACTTCTTTAGTAACTATAACCTCTTTACATCCTCTTAATTGCTCATGCCAACGACTTTATTGCGTACTACTGCTTCTTGTAAGAAGTAAATCCAGGAACCATTCCATTTTATCTTAGACATAACATTTACTAGTTTTCCAAGCATGACAGAAATGGAAAAATATATATATTAGAACAAGAACAATGTATGTTAATTTCCACAATTTGTGATCCTTCTGTGAGCACTGTCTGATTCTATTAAAATTAACAAATTTAAGTTCAGTCCTATGCTTAGGAAAAAAAAAAAACCTAATGAGACTAATTTACAAAGTATACAAGAATATAATTTTATAATAAATCTTTCCAGTGTTTGCTATAACCGCATTACATGAAATGTTTCCCTTCACAGAAACTCAGGACAGCTCTTATAAAATGGAACAAACTTTTCTGTGTTCATCTCTGGCAAGCAATGAACAAATACAATTTGCTCACAAAGGATTTAAAAGTGCTGCCCCAGGAGCAAGAACTACCCATTAACATGCTGTATGAATGAGTCTTGGTGAGTGGCAACTGTCTGGTACCTCTTCCTCTCTTCTGACACCAGTGAACCCATCTCATATAAAGCCTAAGAGAAAACTAAAGCCATTGCAGAAGTGAAATTCAGCATGCTCCACTCAAATACTTCTAAGGTAACCACTCTAAAACAAAATCAGCAGAATTCATCTCTTTTATCCAAAAAAATCCCCCCCAAACAAAAATAAAAACAAACAAAAAAAGCCCCCCCAAACCCCAACAAACCAAAAGGCAAATGCTGTTGTTCAATCATCAGAAAGACTTACAGAGGCAAAAATATGACAACAGCAATAATTCAAGTAAAGTATATGTGAAAATTGAAACACGCCACTTTCAAGTTAAGACAAAAGTGAAGGGGAGCTATGATCTTTATGTCAGAGTCAAAAAGCTTAGGCATTATCACCAAATGTTAATTCACTTTACAGTCATCAATGAGACTACTGTATGTAGTTTTGCACCTTGCGCTTGTAAAAGCAGATAAAATATTTAATATGTAATTTTACAATGTATTTTACCAGCTCAGCATACAGGTTGTATATAGATTATATCAAAGTAGTAGACAGTTAAGGGGCCTGTGCAAACCCTGCAAAAATAGTACTTCAGGTATCTGCTAATTTAAAAAAAAAACAAAAACAAAAACAAAAACAGTTTGCTGTTTAGAAGTGATACAATTCAAACTACCACAAAATACAAAGGGCTGCAAAAATGTATACCATTCCAACAACATATATAAGTTATTAAATAAAGATTTGATTTAAAAGAATATAAATGAAGCCTTTAAGTAGGTCTTTTCTACATGCATATTATTCCTTATTAAAGAAAAAAATATGTAAAAAGGCCATTGGTAATTGCTTTGTTAACATTTGTAGAAAAATGCCAATTCTCTGGTCACAAACTCCACTAAGTTTAGCACTTAAGGTCTCTGCAGTGTTATAAACGTAATTTAAAATACTGTTAATTCTATAATTCCATTGGTAAAATAATGTGACTTGGAATATGGCAGTCTTCATGTTGAGGGCAATGATCCACAGTTTGTTTGTTTAATCTCTTAAGTGTGATCAGTTATCCAGAAGAACAGCACCCTCCGCCACCGCTCTGGGCTTGAGGTTCATCATCAATAATCTGTACACCCCGCCTTGTGGCTCCTGGTTGACTGGAGCCATTGCCTTTTGCTCTCTCATCCACTTGTGCTGTTTCTATCATCCCTAAGAGAAGGAGAAAACAGAAATTTAAGACCACAATCTATGAATTTTCTCTCTCTATAATTTCAGTATGCCACCACAATAGCCATTTCTGACTTCCAACCAACAGGAAAACTAAATATAATGAACATTTTGTCAGCTCACTGAATAGCTTTTCCTGCAAGTTTAAAAAACTTAATAGCAACTGCATTTGTCCAGTTGCATAATGGCCACAGTGACATCAAGAGAGAGAAAAAAGTTTTTACTTTGAACAAATGTCTGTATACAAGTAATACCCTCAAGATTTTCTAATATACTTGGCGATATGTCAAAGTTTGTATTATTCTGGGGTGCCTGGGTGACTCAATCAGTTTAGCACCTGCTTCAGCTCAGGTCATGATCTCATCATGGTTCATGAGTTTGAGCCCCGCATCGGGCTCTATGCTGACAATGCAGAGCCTGCTTGGGATTCTCTCTCTCTCCCTCTCTCTCTGCCCCTCCCTCATCACACCCTCTCTATCTCAAAGAAAAAAAAAAAAAAAAACTAAAAGAAAAAATTAATTAAAAAAAATAGTTCATATTATTCTAAGTACAACTGATATTTAGGGAACAAGATTTACTCGTCAACAAATAATGTAATACTTTTATGCAAATAATATTTGAAAGAATGAAAGAGTTTAAGATGAGGGAGGAAGAACAGAGCTGGAACACTCATACTATCTAACTTAAAGATATAGTACATAGTTACCCCAATGGAGAGTGAGATATTGGTGAAAGGAGAGCTCTAAAGATCATGGAGCAGAGTCTGGAAATAGACCCCCACATATATACTCACTTGATTTTTTTTTTTTTTTTTAGTAAAAAAAAATTTTTTTAACATTTATTCATTTTTGAGAGACCGAGAGAGACAGAGCACAAGAGGGGTGGTGGGGCAGAGAGAGAGGCAGACACAGAATCCAAAGCAGGCTCCAGGCTCTGAGCTGTCAGCACAGAGCCTGATGTGAGTGAGGCTCAAAGTCATGAACCATTAGATCATGACCTGAGCCAAAGTCAGAAACTTAACTGACTGAGCCACCCAGGCGCCCCTGGTCACTTGATTTTTGATGTACGTGCCAAGATTATTCAATGAAGAAAGAATAATCTTTTCAAGAAACAGTATTAGAACTGAACATTTACATATAAAAAATAAACCTTGATCTATCTGTACCTCTGACCATATTCAAAAATTAAAAAATGAATTATGAACCTAGATGTAAAACATAAGGTGTGCACAGTTATCCAGAAATATCTAGAAAAAAAAACATAGGAGGAAATCTCTGTAGGAAAAAAATCTTTGTGATTCTGATTTGGGCAAAGATTTCTCATATAAGACACAAAAACCACAAATCATAAAGAAAAAATGACAAATAAGACCTTATTAAAATTTAGAACTTCTGCTCTGAAGACACAGTTAAAAAATGAAAATATAAGGCACAGGGGCGCCTGGGTGGCTCAGTCGGTTGGGCATCCGACTTCGGCTCGGGTCATGGTCTCGCGGTCCGTGAGTTCGAGCCCCACGTCAGGCTCTGTGCTGACAGCTCAGAGCCTGGAGCCTGTTTCAGATTCTCTCTCTGGCCCTCCCCCGTTCATGCTTTGTCTCCCTCTGTCTCAAAAATAAATAAACGTTAAAAAAAAAATTTTTTTTTTAAATCTTTAAAAAAAAAAAAAAGAAAATATAAGGCACAGATTAGAAGTAAATATTCACAAAATACGTAGCGGGAAAAACGAAGAAAGAAAAGAGGGAGTCCTTAGAACAATGGTTTCCAAATTTAGTTGTACAGGAAAATCCAATGAGATGAAATTAGAAAACATTACAAATTCTAACTTCTACTTATTTTTCTTCAACCTTTCAAAATCTCTATTTTTTGTTTTACAAAAATGTGTAAAATATATTAGTATTTCTGTATGTTCAATAGTTTTTAAACAAGCATATCAGAAATACTCAAATTTTTTTCTAGGAAGATATATGAGATTTATAACACTTCTAAGCTATAGAGCTAGAACCGTGGTACTCACAGTATGGTCTGAGGACCAGCATCATCGCCACACGGGTGCCTGTTACAAATGAAAAGCTCAGGCCCACACCAAACCGACTCTATCAAATACATATTTTAACAAGATCCCCAAGCGATTGATATGTATACACAAGCAGCAAGAATACAAATAAACTCTCAAATTTCAGTGTGCATCACAATCATATGGAAAAATTGTTAAAACATAGATTTTAGGTACCACCTCCAGAGATTTTGAGTCAGTTGGTTTAGTAGGGCAGAAGAATCTTCATTTCTAAAAAATCTCAAGTGATACTGATGCTGTTGGTCAGGAGACCTCATTAGAGAATTAAAGCTCTACAAGAATTATGAATGACCTTCAGTTTTTTGTAAAACTGAAATTTACTCCAAAGTTTGTGTTTATATCCATTTTTCTAGAGACAAAAACCATAGTTTCATCAAATTCTCAAGAGTGTGTGGTCCATAAATTAAGGAATATAATTTGACAAAATCATTTCAATCCAATATTCCACAGACTAGGGTTTTCCTAACTATGGTATACATTCTATTGGTGATAAACATTTTCCCTTCTCTCTTTTAAAAAACTTTTTAATCTGAAAAACTTCGAACATATATAAAAAGAGAAAAAACAGCATAATGAAAATCCTTATGTCCATCATACAATTT
The DNA here is from genome assembly GCF_023721935.1 of Panthera uncia. Lineage (NCBI taxonomy): Eukaryota > Metazoa > Chordata > Mammalia > Carnivora > Felidae > Panthera > Panthera uncia. Next base: position 93,789,117 of record NC_064809.1, on the reverse strand, counting down.
CATCTATATTCAGCAAGCATCCCTAACACTATCTTTTTTTTTTTTTTTAACATTTTTTTTTTTGAGAGACAGAATGAGACAGAGCACGAGCTGGGAGGGCCAGAGAGAGGGAGACCCAGAATCTGAAGCAGGCTTCAGGCTCTGAGCTTGTCAGCACAGAGCCCGACGCAGGGCTTGAATTTACAGCAGTTAAGATCATGACCTGAGCCGAAATCGAATGCTTAACTGACTGAGCCACCCAGGTGGCCCCCTACCACTATCTTGAATCAAATTCTAGACACATAATTTTATTTATAAATTATTTTAATAAGGTCTCTAAAAAATAAGAACTCTTTTTTAAAAAGAACTTTTTTAGGGGTGCCTGGGTGGCTTAGTCGGTTGAGTGTCCGACTTCAGCTCAGGTCATGACCTCACAGCTCGTGAGTTCGAGCCCCGCGTCGGGCTCTGTTCTGACAGCTCAGAGCCTGGAGCCTGCTTCGGATTCTGTGTCTCCCTCTCTCTCTGCCCCTTACCCACTGGCATTCTGTCTCTGTCTCTCTCAAAAATAAATAAACATTAAAAAAATTTTTTTAAGTTAATATTCTTTAAAAAATAAATAAAATAAATAAAAAGAACTTTTTAAAAAAGCAGAATCACAATAACTATAATCACAACTTAAAATTTTTATAATTTTAAAAATAAAGAATAATTCAATTTACATACTAAAAACAAACAAAACACTTCACCCATTTCTCCCCCCCACCCCAAACCCCTGCCTCTCTGTTTTCTGTATCTATGAGATTGATTTTGTTATTTACTTTTAGATTCTACATACAGGAGAGATCATGTTATTTATCTTTCTCTGACTTATTTCACTAGGATAATGCCCTCAAAGTCCATCCATGTTGTCACAAATGACAAGATGTTCATTCTTTTTTATGGCTAAATAACATTCCACTCTCTCTCTATATATACAGCACGTTTTCTTTATTCATTCACCCATTGATGGAAACTTAAGTTGTTTCCATATCTTGGCTATTGTAAATAATGCTGCAACGAATAAGGTTTATCTTCCAATGTTAATGTTTCTGTTTTCTTTCACTTACTATCCAGGAGTAGAACTGCTGAATCATGTCATAGTTCTATTTGTAATTTTTTTAAGAATTCCATACTGTTTTCCCTAGTGGCTGGACACATTTACATTCCACCAATAGTGCACAAGCGTTCTCTTTTCTTCACATCCTCGCTAACACTTGTTTCTAGCCATTCATTCTAATAGGTATGAAGTATTATCTCATCTCATAAGTTTTGGTTTGTATTTCCCTGATAATTAATGATACAGAACATCTCTTCATGTACCTATTGGCCAACTCTGTGTCTTCTTTGGAAAAATGTTTATTCAGACCTTTGACCAATTTTTTAATTGGATTCTCTGTAAGGTTTTCTTTTTAATCTATTGAGTTGCAGGAGTTCTTTATATATTTTGGACATTAGCCCCTTATGAGACATGATTTGCAAACACTTGCTCCCATTTGGTAGGTTGCCTTTTTATTTTGCTGATGGTTTTCTTTGCTGGACAGAAGCCTTTTAGTTTGATGTAGTCTAATGTCTCTTTTTGCTCTTGTTGCATTTGCTCTTGCTGTCAGATTAAAAAAAATCATTGCTAAGACCTATGTCAAGGAGCTTACTGCCTATGTTTTCTTCTAGGAGTTTCAGGTCTTAGGCTTAACTCTTAAATTCATTTAAATTAATTTTTGTCTATGGTGTAGAATAGTGGTCCAGGTTCATTCATTTATATGGGACTGTCCAATTTCCCCAACACCATTTATTGAAGAGACAGTCCTTTCCTAGCTATATATTCTTGGCTCCTTTGTCGTAAGCTAATTGACCATATATGAATGAGTTTATTTCTGGGCTCTGCATTATGTCCCATTGATCTGTGTGTGTTTTTATGTCACTGTTTTACTATAGCTGTTTTACTATAGCTCTGTAATATAGTTGAAAATCAGGGAGTGTGATCCTCTAGCTTTGTTCCTCATCTCAAGATTTCTTTGGCTATTCAGGGTCCTTTATGGTTCTATACAAATTTTAGGGTTGGGTATTCTCCTTCTACGAAAAATGCCATTGTAATTTTTTTAAATGTTTATTTATTTTTGAAAGGGTGCAAGTGGGGGGAGGGGCAGAGAGAGAAGGGGAGAGAGGATCTGAAGTGGGCTCTGTGCTGACAGCAGAGAGCCTAATGCAGGGCTTAAACTCACAAGCTGGGAGATCATGACCTGAGCTGAAGTCGACTGAGCTATCTAGGTGCCCCACCATTGTAATTTTGATAAGGACTGCACTGAATCTGCTTTGACTAGTATGGCATTTAATAATATTAATTCTTCTAGCCTATGAGCATGGAATATCTTTCCATTTATTTGTCTTCAATTTCTTTCTTTAATGTTTTATAGTTTTCAACATATAAGTCTTTCACCTCATTTTCATGAAATTCATTCCTATGCATTTTATCATTCTTTTAATGTTCATTTTTGAGAGAGAGAGACAGAGATAGAACGCAAGTTGGGGAGAGGCAGAGAGAGAGGGACACACAGAATACAAAATAGGCTCCAGGCTCTGAGCTGTCAGCACAGAGCCCGATGCAGGGCTCAAACTCAGAAACCGTGAGATCACCTGAGCTGAGGTCAGACACTTAACTGACTGAGCCACCCAGGCGCCTGTATTTTATCATTTCTGATGTAACTGCAAATGGGATTGTTTTCTTAATTTCTCTTTCTGATAGTGCATTATTAGTGTCTAGAAACACAACTGATTTTTGCTTATTGATTTCTTATATCCTACAATGAACTATATTTGCTTATTAGTTCTAACAGTTTTTTGATGGGAGTCTTTAAGGGTTTTCTATATATAATATCATCTGCAAATACTGACAGTTTTACTTCTTCCTTTCTAACCATATGCCTTTTGTTTCTTTTTCTTTGCCTAACTGCTCTGACTAGGACTTACAATACTATGTTGAATAAAAGTGGCAAAAGTGAGCATCCCTTGTCTTGTTCCTGATCTTAAAGGAAATGCTTTCAGTTTTTCTCCATTGAGTATGATGCTAGTTGTGGGTTTGCTGCATATGGCCTTTATTATGTTAAGGTACATTCCCTCTATACCCACTTGGTTAAGAAGTTTTTTTTTTTTTTTTTTTTTTAATCATAAATGGATGCTGAATTTTGTCAAATACTTCTCCTGCATCTACTGAAATGATCATATGATTTTATCCTTCATTTTGTTAACATGGTGTAGCACAATGACTAAGTTATGGATGTTGAACCATCCTTGCATCCCTGGAATAAATCCCATTTGATCATGGTGTTATGATCTTTCCAGTGTATTGCTGAATTCAGTTTACTAATATTTTGTTGAGGGTTTTTGCATTTATGTTCATCAAGGATACTGGCCTGTAATTTTCTTTTCTTGTGGTGTCCCTGTCTGGCTTTGGTGTCAGGGTAATGCTTGCTTTGCAAAAGGAGTTTGGAGTTTCCTTCTTTTCTACTTTTTGGAAGAATTTGAGAAGGACTGGTATTCTTTGATTGTTTAGTAGAACATTCTTTGAATGTTTAGTAGAATTCACCAGTGAAGCCATCTGGTCCTGGATTTCTGTTTGTTGGGAGGTTTTTGATTACTGATTCAATCTCCTTACTAGTAATCAGTCTGTTCAGAATTTATATTTCATCATGATTCATTATTGGTAGGTTATATATTTCTAGGAATTTGTTGATGTCTTCTAGGTTGTCCAATTTATTGGCATATAATTGTTCACAGTAGTGTCTCGTGATCCTTTGTATTTCTGTGGTATCAGTTGTAAAGCGTCTGCTTTCACATCTTCCTCCCTCCCTCTCCTTCCTTCCTTCCTTCCTTCCTCCCCTCCTCCCTCACTGCCTCCTTTCCTCCCCTTCCTTCCTTCTTCCCTCCCTCCCCTTCCTCCCTCCCTCCCCTCCTTCCTTAAACAAGGGGTTCGACATCCAATCCATCTGGGAAATGCTGGTTCTTCTCCTTTAATGTCTATTTGTTTGGAGAGAGAAAGTGTGACTGGAGCAGGGGCAGAGAGAGAGGAGAGAGAGACAAAGAATCCCAAGCAGTCTCCGTGCTGTCAGCACAGAGCCCTACATGGGTCTCAAACTCACGAACTGTGTATCATGATCTGAACTAAAATCAAGAGCTGGACACTTAATCAACTGAGCCACCCAGGCACCCATCCACTTTCATTTTTATTTATTTGAGTACTCTTTGTTTTTGGTGAGTCTAACTGAAGTTTTTAAAATTTTATCTTTAAAGAACTAGCTCTTAGTTTCACTGATCTTTTTTCTTTTTTTTTTTTTTTTGGTCTCTGCTTCATTTATTTCTACTCCAATTTTTGTTGTTCCCTTTCTCCCCCTAATTTTGGGCTTTGTTCTTCTTTTTCTAGTTCCTTGATATATAAAGTCATGTTGTTTCTTTGTGATTTTTTTAAAGTTTTATTTATTTATTTTTTGTAATATCTACTCCCAACATGGGGCTCAAACTCACAACGCTGAGATTGAGTCACATGCTCTTCCAACGGAGACAGCCAGGCATCCCTATATGAGACTCTTTTTGATTCCTGAGTTAGGTATCGCTATAAACTTCCCTCTTAGAACTGCTTTTCCTACATCTTATAAAGTTTGGTATGTTACATTTACATTTTTGTTTATCTAAAAGTATATTTTTATTTCTCTTGATTTCTTCTTTGACTTGCTGGCTGTTCATTAGCATGCTGTTTATTCTCCACATATTTGTGAAATTTTCAGTTTTCTTTGTGTAGCTAATTTCTAATTTTATACCATTGTGGTTGGAAAAGATGCTTGATATTTCAGTCCTCTTGAATTTATTAAGACTTGTTTTGTGGCATGATATACAATCTTGGAAAGTGTTCCAGGTGAACTTGGGAAAAATGTGCATTGTGTTGCTTTTGGATAGAATGTCCTCTAAAAACCTGTTAAGTACATCTGATTTAACATGTCATTTAAGGCCAATGTTTCCTTACTGCTTTTCTGTCTGCATATGTATCCATTGATGTAAATGGGGAATTAAAGTCCCCCACCATTATTTTTATTGCTATTTCTTTCTTTAGGTCTGTTGATATTTGCTTTATATATTTAGGTGCTCCTGTGTTGGGTGCACAAATATTACAAATGTCTTATCTTCTTGTTGGAATGATCCCTTTATCATTTACGCAATGCCACTGTCTCTTATTACAGTCTCTGTTTTAAATTCTATTTTGTCTGATATATGAATAGCTACTTCAACTTTCTTTTGGTTTCCGTTTACATGGAATGTCTTTTTTCATCCCTTCACTTTCAGTCTGTGTGTATCCTTACATCTAAACTGATGCTAACAAACCGGATCCAACAATACATGAAAACAATTATTCACCATAATCAAGAGGGATTTATTCCTGGGATGCAGAGCTGGTTCAATATCTACAAATTAATCAATGTGATACACCACATTAAGAAAAAAAAAGGATAAGAACCACAATGATCCTCTCAATAGACGCAGAAAAAGCATTTGACAAAATACAGTATCCTTTCTTGATAAAACCCTCAAGAAAGTAGGAATGGAAGGAACATTCCTCAACATCATAAAGGCCATATACAAAAGACCCACAGTTAACATCATCCTCAATGGGGAGAAACTGAGAGCTTTCCCCCTAAGGTCAGGGACACGACAGGGATGTCCACTCTCACTGCTGTTGTTCAACATAGTGTTGGAAGTCCTAGCCACAGCAATCAGACAACAAAAAGAAATAAAAGACATCCAAACTGGCAAGGAAGAAGTCAAACTTTCACTCTTTACAGATGATATGATACTCTATGTGGAAAACCCAAAAGACTCCACACAAAAAACTGCTAGAACTGATACATGAATTCAGCAAAGTTGCAGGATATAAAATACAGAAATTGGTTACATTTCCATACACCCATAATGAAGCAGCAGAAAGAGAAATCAAGGAATCTGTTCCATTTACAGTTGCGCCAAAAACCATAAAATACCTAGGAATAACCCTAACCAAAGTGGTAAAAGATCTACACACTGAAAAGTATAGAAAGCTTATGAAAGAAATTGAAGAAGACACAAAGAAATGGAAAAACATTCCACACTGATGGATTGGGAAAAAAAAAATATTGTTAAAATATTACCCATACTACCAAAGCAATCTACACATTCAATGCAATCCCTATCAAAATAATACCAGCATTCTTCACAGAACTAGAACAAACAGTCCTAAAATTCATATTGAACCAGAAAAGACCTTGAATAGCCAAAGGAATGTTGAAAAAAGAAAACCAAAGCTGAAGGCATCACAATTCCGGACTTCAAGCTACATTACAAAGCTGTAATCATCAAGACAGTATGGTACTGGCAAAAAAGCAGACACATTAGATCAATGGAACAGAATAGAGAACCCAGAAATGGGCCCACAAATATATGGCTAACTGATCTGCAACAAAGCAGGAAAGGATATCCAATGGGAAAAAGACAGTCTCATCAGCAAATGGTGTTGGGAAAACTGGACAGTGTGACATGCAGAATGAACCTGGACCACTTTCTTACACCATACACAAAAATAAACTCAAAATGGATGAAAGACCTAAACAAATGTAAGATAGGAAGTCATCAAAGTCCTAGAGGAGAAAATAGGCAACAACCTCTTGACCTCAGCCGCACCAACTTCTTACTTGACATGTCACCCACAGGCACGGGAAGGAAACAAAAGCAAAAATGAACTATTAGGACCTTATCAAGATAAAAAGCCTTCATGCAGTGAAGGAAACAATCAGCAAAACTAAAAGGCAAATGACAGAATGGGAGAAGATATTTGCAAATGGCATACTGGATAAAGGGTTAGTATACAAAATCTGTAATGAACTCCTCAAAGTCAATACCCAAAAATAAATAATCCAGTGAAGAAATAGACAAAAGACATGACTAGACACTTTCCAAAGAAGACATCCAGATGACTAACAGACACATGAAAAAATGCTCAACATCACTCATCATCAGGGAAATACAAATCAAAACCACATTGACATACCACCTCACACCTGTCAGAATGGCTAAAATTAACAACTCAGGCAACAACAGATGTTGGTGAGGATGCAGAGAAAAGGGAACCCTTTTGCACTGCTGGTGGGAATGCAAACTGGTGCAGCCATTCTGGAAAACAGTATGGAGATTCCTCAAAACATTAAAAATAGAACTACCCTATGACCCAGCAATTGCACTACTAGGTATTTATCCAAAGGTTCCAAAAATACTGATTCGAAGGGCCACAGGCACCCCAATGTTTATAGCAGCACTATCGACCGCAGTCAAATCATGGAAAGAGCCCAAATGTCCATCAACTGATGAATGGATAAAGAAGATGTGGTGTACACACACACACACACACACACACACACACAATGGAATACTGATCAAAAAGAATGAAATCTTGCCATTTGCAACAATGTGAATGGAAGAGTGTATTATGCTAAGTGAAATAAGTCAATCAGAGAAAAGCAGTATCATATTCCACTCAAATGTGGAATTTGAGAAACTCAACAGATGATCATAGGGGAAGGGAGGGAAAAGTAAGATAAAAACAGAGAGGGAGGCAAACCGTAAGAAACTCTTAAATATAGAGAACTGAGGTTTGGAGGGATGGTGGATGGGGGGATAGGCTAAATGGGTGAGAGTCATTAAAGACAGCACTTGTTGTGATAAGCACTAGGCGTTATATGTAAGTGATGAATCATGAATTTCTACTCCTGAAATTATTACACTGTATGTTAACTTGGATTTAAATTAAAAATAAGTAAAAATAAATAAATAAACCGAGTCTCTTATAGGCAGCATATACATGGGTCTGTTTTTTTTTTTTTAAGACCTTTTTTTTTTTTAAGTTTATTTGAGAGAGTGTGTGCCCACACGTGTGAGTGGGGGAGGGGCAAAGAGAGAGGTAGAGAGAGAATCTCAAGCAGGTGCCGCACTTTCAGTGCAGAGCCTAACCCATGCCTTGATCCCGTGAACCATGAGATCATGACCTGAGCTGAATCGAGTCAATGCTTAACCAACTGAGCCACCCAGGCACCCTGGTCTTGTTTTTTTTAATCCACTCAAGCCATTCTATGTCTTTTGACTTGAGAACCTAGTCCATTTACATTTAAAGTAGTTATAGGTATGTTTACTGCCATTCTATTTTTTAGCTGTTTTTGTAATTCCTCTTTGTTTCTTTCTTCTTCTCTTGCTCTTTCCTTTGAGGTTTGATGACATACTTCAGTGGTATGCTTATATTCCTTTGTCTTTATCTTTTGTATATTTACTATAGGTTTTTGTTTTGTGGTTACAAAGAGGCTTACATATAACAGCTTGTGTCTATAATAGTCTATTTTAAGTTGATAACATCTTAAAAAAATTTTTTTAATGTTTATTTATTTTTGAGAGAGGAAGAGACAGCATGAGCAGGAAGAGGCAGAGAGAGAGGGAGACAAAGAATACAAAGCAGGCTCCAGGCTCTGCGCTATCAGCACAGAGCCTTACGCGGGGCTCGAACTCATGAACTGTGAGATCATGATCTGAGCCAAAGTCAGACACTTAACCAACTGAGCACCCAGGCACCCTGTTAAGTTGATAACATCTTAAACTCGATCCTACTGTAATGCTCAACATTATTACTCCCCTATGTTTCTGATGTCATGTTTTACATCTTTTCATCTTACGTATACCTCAACTAATTATCACAATTATGGTTATCTTTACTACTTTTGTCTTCTAACTTTCACACTAACTTTATAATCAGTTAATATACTACCTTTACTATTCACCTTCCAATGAGATTTTATCTCTTATGTGTATTCCTGCTACTAATTAGCACCCTTCCTTTTCAGATATAAGAAGTCCCTTCAACATATCTTTAAGGCAAGTTTGGTGGTGATGAACGTTAGCTTTTGCTTGTCTGGAAAATCCTTTATCTCTCCTTCACTTCTGAATGATACTTTTGCCAGGTAGAGAATTTTTGGTTGGAAGGTTTTTTACTTACAGTACTTTGAACATATCATGCCACTCCTTCTGCCCTGTGAAACTGCTGCTGAAAGGTCTGCTGATAATCTTATGGGGATTGCCCTGTATGTAACAAGTTGTTTTTGTCTTGCCCCTTTTAATAGTCTCTCCTTGTCTTTTGACATTTTAATTAGAATGTATCTTCAGTGTGGATCACTTTAGGTTTCTCTTATTTGGAACTCTCTGGGCTTCCTGCACTTGGATGTCTGTTTCCTTACCCAGGTTGGGAAGTTTTTAGCCATTATTTCCTCAAATAAGATTTCTGCCCCCCTTCTCTCTCTCTCTCTTCTTCTGGGATCCCTAGAATGCGAATGTTAGACTGCTTGATATTGTTCCATAAATGCCTTAAACTATCTTCACCTTTTTTCACGTTTTTTCTTTTTGCTGCTCTGACTGGGTGTCACTGCCTTGTCTTTGAGTTGACTGATCATTTCTTCTGCTTCATCTAGGCTGATGTTGAATACCTTTGGTGTATTTTTCAGTTCATTTACTGTTTTCTTCAGCTCTGACTTCTATTTGTTGTATCTTCCATCTCCTGTTGAAATTGTGAGGATCTTTATAACCATTACTCTGAATTCTTTGTAAGGTAAATTACTTATCTCTGTCTTATTCAGGTTTTTTCCTGAGGTTTTATCTTGTTCTTTCATTTGGAACATATTCCTGTTTCTTCATTTTGTGTGACTCTCCATGTTGCTTTCTGCATAGTAAATGGAACAGGCTGCTTCTCCAAGCAGCCTATTGTATTTTTAATAGCTCCCAGTAGTTGAGGATGTGCCAAGATGTATCAGTGTCCCAAATGGGAGGATCTCAGCACCTAGATTCAGGCTGACCGGAAGCCCGATCTTTAGGTATCAGCTTTTAAAAGTATGCAGATATACAGTCCTCTGGGACTGCAAGCAGAAGCCCCACTGGCTACCAGGGCCAGGTGATCTGGAAGTGTCCCCTGGGCAGTAGTCACTAAAATTAGGGCTCTAGACAAATGTATAAGCTCTTTCCTAGGTTATACTAGCAAGCCAGAACAAGGTAGAAGAAGAGCACAAAGATGGTGCCCACAGCCTACATTCCTTGAATGCAGTTCCACAGGCCACTAAATGTGTGCCAAACCTAAAACCTGCCCCTCAGGCCACAGTCATGACAATTAGCGAATGGGCCTCCTTCACGAAAAAATTGAGCTTGTGGATCTGTTGCTTCTTGCTGTGTCCTGTGGGTGGTGGCTGTTTAAGAGCTCTTTCTCTGTTGATTACAGTCCTGTGGGGCCCACAGACATAGGCCCCACTGGCCACCAGAGCCAGGTAATATAGAAGGGTCCCCTGGCAACAGTTACAAAAATTGGGGTGCCAGACAGGGGTATGAGCTCCTTTTTGAGTAACACCAATTATTATAGTCCAATAGGACTAAGAATATAAGCTCCCCTGGCCTTTAGGCCAGGTGATTAAGAGGTGTTTCCTGGGTGGCAGGTGCAAAAATTGGGGCACCAAATGTGTGCAAAAGCTCTCCTACCAGAGATACTGGTACTCTGGAGCACAGCAAAGTGGGAATGCAGCAAAGGAAAAGCATGAAGATGACACCCGCCAGCCTCCGTCCCAGGAGAGTATTCCACCAGCAGGCTCCTAGATGTGTGTGTTAGATTAGATGCCTGCCCTGCGGGCTGACACTTTTAAGCAGGTGAATCTCCTTCACTTTAAAACATTTTTTTTTTATTTGAGAGAACTAGAGCATAAACAGAGAAGGGGGCAGAGAGAGAGAGAGAGAGAGAGAGAGAGAGAGAGAGAGAGAGAATCTCAAGCAGGCTCCACACTCAGTGCTAAGCCTGACACAGGGCTTGATCCCATGACCCTGGGATCATGACCTGAGCTGAAATCAAGAGTTGGATGTTTAACTAACTAAACCACCCAGGTACCCTAAGCCTCCCTCACTTTAAGTTAGTGTGATCAGCTGCCTCTGACCTAGGCCCTGGGGCAGGTGAGTCCAAGCACACAGCCCTTTAAGAACTGTTTTTCAGGGCACCCGAGTGGCTCAGTCGGTTAAGCAGCCGACTTTGGCTCAAGTCATGATCTCACTTTTCACTGAGTTCAAGTCCCGCACAGGGTGAGCTTGAGCCCTGCATTGGGTGAGCTTGAGTCCCGCCTTCTCTCTCTTTGCCCCTCACGGGATTCTCTCTGCCCCTTGCTCACTTGAGCCTTCTCTTCTCTATCTCAAAAAAAACAAACCCAAAAAACAGTTTTTCAGACTTTCAGTATTGTAGGTCTTGGGATGTGAGACATGCTGATTTTCAAAGTTAGATATTTGGGGGACTCATCTCATTAATGTCTTAAAAGTTGAGATGCCCACTGTGGGGTTCATAATCTTCACTCCTTACGGAGAAGCTATAGGTTTTGAGTTCCCTTTTAGTTGTGGGTCATCACACCAGGGATGTGGTTTATGGCAAGATTGTGTTTCAGCCTCTTCTACCTTCTTCAGTGTCATTTTCTTATTATTTGTCCAAGGTATAGTTGTCATTCAGTAAGACTTTATGTTTTTTAAAGAGGAAATTGTATCATATGTACCTTTAGACTCAGTGTATCAATGAGAAAAGGTAAGTTCAAGATCTTCTGATGTTACCATCTTGAAGCAAAACCTCAATAATTTCTTTCTTTTAATTTTTCTTTTTTTTTATATTTGAGAGAGCGTGAGGAAGGGGCAGAGAGAGAGGGAGCACTAGCAGCACAGAGCCTAATGTGAGGTTTTAACTCATGAACCGTGAGATCATGAACTGAGCTGAAACCAAGAGTCAGATGCTTAAACAATTGAACCACCCAGGCACCCATACTCAATGTGAGGCTTCAACTCACAACCTTGAGGTCAAAAGTCACATGCTCTACCAACTGAGCTAGCCAGACACCCCTTAATAATATCATCAAATATCCAGTGAGTATTCATATAGTCCCTATTGTTTAACAAATGTCCTTTTTCACTACTTTGTCGAATCAGGATCCAAATAAGGTCCATCCAGTGCAACAGGTTGTTATATCTCTTAAATCTGTTTTAATCTGTATACTCTCCTCTATTTTTATTTTTGACAGTTATGTATTTATTTTAATGTGTATTTAGCACATATCATATCTGCTGATTTCATATCCATTAACTAGTGCTTGAAATAGAGGTAAATAGGTATTTAAGCTTTAAATAATGAGTTTAAGAAAAAAATATTAAGTAAATAATAGTGCTGTCAGATGTGATAAATCATCAGTGTGGTCATTAATTGAGACTGTAAAACATCACTTAAAAAATATTACCAATATTTTTAAAAGAGCTATTTCTAAAATATACAAAGTCTGAATACACCTACTTTTACAAAGATCAAGAAAGAGTTCCTCAATTCCTTTGTTCTGTTTGGCTGAAGTATGATAATGTTTTGCTCCAACAGATTCTGCATACCTTAAAAAAAAAAGAGTAACGTCAGTGATTGATGCAAAAAATTTTTTCATGTTTTTGTCATGTTTTAAGTAGCAATTTTAGTGACTTATTACTAATTAACCCACATTTAGTGAAATTAAGATGCACTGAACCAAATTTTAATTAAGAACATGAGAATAACAACACTTGAAATGTTTAAGTTAATTTGGAACCCAAATACAAGTTTTTGTGATTCACTATTTGCTGATAGTTTTCTTTCGCATCACTCTTTATATTTTTTACTGAAATCAAAAAGAGAAGTGAGAATGGAGTAACTTTAAATGTCAAAAGTCCAGAAATTACCAATGTAAATATGCTTCACTGATTCCAATAGCTCATTTTAGATTAAGAGGTTTCAGTATTACATAAATGGTAAAATACACTGTGCAAAGAAAAGGACTTCTACCAGGGAGTGACGGGAGGGAGGGAGAAAGGGTGATCACTTACGATTCTGCTTCTTGAATGGAAACATGTCTCTCCTTTTCCAAGTCTATTTTATTACCTAGTTTGAAAAAGTAAAGATGCCAATTCTTAATATTGATTCATTTTTATAACAGAACTAAGTCAATTCTAAATACACAATTGCCATTTTAATCACCTGGAAAAATAATACAAATTCCCATCAAACTTCTACATGTCCTGAAACTATAAAGTTAAACCCTATAATATAAGGGCAGATCATGACTGTCAAGGTAAATGCCTCAACCTCCTTCAAATGGCTCAATGCAAATCCCTCCTGAAGCAGAGAAAATAACTTTTCCAAAGAGATGGGCACTATTCTTTGATTTAGGAGATAAGTGAGACAACATACACTTGGAAACCTATGATTCTTAGCCAAGTGTAAATGGTCCCCAGTCAACATAGAGACAGTCAATAATTAAGCAAGGCTATCTTACTATTCATGAAAGGTATTAGGCTAACCTAAGGGTATTTGGTATTATGGCTCTTTAAGCATTTCACCACCACTGGAGAGGAAACTGCACTGTTTATTTAACATGAGAGAGCTTAATATATGCATATCATGCGAATTTAAAATTACTGAAAATAAGTTTAACTCTTCTTAAACAATGGGACGAAACCGAAATTATGCTAAAAAAGCCACCAGAATAAAAGTGAAGACACTGCAAAATGCAGATTCCCTATTTAAATACAGAATAGAGGTTAAGGTGAGTTGGCTGGACAGACAACACTAAAGGAAGGATACTTCAAACAAATATCTTCTATTTTGACTTATAGAGGAAAAAAAGAAACTTTTGTAAATAAGGTCATCTTTTCTTGGGACATTAGAGAATCTAGATGATTTCAGATAAAGCACAATAAGCACCCAATGAAAGATGCTTACAACTGAGAAGTAGAAGCCCGGAGGTTCTGTACATGGAGGACCTCAAATAAACTGAGCACCCAATTGTGGGCAGCTGCAAGTCACTATTTTACAACATAGCCAAAGCAGGAGAGGGAAACAGATTATACTAAAGCTCAGTGATTATCAACAAATTCTATAATGAACTGTTCCTTCTTTGGGGATTGTTTACCTTAGCAAGAAAACCATATTATTTCTGATTTTCTACATTCTACTTGTCAATAAAAATTTAAATTTGCTAAATATTACAGCCAATATAGCGGACAGTCACCAGAAGTTGTTTTATGCTATGAAGAAAGCAAAAAGCACCACCTAGTGGTCTGTGGTTCCAACAGAGGCACAAGACTGCCACGAGTCTCCGATCAAGAAGACTTTTGTCCCAATTACCTAAAACCCTATGAGCTGTTTTTCTCAATCTTTAATGCCTCTGTTTTCAAATTCCACCAGGATTATCAACATCTGTTCTTAAAAAATGAGGATACAGAAAGTAGAAAATTTGAGTACTGCCTCAAATGAATATTTGGGGGAAATTATTCAGACACTGCTATGATCTAATATTATCTAATAACATTTTAAACTTACCTAACTTTAATAAATCTGGTTATCATTAAAATAGCTATCTTAATAACCTAATTATTTTTTTAAACAAAAAATTTTTGTCTACTACTAGTTCTTTGAACAATCGGTATTCATAGGGAGTGACAGCACAGATTAAGTCAAAAAAAAACACATTGTGGTGACTGACATCCTTCCAAAACTCAAAATTTTTTTAGTGCCTACAGTTCTTTTAAAAGCAAGACATCTAGGGGAGCCTGGGTGGCTCAAATGGTTGAGCATCCAACTTTGGCTCAGGTCATGATCTCACAGTTCATGAGTTCGAGCCCTGCATTAGGCTCTGTGCTGACAGCTCAGAGCCTGGAGCCTGCTTCAAATTCTGTCTCCCTCTCTCTCTGCCCCTCCCCTGCTCATGCTCTGTCTCTCTCTTAAAAATAAAAACATTAAAAAAAAGCAAGACATCTAAAGGATTAAGGCTTTGAGGTTCGTATCTGTTTCAATATTACTATACAGCTATGTAGGGAACTTTCTAATAGACTTGAAACACCTGAAGAAAGATTACCAACAAGTAAAGTACAGTACTATAAAGATAAGGGGGAAAAATTGGCTGAAGCTATTGAAGAGGAAGGTGAAAAGCCACCCTGCTAAGAAGCAAAAACTTTTATTTTTTATAAAAACACATTTGAATTAAGATCATGGAAAGGATATACCCATTGCTAAGGGCAGATGGCCTAATAGCAATAAAGAGCTAGAAACCTGTTTTGCTGAGACCCAATGGTATGTGTCCTAATCAATCAAAGGAAGCCTTCAAAGGCTTTAACCCTGATAAAACTTGTTTTCCTGTCCTGGGTCACTTCATAACTATATAATTGGGGAACATTACTAACCTCTTAGTATCACTTTGTACAAATGTAGCTAACAAACTTAGCACAGTTGATGTGAAAATACAATACATGTAAAAGGCCTAGTATGTAGTATATACTCAGTAATTAGCAGTTATTAATATCCGCCATATTCATCACAGTGAATGATCAAATGGAAAATTAACAGTGTTAGGAGAAAATTAAAGCCCATGATAGGCAACACACTTTTTACCACCACCCCACTAGCTTCATCTAGCTTATTTAGTTAATCCAACACTCTGGGAAATCTTCCTTTAACATCCCCACCCCACCCCCCAAATTTAGTTAGGTTTGCTTTTGTGCTACCACAGCACTCTGTACTTCCCCTTTCATAGCATTTATTGTAATATATAGTAATAGCTTGTTTTTCTCTCTCTTCCTACACATAAGCTCTGGGAAGACAAGGACCATATCTATTTTGTTCACTTATTCTTTTTTTTTATTTTTATTTTTTAAATTATTTTCTCATGTTTATTTTTGAGAGAGAGAGACAGACAGCACACGAGCGGGGGAGGGGCAGAGAGAGGGAGACACAGAATCCAAAGAAGGGTCCAGGCTCTGAGCTGTCAGTCCAGAGTCCAACACGGGGCTCAAACTCACAAACCATGAGATCTTGACCTAAGCTCAAATCAGACACTTAACCAACTGAGTCACCCAGGCACCTTTGTTCACTTATTCTTGATGTAGCAGACAGACCTAAGTTAAAATCCCAGGTCTACCTCTAACTGGCTATGTACTTTGGAAGTATCAAGCTCTTAGCCCACTTCTCATGTGTGAAATGGAAATGGCAATGATACCTTCTTGTAGTATTGCCAGAAGACTTACTGAAATCATAAATGTGTAGTTCTTAGAACAGTACTTAGAACTTAATAAATGGTAACTATTATTAAAAGTAACTATTTAATAAACATACAAATGTTAAGGACAGACTAGAAGCAAAATACTATCAAGCAAAGCAACCACAGCTAAGAATGCTAATCACTGAACTAACTAAAATTGAGAGGAAAAAGTCTTTGCTAGCCAAATATGGGGTTCTCCATTACTGGTTAACACATTGTAAGTGGTTTAGATAAGGACTATTTAATTTACATGAGAAAGCCAGGAGATGATATCATCAAACATAAAGATTCAGAAACATGATGAGTTGAAGTTCCTACACTTAAGTTTAAATAACTTAATTATACAACAACAAGATGGGAAAAGCTTGACAGAAGAGCGATACTTATAAAACAGTGATTCAGATTTTTGTTAACTATAATCTATGTAAAAGAAACACTGAATTGACATGGATGCTAATGCTAAAAAGTGTACGCAATCTTGGCCATTGTTGGTAGAATGATAACGGGAGAATTTTAAAGAGAGCTATGTAAGTATACACTGGCTCAACAATGTCTAGATTCTAGTGTTCAAGTGTAGAAAACACACTTATATACTGAAACAAACCTAGGAAAAAGGACTCAGGATGATGAGAATGCCTAGAAGTTAGACCAAATGAAAAACAAATGAAGACCTAGAGAAGTGAAGTGAAGACCTTCACTTCAGGTAAACCGTCCAAATATTTGAAGGACTGTGTTATGTAAAGGAAAAGGAACAAACATTTGTCAAATGCCTTCTCTATGCCAAGTGTTTATTATTCTTCACCACAATCCTGGGAAGTAGTGTTATTATTTTGAATTTAGTAATAAAACAGAAGAGAGAATAAACACTGAACTGCTATAAAAAATAGAATGAAAATCAATAGGGGATAAAAGAATGTAAATGGCTACCAATAACAAAAGGATAAATTGTGGAATATTCATAAAGCACCAGAGAGCAAAGAATAAAATGAACTACAACTACATATAAGAACAGAGGGGAATCATGCAAACATAATGTAAAGCCAAAAAAACAAAAAACCAGATACAAGAGTTCATACTATACGATTCCATTTATATAAAATTCAAATCAAAACTAGTCCATGCAGTAAAAAGTCAAGACAGTAAGTATCTGGAGGTGGGCGTTGGTGACGGAAAGGCAGCTGGGTTGGGATGAAAAAGAAACAGGTGAGCCCTCTAAGTTACTGTTTAAACAGATACATTGTGAAATTCTTCTTTTGTGGTAAGTGGGCTCTCAAAATTCTTTCATCACTGAATTACAACAAAATTCCATGTCACATTTGCCAACAGAAAAGGAGTGAGAGGTTTTTATACTTCATACCAATAATTATTAAACACTGTATGATATTAAATGAGGATTATCTGATTCTACGAGGGGCAGTAAGCTACCAGATTTATTCCTAAACCTTCTTATAGTATGAACATGAACAATACACAGTTCAAATTATTCATAAGCTTTATTTATCCAGCTATTTTTTTAAATGTTTTTATTTTTGAGAGACAGAGCGCAAGCAGGGGAGGGGCAGTGAGACAAGGAGACAGAATCTGAAGCAGGCTCCAGGCTCTGAGCTATCAGCACAGAGCCCAACAAGGGGCTCACAACTCACGAATCACGAGATCATGACCTGAGCTGAAGTTGGATGCTTAATCGACTGAGCCACCCAGGCGCCCCCTATCCAGCTATGTTTTAAAAAATGTTACTTTAGGGGTGCCTGGGTGGCTCAGTCAGTTAAGCATCCACTCTTGATTTTGGCTCAGGTCATGACCCCAGGGATCAAGCCCTGTGTCGGGTTCTGTGCTGACAGTGTGGAGCCTGCTTGGGATTCTTTCTCTCTCTCTGCCCCTCCTGCTCATGTTCACACACTCTCTTTCTCAAAATAAATAAATAAAATTTAAAAAAGTAAAAAGTAAAAAAACAATACTTGTAACCTTGGTCAAATAACAAACTGGAGGCTTCTTTGACTTTATATGTTAGTCATTTTTTTCCCTCTTCTGAGAGATAACCAGAATCTCAAATAATCAAATCTTCAGTCATTCACCTACTGTGGCCACTTCCACTCCCAGTAAGTCCCAGTTACTAGACAAAGCCAGGCCAAACTCAGTAATGACTAGCTGCAGCTTTGGCCCAAACTCCCATGTAGTCTACTACTCCAGGGTTCTGTTCTGAAATACTCCTGCCATCTAGCCTACCATCTAGCATCTAGACTTAAAAAACAGGCCAGATCATCTCTGTGTCCTCTTCCCCCAGACTTGCACCCTGAACTGGAACTGTAAAGTTTACCGATTTAATGGTGACACAATGTAAGAAATGTAAATTCTAGTTAAAAAAAATATTCTTAAAAAAGCCAAATACACCCACATCAATCATTCCATTCTAAGTCCTCCACTAAACCCACCCTGGTTTTTCCGAGGCCATTTTTACCCTACCAGTCATGCAGAAAGAAAGAAAGCACTATGAAGTTATTCATCACAAGAATTAATAACAAAGCACAGGAGTCAGAATGATTTCAATTTGTACTCCATCTCTGATAGCTGCTTGATAATGGGCACATTATTAAATATCTCCAGGGATCAGCTTCCTCTATAAATCCCTCATAAGGTTATGAGGATTACATGAGATAATATCTACTAAGAACACAGGATAGTGTCTGGTATACTTTCCTGCTCAATAATTAGTTACTAGATCATAGAAATAATAAACTAAAGAAAAAGGGAACCAAAGAGAAATTCCAGAAGTCCAAGGATGAGTTCTACAGTTCCTTTATTTTTCCCATTAAGAATATTCCTCTGGGGCGCCTGGGTGGCTCAGTCGGTTAAGCGTCCGACTTCCGCTCAGGTCACGATCTCGCGGTCTGCGAGTTCGAGCCCCGCGTCAGGCTCTGGGCTGATGGCTCAGAGCCTGGAGCCTGCTTCCGATTCTGTGTCTCCCTCTCTCTCTGCCCCTCCCCCGTTCATGCTCTGTCTCTCTCTGTCTCAAAAATAAATAAACGTTAAAAAAAAATTTTTTTATAAAAAAAAAAAAGAATATTCCTCTACACTAGTATCATAATCTACTCATATCCTTGGAGTCAAATTTGTCCTTAACTCAAAAATGTGCATAGTTAAATGTATAAAACAAGAATGCTTGCTGAATTCATTAGCTTTAATTTTATTTGAAATTAGATCCTAAACTCTTTTTTTCTAAAAAAAAAATCTTACAGTGAAAAACTAAAGATCAAACTGAAGCAAGGCTGGCAGTTGAAGCCTTACATGATTAGTTTCCCACCTGTTCCCCAAGGCCTTCCCTAAAGTTTGAATCTTCTGAAAGATCACTTCCAAATCCTAAATTATTCTAAAATATTTGAATATTAAAATGTCATTCTTCTTTTCTCACATAACTTTAAAAATGAGAATTACTTATTTGCTATTCTCTAATAAAACATCAGAAAATAGAGGACATATTTTTTAAAAAGTGGTGATGCTTACCAACTATACATAAACAGATTTCATTTCCCAACATTTTCCGTAATTCTTTGACCCAGTTTTTTACCTGTGTATACAAAAGAGTAAATATTAAAACAATTCCTGTTACAATGACCACCATTACAATATCCCAAGCCCCACCCTGTCAAAGTACCAAGAATTTGTCTAACAGCCCATATATTTAGGTGTTACTAGAAATGATTAATGTAGGATCATTTTTTGACAGATTATATTGCAAACTGCACACAAATATCCAATGGAACAATTTCTCTCTATATCTACATATAGTATAGACAGAGACACCTCTAATTATAAATTTTCATAAATCTTGCACAGATCCAAACAAAGCTAGTTACCCGAGCAAAAGCATGTCAACTCCAGCCTCTGATAATAACAGATGCTTGTAGAGTCACTTTGAACTTAAAAATATCAGGCTTAAAATTAAGTCCTTATTGGTTGGGGTGCCTGGGTAGCTCAGTCAGTTAAGTGTCCGACTCTTGATTTCGGCTCAGGTCATGATCTCACGGTTCCTGAGTTTGAGCCCCACGTCAGGCTCTGCGTTGGCAGCATGGAGCCTGCTTGGGATTCTTTCTCTCTCTCCCTCTCTCTCTGCCCCTTCCCTGCTCATGTGTGCGTGCTCTCTCAAAATAAATAAATAAACATCTAAAAATTTGTTTAAAAAGTCTTTATTGGTTCCAAATAGAGGGCACAGAGCTTCTGTATCACACACTTAAAAGGGGGAAAATGTATATGGACACCAAAAAGAGCGGCAAAATAAATTTTCATCCTTTAGTGTATGACAGTATTTTTCAACTTCAACAATACTGGTATTTTGGCTCAGATTAATTCTTTGTTGTGAGGGACTATTTTGCGCAGTGTATGATATTTAGCAGTATTCCTGGCCTCCTACCCACTAGATATCATTCAGTACTATCCTCCAGCTGTGACAACCAAAGATGTCTCCAGTCACTGTCACCTCCTGATAGAAAACCACGGGTGTACAAAGACTCCAGTAATAAATTCTTCACTATGGATGAAGCACAGCAGTAGGCACAGTTGAGAGTAAATTCAAATTAAGTAAATTAATCTTTGGAACTCATGATTTTAAATATATTGATTACAATAAAATAGGATAAAGAACAAACTTGAATACCTCCTTTCATTTTTTCTAATGCAATTTAATTTGTATGTAATCAAATCACACAGAACTTATACACTTTCCTAAAAAAAATTCACACACTTCTTTATATTATAAAAATTACATTAAATACGTGGTAAGTAAGCACTTATTGTGTATCTGGTCCTACAAATGTAGTACAAATGTAACAGCTCCATACTCCTGCTCTCTGCAAGAATGCAGAGGAACTATCTTTAATAAAAAAAGATTTTTTTTTATTCAAAGGAACCATGCCAGAATCCAATTATGTATTACTCTACTCCCTCTACAGATATTACCACAATCTACTATATCTAACCAATTTTTTAAAAAAATTGTTACTCATCTGCAATTAGATCCCCTTCTGCAGGCATCCTATTCATTACCCCTATACATTCTGTGGTGAGTTAGAGATGCTCACAAATTCTTTATCTTCTTATCAAGAGACAGATTCTATTTCCCCTCTCTGTAAAGCAGGGCTAGACTTTTAACTTGCTTTGACCAAGAGAATGTGGCAGAAGTAATGCTATGCCAGCTTCGGACTTAAGAGGGCCTGGCAGCTACTCTTGGTATCCAGTTGTTATATAAGCAGCTTAGGCTAAAATATAGAATAATGAGAGAGCATGTGGAGAGAACACTGGAGGATAAGAAAACAGATGGAGTGGGGTGCCTGGGTGGCTCGGTCGGTTAAGCGTCCGACTTCGGCTCAGGTCATGATCTCACGGTCCGTGGGTTCGAGCCCCGCGTCGGGCTCTGTGCTGACAGCTCAGAGCCTGGAGCCTGTTTCAGATTCTGTGTCTCCCTCTCTCTGTGACCCCCCCCCCCCCCCCCGGTTTATGCTCTGTCTCTCTCTGTCTCAAAAATAAATAAACGTTAAAAAAAAAAAAATTAAAAAAATAAAAAAGAAAAAAAAAAAGAAAACGGAGTGAGAGGCCGTATGGGGGAGAACAGGCCTTCCTGGATGGTTTTTACCCAGCCAAACTCCAAGTTCAATGCAGCTGCACGAGTGCCACCACATGACCTGCCCAGTCAACCCACAAAATCATGAGATTAATAAATCATTGTTTTAAGCCACCAGGTTTTGGGGGTTTTGTTATACAGCAAGAGATAACTGGTCACTTTTCAACTTAAAAGACTCAACCTTCTCTTAATAAAACACTCAAACCATTTCTATTTATGCCAAAAGGTAGGAAGGGATAACAGATAACAGCCCCAAAATAAAATTTTCAAGTATCATTAAATCTACAAATTACTTATCATTTCATTTTTCTACTCCTTGAATTAAATTTTTCCACATGTAATAATCCAAAGACTAACTTGTATAGTTGCTTCATCTGTTAACTACTGGGAAACAAATGGAAAACACACACACACACACACCTGAATCTAAAACAGCAAGTAATTTCAACAGGAACAAACCTGAAACTTAAGGAAAGAAAACGTTCTGCCTTGGAAATTGCCCCTTTTAGTTCATACCCTTGAACATTTATTCTAAGAGGGGCTCTCAGAGAAAGGTTCAAATAAGCAATTAGTCACCATCCTGACTGTGATGAAAATTCAGAGGTAAGTTTAATGGTAACTTATTTTTGGTTCCAAACAACTTTAAAAATTCTACTTTTGTGGTGTATGTTTAAAAGAGGGGTAAAAAAAAAAAAAAGAAAAAGAAAAAGAAAAAACTTTAAAATAAATACTACCTAGACTGTCCTTTAAAACTTATACCTTCCAGGACACTTACTGAGAAGAAAGAGCTTAATTCGATTTAGTTCTTATCATCTTTCTTTTTTTTTTTTTAATGTTTTATTTTTATTTTTGAGAGAGATATACAGAGTACAAAAAAAATTTTTTTTAAAGGTGATTTAATGTTTACTTATTTTTGAGAGTGAGACAGAGCATGAGTGGGGTAGGGACAGACAGCGAGATGAAGACACAGAATCTGAAACAGGCTCCACGCTCTGAGCTGTCAGCACAGAACCTGATGCGGGGCTTGAACTCAGGAACAGCAAGATCATGACCTGAGCCAAAGTCGGACACTTAACCGACTGAGCCACCCAGGTGCCCCTCTTCTTTTTTTGTCTTTACAATTAGAGAGCCCATGCAACCATACCAAGTATTCACATGCCTACTATATATGGAATCAAGAAATATACGTAATTTTTCTTTAACAGGGAGAAAAAAAGCCCTTCAATTTTTCTGGTTTTATTTCAAATTATTTCCCTTTCCTAATATCTGAGAAAGCATGTAATAAACTATTAATATCTCTGTTAATCAATTAAATACTGCATTAACAAATACTAGTGGTAATCATTTATGTACAAACTATATTTTACTTTTAAAACCAAGATTAACCACATTAGTAAACAAAGGCATGTGAATGGAGACTTGAAAAATCAGTGTTGTTCTTCAAATCATCTACCTATAAGTAAATAGAATACCTTCTGAAAGGAATCTTCATCTGTTATATCATAAACTAAAATAGCTCCATTTGAATCTCTGTAGTAAATTGGACCCAATGCATGGAATCTCTCTTGACCTGCTGTATCCTAAATAAAGCAACAAATACTTATTAGATCAGAAGAAAAAAATAAATCTGCTATTGCAACTATAGTTAACTTTTAATTAACTGGAAAGTGGCGAAGTTACAGATAATCTCAAAGCACTGTTTAAAGAAAAAAGAACAGGTTACAAAAATTCTTTAGAAGTTATAACCAATAATGTTTTACCATTATACAAAGGTTACTTCTTCCCTCCCAACCCTCTTACTCCTCATCAATCTTCCCACACCCACTAAAAAAAAAAAAAACAAACAGTTCAATTGCCAGAGGATCAGAATGCCCAAGATGCCATTGTAAGCCAGAAACAGGCCTTGCCCTAAATTTAGGTTTCCCACAAAGGGAGAAAACAAGAAAGAGAGTATACACCAGGACCACTGGCCAAAAGGTAGTCTGACGCATTACGCTACTCTCTACTAGGCACTCCCTTGGAAAGCTGGAACATGAAAACACAGAGGGAAAATAGGACAGTCAGGCTGTTCACCCACCCTGTTCTTTCTCTGATATGGAATCCCTGAGTTTACTCTTCTCCCAACTCAAAGGTTATGATAAGCAGTATTCGTGTATACAACTGTATAATTCTTAGCCTGATTTCATAAAAAAAAAAAAAAAGTTTATTAAAAAAAAGTTTCAGCTAAACTTCACTTAAAAAAAGAAATTCAAATTCCTATTCTTTCAGCCAATTAGTTATTAAATTATCAAGAATAGCAGAAGACTTCACAAACTCAATTGAAAAGGTCAACTTACCCATATAGCAAGGTTTACTCTTTTCCCACCAATATTTAACTTCTTTGTCAAGAATGATGCCTAAGAAAAGAGATATACATTAAACAATATTTCATATGTTTCTTACCCTAAAAACTATAGATGGAAGAATAATCTCAATATGAAACAAGTTATCTGAGAGAAAAAGTAATCACTGATTTTTTATTAATGACTAAACATTACTTTCACTGAAGACAAAACATTAGTTATATCCTAATATAAAAAATAGTTTTTTGTTTTATGGACACAAGTTATGAAAAATAAGAAGAAAAAATGGTAATTAAACATTTTCCTAGATCTTCTCCATAAAAATTTCTCTTAGAGCATTGCATTTAATGTCACCTTATGCAACCATTGTAGAAAGAACTAAGAGATTTCTAAGTGAGATAAAACATATATTTAGGGGCGCCTGGGTGGCGCAGTCGGTTAAGCGTCCAACTTCAGCCAGGTCACGATCTCATGGTCCGTGAGTTCGAGCCCCGCGTCAGGCTCTGGGCTGATGGCTCAGAGCCTGGAGCCTGTTTCCGATTCTGTGTCTCCCTCTCTCTCTGTCCCTCCCCCGTTCATGCTCTGTCTCTCTCTGTCCCAAAAATCAATAAACGTTGAAAAAAAACAAACAAACAAACAAACATATATTTACTGGCAGTTTACTTAACTGTATGAATACCAATATTACTTGAAATATTCCCGCAATTATTTTATAATTCAATTATTTAATTCATATCTAATAATTATCTTAAGTACTAATGTCACAGAAATGAAAGGAAATGGTTCCAGCCTTCAAGGAGCTTACAGTCTATATACAGCAGAAATAAACATGTAAAGAAAAGTAGTATCATGTGACAATTGTTAAAATGGGAGGGTCTTGCCAAGTACACTCTAAAGACAGTACTGAGAAAGAAAATGTAAAGCCTGCCTGGATGAGAGAAGGCTTCAGAGAGAAGGTGATGGTCTCCCCTTTAGGAGTAGTATGGGTTTTCCCTGACAGATGGGTAAAGCCACCAAAGCCTGAAAAATATAACTCCCTCCCCATGGAGAACTCCAAGGTAGTACGGTCAATGCCAGAGATGAGACTACAGAAAAAGACAAAGGCTGAATGAATTAAAAAAAAAAAAAAAAAAGTGCTAGGGTTCCATGTCTAGATGTAGAGACTTTACTTTGTGGGTCTTAATAACACCTGTTCCAAGACTCTAGACGTCTTTTTTTTTTTAACGTATACTACAGTCAGATGTAATTGGGATATGCAGCATATTGCTCTGCATTCCCTCTGTACATTCATAATACACACTGGCACACTAAGATTCTGCCAAAAAAAAAAAAAAAACTAACTGCATCTATACGAGCATTTCCCAAACTCATTTGACCTATTTTCCCCTAGAGAAATGCCTAATTCATCCTAAGGAATACGTGTTAAGAATAATATTGTTGATGATGGAGAATCATTGAAGGGATTTTAAGCACTGGGGCAGTATAAGATCTATATTTTAAGAGAATGACTCTGTGATAGGAGAGGAGGTTGGACTGGAAAGGACAGGACTGGACCTGGAAACAGGAGACTATTACAGAGTTGGGAGAGAAAAACAAAAAGGGCCTGAACCAAGTCCACAAAGATAGAAAAGAGAAAACAGAATCTAGAGTGATTGAAGAGGAAATATAATCAGAACCCAGAGTCAGGTGACATTTAAAAAAAGGAACAGAGAACCAAGTCCAAAGTTATGCAGAGACAGTCACATTTAGGTGTATCTATATAAAAGAAAGTACAGAGAAATAAGGTAAAACAGGTAAAAAGCTAAGATGGTGAATTATTACTGAAGGAGGAACCTAGATTTCAGGAAGTGCTTTCTGCTGTATGTACACCAAGGAAATTTAGAACTAAGAAAAAGCCAATGAATTTAGAGATTAACAAAGGAATACACAGATAGATACAAATGGCAGAGTGGAGATCAAATCCAGGAATGCCTTCCTTCAAAACCTTAACTACACTAAAGATATTTTATTAAATGAAACAAAGATTACATAGAAAGGGGCATATATAAAATAAATGGCAAAATAACAAAAGAAATAACTTGGAAAATGAGAAGACCAAATACATATTTCCACAATGAATTTAAATAAAGGACCTCTCCCACTCATTAGAGCATAGGGGCTAAGAATATGAACTCTGAATCAGAACTGTGGATTTGAATCTTACCTTGCAACTTATTAGTTGTGTGACCTACTTGACATCAACCATTTTCATGGGTTCAACATCAATGCTATATGAAGAAACTCAAAATCTGAATCCCACCCAAATATTTAATATATAGGTCAACTTAAATGCCTCTCTTGTCTCAAATATATTTAAAATTAAACTGATCTTCCTTACAAAATTGGCTTTCCATTCCAACTTCAGTATTTTGATCACATTCTCAAGTCACTGAGGTTTAGACTCTTAGAAATATTCTAAGTATTCTTCCTCCTCTGACATTACATATTCCAAAAAACAAAAACAAAACTACCAAGACTTGTCTTCATATTTCTTCTGGAGTTCTCTGACAACCAATCTCATACTACTGTAACAACTTTGGTCTCACCTCACACTCTAGTCAACATGCCAAATTATCTTCCTAAAGTCTCCATGATTAAAAAAAATCTTACCATAACTCATTCAAGTATTCTAGTAAGATATCATTTTTAACAAGTTTGCTTGAACTATATCCCTGCTGGCAGCTAATATCAAAATAACTTTTTTGTCATGAGTTTTGTGAGGATTTCTCAATAGACAGGAATCAATTAGAGCTGATAAAGCTCCATCCTTTCCCTTTTTACCATTTCCTCGGAAACTTACCACCACCTTCCCATGGTGAGTTTAAGGGACAGTGTTGAGTCTCTCCTAAGGAACCCTGGATATACAATTTTATGGAAAGCTGCTCATCAATATTGATTATAAAAGAAAAAAGGAATAGCCTAAGTGTCCCTCAGTATGCAACTTTTAAAAGGTACACAGACAGCCCATCCATACAGTGAAACTCTACACTTTTATTTCTACTACTATTGCTAATACTAGCTAACAATTACCAAATGCTTACTTTCCACCAAGAACTGTGCTGAGTACTTTTTATAAGATCATTCATAAGCTTTTCCTTTATAAAAGTTAGGGAACCATAATCTACAACTAAAAATCTCTAAGTGTTATTTTTGTATCCAAGGGCCTCCACAATTGTCCATGTCCATAGCTTCTAGTATTTTTCCAATTACTTTCCAGCTTATATGGTTTATATACATTCCTCCAATTCTGCTTGCCCATAAAATTCCCCTCTAATTTGGATGTACTTTTTTCTCTATTTGAATCCCATCTATCCAAGTCCAGTTCATGACCCAAACTCTTCTTCCTTGAATTTTTAAGCTTTCTCATACCACCCATACAACCCACAATGAGTTTCTCTATCCTGAAGAATTACAGGGAACCTAATCTTTAATATATACTATATACTGCCTTGCTTATATTGTAAATTACCTTTTCATGGGTAGAAATATGTCAACTAGATTACACATTTTTATTTAACATGCTCATGAGGCTTACAATGAAATGGTCAGTATTCTAAGAGCTTTTCAATATTAACTCATTCAATGTCATAGTACGCTGAGTTAGATATAATTATCCAAATATTACAGATGTCGGAACTTAAGACACAGGAAGGGTATCTTGCCCAAGGTCACATAGGAAGTGACAGAGTAGGATTTGAAATCCAGGTAGGCTGGCTCCAGACACGACTCATAACCACTATGCTAACATATCTTCCACACTGAGATCTGAGATAATACTTCTCTTATGGAAAAGGCAGAAGCCAGGGCTGACACACAAATACAACAGACATACAAATACTGTTATTACAGATAAACATATCTACAATGTACCTGGATAAATCGATGAAGGTAAAACTCAATTTATGAAGAGATGTGCTTCTAAAAGTTTCCTTGTAAATGTAATTATTTTATTTTGTATTTTTTAACTTTTTTTAAACATTTTTATTTATTTTTGAGACAGAGAGAGATGGAGCACCAGCAGGGGAGGGGCAGAGACAGAGGAGGAGACACAGAATCTGAAGCAGGCTCCAGGCTCTGAGCTATCAGCACAGAGCCTGATGAGGGGCTCAAACCCACGAACCGTGAGATCATGACCTGAGCCAAAGTCACTGCTTAACTGACTGAGCCACCCAGGTGCCCCAAATCTAATTACTTTAACTCAAATATCTACTATATTATCCAAGGATCCTCACTAAATCTTTTTTTTCTCCTTCATAATGAACTACTTAAATCCCACTATATGGAAAATTCCTCGTGTAATATAAATTGTCCCATCCCATTTTATATATATTCTAAGTTTGTAATATGGTACAGACATTTTCTTAAAGAACAAATATCATCTGTTTTAAAAGCAAATACAATTAGATTGGAAAATAAAGGTGAAAGATTTTACATAATATCAAGATGGAATAGCAAAAAATTAAAAGGCTGACATTTGTCTTATCTTTTTTAACCACCTCTATGAGGCATACTTAATTTGGGCAGACCACTCAGATGCCACTTGTAGTTATACTTAATCTAGGGCAGCGGTTCTTAATTCTGTTACATGAATGTGTAAGGGAGAAATGATCACGGGACTTCTTTGAGAATCTGATGAGAGCTATGAACTGATTTACTCCCAAGAAAACCGCTCACATACACATACCAAAAAACAATTTCACACACTTAACCCAAGGGATTTCTAAATCCCTGGCAACATCTCAGTGAAGAATCCCCAGTCTAGAAAGGGGAAGGGAAAGTGGCATTACAGTATCAATTCAAAAGGTTCTAGAAATATAGGAAGAAAATAAATAGTACATATATACTGTGTGCCAAACACTAAACTGGGCTTTCTCATTTACTCTTTGTAACAACCGTGGGAAGTAGCTATTTTACAGCCATTTTACAGTTGTGAACCCGAGATTTAAAGAAATACAGTGACTCACTCAAGGTCAGACAACTCATTTGGGTGCTGCAGTGGGTAGAAGCCTGTCTGACTCCACAGTACTTTTTCCATTGCACAAAGCTGTTTATTCTAGAACATACACATTCCTAACCTGGCACTCCTCCACGTGGGACACTAAGTGTTCCCGGATACCAACTCAACTCACAAAAGTATTCCCAGGGTAGGCACAAAGTAATGAGGATCAGAGTAATGGTAGATGTCCCACCTTATTCCTCCAAACCCTGAGTTACGGCACCACTACTTATAATTCCAATGACCTCATCTTCCAAACTTTAGGGGTATTAAATCAACAATTTCATTACCTGAGGCACACATCCATCATTTGCACCTGATACTTATTTACCAGACATCTTATCCAAAAGCATAGTGGATATTTTTTTTTTTAATCTCTATTAAAAAAAAAAAAAAAGAATTATAGGGGCGCCTGGGTGGCTCAGTCGGTTAAGCGTCCGACTTCAGCCCGGGTCACGATCTCGCGGTCCATGAGTTCGAGCCCCGTGTCGGGCTCTGGGCTGATGGCTCAGAGCCTGGAGCCTGCTTCCGATTCTGTGTCTCCCTCTCTCTGCCCTTCCCCTGTTCATGCTCTGTCTCTCTCTGTCTCAAAAATAAATAAACGTTAAAAAAAAAATTAAAAAAAAAAAAGAATTATAGAAAATAATAAGAAAAATTGTATCTGTCTTTTCATAACTTAATCATTTTTTTGTATTTGTTGTTGTTATTAGCCAGATCACTTGCTGTGCTTCCTAATCGCTGGCAAAGTAATATACCTAAAGCAGCAAAGTAACTGAATTGTAGGCAAATACTTTCCTGTCTTTATTATCTTTTAAGTTCAACATACCTTCATTAGTGTGTCTGTGTGTGTGTGTGCATGTGTGTGTGTGTGTGTGTGTGTGTGTGTATAAAACGAAACACTGACATTATTTTTGTTACAGTCACTAACACTGTTTCAGACTTAAGTGTTTAAAGTATCTATTACTTAATATGTAAGTACTAAAGGCATAAAAAGATTCAGGCAGATAATTTATAAAATAGTCCTCTGTAGCAAGGCAATAAAAATTAGCTATCAGAACACTAAGCTGCATTGCTACAATGGCAATCATTATCACAACATACAAATGTAACAAATTAACATGTTATGTCTTAAATTTATACAATGTTGTATGTCAAATGTATTTCAATTAAATAAAAGAAAGAAAACTAAGCTGGCTGCTTGAATACTTCATTTCTTGTCCTTAATTTCCATAAATACAAGAATCATAATCAGTTTACAGTCCAAGTGACTACTTTGAAAATAAGAGTCAAAAAGTTACTTCTCAGGAGTGGCTCAAAACACAAAACAGAAAATGGCAATCAGACATTATATATTAGGAACTTAAAACCAAAATTCAGAAAAACTATTTTAAGAAAAGAAAATCACCCACCCTCCATAACCTACATGTATCTAGTAAAATGCCAAGAGGGGGTGACATGAAGATTTCAACTATTGTTATTTTATAAAGATAACGTAGGGCGCTTGGGTGGCTCAGCCCATTAAGCGTCTGACTCTGGATTTCAGCCCAGGTCAAGATCTCATTCTCATGAGATCAAGCCCCCCATCAGCCGTTGAGCATAGAGCCTGATTAAGATTCTCTCTCTCTTCCCCCCGCCCCCACCCCCGTCCCTCTCCAAAAGATAATGTAAATGAATTAACTGTTCAACACTGGTGTGGCTTCCAGAACTACTTGGAAGATGTTTCAGACATTCAAAACATTAATCTTACAAGTAAGCAAACCAAGATTCCTAGACTAGAGACTATGACGCCAAGTGTAAAATCAACTGCTAGAATCTGAATGCCAAGTTTTGCTCAGGAGGTTAAGGTGCATGGGGGATAAAAGTAGTAGACTTCAAGTTTAAGAAAACACGTACACCATTACCATTTGTGGGACCTCAGAAATTGAATACAAAGCTTAGTTTCTTCATTTGCCAAACTATCAGGATACTATCTGCCTAGCCCACCTTACAGCACTGCTTTGCTCATCAAGTGACAGCCACCTACCCGACTACACAAGGCAGACAGGCGGAATTCGAGTTAGGATTCTAAAACGGAAAATGACTGATCGTTCAGATTATAAAAATGTTACTTTTTATATAAGGGACTGGTGGAAAGTGCCAGAAAACACTCTAAGTGCACGATCTGAAAACACCTTCAAATAAGGGGGGAAAGGGCATACAACGAAAGAAAAGGAAGTGATCACCAAAGAGAAAAGGTAGTTACAATCAAAATGGCACAAACATTTAAGAATAAAATCAAGAAAGCTAAACAATGGTCAAAGTACCTTATTCTTTATATTCCCCAGCTATTACAATGTTTGATATTTAACATGTATGAAATAATCATTGACTTTAATTGCTTAGGTTAATCATGTAAGAGAGCTTGGGGACTCATTATATAAGATCAAGTTTCCTGAGCTAGGTAAAAGATTTTGAGTTCTTAGAGAGCTCACCTACAAGATTATGTCTTAATTATTAGTAACCTAGGAGGAGCTCTGCAAAAAAGGGAGCAGTGCTAAAACACTAAAGCATGGCCAATGTCACAATTTTCTAGAAAGAAGTTAATTTCCAGAAAAGCCAATCCCAGCCAAAACTCTAGAATGAATAAGCAAATATATATGTATATGTATAGTAATAATAAATGTATATAAAAAATAACATATATATGTGTACATATATGATTATATTAAGTATAAAATTATAAACAATTTTAAAAGACAATGTAGTGATCTTTCAGAGACAGCATGGGTTCTCAAAATAATTCATTCCAATTGTTCAGTAAGCACTGGCTGGCTTGTTCAGTAAGCACTGACTCTTGATGTCGGGACTGTAAGTTCAAGCCCCATACTAGGTGTAGTGATTACCTAAAAATAAAATCTTAAAAAAAAAAAAAAACTAAACTAAAAAAAAAAAAAAACAAACCCTATAAGTGAGATTCTCCCATATTATAGATCAAGAGCCAGCTTACAAACGTTAGAATAACCTGCCAAGATCATAAAGGCTTATGAAGTAGGAGCCAAAATATGAAACCAAGTCTAACTTCAAAATCCTGTCCCTTTTAACCACATCATATGGCTTCCTAATGCAGAAACACAGTGTATCTTGTCTTCTGCAAGCATTTGACAAAGCATCTCATGATATCCCCTGTGGGCAAGACTGATGTAGCTAGGGCAAAAAGCTAGATTTATAATGCTGGAAGAACATTTTCATTAAAGGCTTTGTACCCACTAGTTAATAGCCCATAACAGTAAATCTCAGGCTGTTTTCTGTTTCCATTATCATTAATATGTACAACACTCCACCAGTAACTGTTTCTCACTCAAAGAGAAAGACTACGGCTCAAGCATAGTCTGAAAAAGCCCCACCCTAAGACTGCACAACTAAAGAAAAATACATCTCTGGTCACACATCACTGGACTATAATGAGACCTGCCGCAGAGCTTTGTCTCTCTTTCCCTCTGTCTCCCCTTTTCAAAGTCTTTATTAATGACCTGATGAAAACAATGAAGACATTCTTAGCAAATCTTCAGGTGACAAAGCTAAAATGAGTAGTTAACCCAGACAGTAGGGAACATAACCTTCTTTTTCTTTGCATGCCCAGAACCCAACCAAGTATCTGACCCACAGGAGCTCAACGTTTCTTGAACTTAAAATCAAACTTTAGAAGGACATTAACAGGCTTTAACCACTGGAGTAAATTTATCAAAGCCTATTTTAATGGTTCAAATACCTTAGGGACCCCCCCCCCAAAAAAAAAAAGCTATAAAAGAAAAAAGATTTTGAGGGATGTAATGCCTTTTTGGGGAGGGGGATTAAGACAGCAAGCCCAATATTAATAAATGTAGCAGCTGTCCACAAGCACATAGAATCTTTTCTATTTCAGTGTTGGAAAAGGATTCTCAATAGGGAAGGTGATAGCCTGTACTTTACTAAATTCAAAGCACACTTGGAATCATTTCTGCAGCTCAAAGAATTACATTTTAAGGAAAGAGGACAATGATTAAATAGTGAAATGGTTTAGAAAGATGTCATAAGAGATTCCTTTAAAGGAACCAGAGCTGTTTACCCAAAAGATAAGACCAAGGGATATGACAGCTGTCCTCAACTATCAGAAGGGATATCTTATGTGATCAAGATTCAGAGGACAGAACTGGAAACTACAAGGAAAACAGATTTTGGCTTTATACACAGAAAAATTTATTGAAAATTAAAACTGTCCAAAAATGAAATGGGCCATCTTAGACATAGTAAGTTTCCCACTTTCTGTACCAGTTCACCTCACCTCCAAGATGGTCAGACAAGAGTGAACAATCACTTGACTGAAATATTAAACAAAAGACTGAAACAGTGAACCATAAACTACCTTAGGTTTCCTTGGTCTCATAACTGTTTGAACATGATTGTAAGATAGTGTACCTTGCAAAACACAAAGTATGTCAAAAGATAGGTAGTAGGTAGTTCTGTTGAGAAAAAAAGAGGGACTCTTCCTCTGTTGTCTTCTGATGTTCTGATGCATGATTTCCTCTCCATTTAGAAATTAAAATTATACATGGTTGTTATTTAATAGGTCACAATTCTCTAAAAAAATTAAAATGAGAGGAACTGATATGTAAGAGAAAGAGATTAAATACTGCTTCCATACATTGGTATGCAACAAAATCCTCAATTCTACAATATAATCCAGACACTGTTTATGATAAGAGTTATATAAATACTAAAATCAGGACTGCTATGTTTTTGATACTGAAAATCTACCATAAACTTCATCCTTTCCAGTATAGTTGAAGTGGTCTCTAATATTTAAAAACCTTTAGGCTGCTTTTAGCTTCAAGGATGTTTTTGAAATGCATAATGAAGGTGCGATTTTTGGGTTGAAGGACTAAATTATCTTAAAGGGGGAGGCTCAATTATAATGATTTCCTCTTTTATGTAAGATTTGTAGCACAAAGATAACCACTAAAGGGGTGATTTACCAATATCCGGAGGCAGTGTGACTTACTTGCTCAAAATCCGTAGTCAGACCTGGGTTCAAATTTCAGCTTGGGTACCGTGCGTGACTTATGGCAAAATGACAGCCAGCAAATTATTCAACTTAACCAAGCCTGTTTCTTTGCCTGCAAAATGGGGCTAATAAAACTATCTACCACCTCAAAGGCTATAATAAGAATTAAATGACAGAAGAAAAGTACAGTACTCGGTACAGTAAGAATTCATTAAATGTTAACTATTGTTATTACTTTACCTAAATGAATTCCTAAGTTCCAAATAATCATAGGTATTTATCCTACAAATTCCCTTGATTTCACTAGCAACACTCAACAATAACTACTAAAATTGTGTAAGTGCTCTTGTACAAGGATGCAAAGAAAAAAAAAAAGGAGTTTCCTGACATTCACTTTTTCAGATATTGTGCTTTACGTAAGAGGAGTAAAAACAGGAGTAAAAATAGAACATGGAATCATCAGAGCATCCTTGTGAATTCTAGACTCAGTAGTTTAATAATAGCATCAAATATCAAATGTCACAACAATTAGGAGATTGTGTGTTCTATTAAATAGTGTCAATGTTCTTACACACTACACAATCACTAATGAAAGTCTATTGTGCAATTTGGGCCAGTAGTAAAGATGGAGAGCTTACAACAGACCAAGTCCTAAGTGATTTTACGTATACTTGTCTTGACAACCTTATGAGCTAGGTATTATTATTATGGCCATTTTAACAGACGAAGAAACTTCGGCTCAAACAGGTTAATTAACATGCCCAAGAACATACTAAATAGATAACAGATCACAGATAAATAGATGGAGGTGGAATATGAACCTGGACAATCAGGCTCAAAAGTACACTCGATTTATGGGGCGCCTGGGTGGCTCAGTCAGTTAAGCATCTGACTTCAGCTCAGGCAGGAACTCACCGCTTGTGAGTTCCAGCCCCGCCTCAGGCTCTGTGCCGACAGCTCAGAGCCTGGAACTTGTTTGCGATTCTGTGTTTCCCTCTCTCTTCCCCCTCACACTCTGTCTCTTTCTTTCAAAAATAAATAAACATAAGGGGAAAAAAAAGTACACTCGATTTTACTACCTGTAACTAAATGGAGAAAGTTAGATTAGTTGGATATTTTTTTCTAACACGTGCAAACTGATTTCTTTGGAAGAGGGAGGAGGCTATAACTGCCTCAAAGGGCTGGCTTCACTCCCAATCTATGATTACATTTTAACACTTTTCCTACCAACCTTAAGGTAACTGCAGAAGAAAGCCGGCCCTATGCTACAAGCAAAGAAAGTAAGTAGCAGCAGCAACGAAGCTGTTAGTTTGGGGACCAACTGTTGGCTAGTATTCACATGACATTTCCCAGTGCATGTGGGTCGACCGACCTCACAGTATGACTGCCCCTTAAGTCAGACCCATGCAGGCAGCAAGGAAACTGCGTAACCCACGCCCGCAAGCGGTCATTTCAAAAACCCTCCAAAGATGACTCTTTCGCCAATCAGCAGGTTACTCGAAGCCAGGACAAAATGGAACTTGCGTAAACACTTAGTCATCAGTAAGCGCTGAAGTTACAAAGCACCTAGGTTCGCAAAATAAAATCCGCAGCTAAGTTCCTAATTCCGAAAGAAAGAAAAAGGGCAGACAGTCAGTGACTGTAGGGTGAAGGCACCTAGGGCACAAGCGGAAGTGAATCAAAGGGGAAAACTAGCCAAGCGATGGGGACTCCACAATATGCGCAGCCACACGGGGGACTTTTCAGGGCCCTTCCACTCCCTTCCCAACAGCCTGTCCTTAACGTCTACAGGATGCCCCGACCCCGCGTGTCCCTAGGACGCATTCAGAAAAGCATTCCGAAACGAAGACGACGGTGACAGGCCTGAGATCTGTAAGCCCAGATCCAGGGGACCGTGGCAGCAAAGTCCTCACAGCCCCGGAGGGGTAGGGGCCCCAAGGCTCCACCTTCCGCTCCCTGGGGCCCGCACCTGCAGAGTGGTGATGTGCTTGTCGTTGAACTTGTTCTCGCAGTAGCGCAGCACCAGCGACGTCTTCCCCACGCAGCCTTCGCCCAGCAGCACCACCTTGAATGAGTAGGCTCTGCCCGCCGCCGCCCCTCCGCTGCCGGCCGCAGCCATCCCGTTTCCCCGCCGCCCGAGCCCTAGAGCTGCGCCGAGCTCCCCGCAGCCGCCGCAGCGCCTTCACAGCCGCGGCCGGCGCAGGCCCCTCCGCACCGACCCGTCAACCCGGGGCGCCGTCTCCACTCTCGCCTCCGGGCGAAGCCTGGAAGGGCCGAGGGAAGTCCGAGAATGAAGGGCCCCCCAGCCACCACGTCAGGCACCCGAGGAAAGGCGAAGAGCACTCCCTCTCCGCCTCCCTCTAATGGCGTCTCCTTCCTCCTACGTCACACTTCGGGTCACGTGACCGTCGCAGCCGCGGGCGGCCCCTGGGACTCGGCCCAGGAAAACGTGCCTGGACGTGGGTGGGGTTTCTGGAGCCTCTTCCCGGGGTGGAATTGGCTGTGACTGGCTCCGCGCAGTCTCCGGTTGAGTTAGGTTGTCTGCGGGTCACCACCACTCCGCAGTTGGTGGAAGTCTGCGGGATTAAGGGATAGATGACTTGAAGGAAGCCCAGCTCTGCTGGAATGTGGAAAGGCAGAACGTTATCGTTCGTGCCCAGGGAATGTTCACCAGGCTGATGACCCCTCACACCGGGGTCGCTGTAAGCCAAATCTACCAAGGTGCACTTCAATCTCTTGACACTCTTGGTGGGATTCCAAATCATAGCTGTTGAACTTCTTTCAGTTCCGCAGACCGTCAGGGCTCCTCATTTTTCAGGTCTCAGTTTAAACCGAAAAGGCTCGCCTCACCGCCCATTCTTGTCCCTTTGTCCATCCCTCTCCTTCTCCCCCGGCCCCCACCCCTAATTAGGTATTTCATGACACCGGTGTACATACCTTCTTTAGCAACACTTCACGGAAATTACTTCGCTGAGTATTTGTCTCTCAGTAGGCTGTAGATTTGTTAAGGGCAAGAACTGTGTAAGACTGGCCCACCTTTGAATTTCTAACTCCTGTTCCAAGCACATAATAGGAATTCTAGAGATACTTGGGAATGAATGAATGATACATCTTAAGCCAGTATGTCTTGGCTCCCCAGTTTTTCTGTCTTCCATGAAGCTTCTGACATTCCATATTGATTCCACCTTGAGAGAACTGACTTTTTGGATGATTGCTTATCTTTCCTGATCTGCCTCCCTCCTGTTTTATGAAACACACTCTTCTAAGAAACCACACAGGTGTTCTGAAATGTGGCAACTAGAAATCTAGTGTCACTCAAGCAAACATATTCTTTTTCATTAGACTCCTTTTCCACTTCAAACCTGATAGTCCATTCATTCAACAAATATTTGAAGGTGCCTACCATGTGCCAGGCACTGTACCGAACATGATACAACATCTCTATCATCAGGAGCTTACATTTTAGGGGTGCCTGGCTGTCTCAGTCTGTTGAGAATTCATCTCTTGATCTCAGGGTTCTGGGTTCAAGCCCCAAGTTGGGTGTAGAGATTGCTTAAAAAGAAAATCTTTTTTTTTTTTTTTAAAGCTTACATTTTAGCAGAAGACAAAAACAGTCAATTACATAATGAATGCTGTCATCTTGATAAAGCAGTTCAGAGTATCCTGCAAAGGTATATCGGGACTCAACCCATTTTGCATTCTAGAGTAATGCATGCATTTGGTTAGGAGTAATCTAGGCCAGAAGGGAGGATAGCTTTGCAAGTAGAGAGAACAGTATGTCCAACAGCGTTGACGTAGGAAGGAGCATCTAAAGTTCAGCAACTGAAAATGTGGTTAGAATGCAGAGAGGAAAAGAGCTCCAGATGAGACCTGTAAGGAAGCCAGGGGCCAATACTGAAAGAGCCTTTCAGCAATGAAGGATTTTAATCAAGGGGCTGACATAATCAGATTTAATTTAAAAAAAAATCACTCTGCCTATAATTTGAAAAATGGATTGGAAAGGATAACACTATAATCTGATGTGCTCTCTTCTGGGGGCTAGAACTGTGTCTTTCACATTTTTTAAATCTTCAGAGCTTGGAATGTAGTGCCCAAGTGCCCTTGGAATGTAATAAATAACATTTATTAATTACAACAAGTGAACACATAAATCTAAGCCTATAAAATACTAGGTTTGAGAAATGCTCTTGGACATATGGGGCTTTGTTAAACAGAATTGTCAAAGCATTTGCCATTTTAAGCATCTAGTACTAGTAATTAACAATAGAAAGAGGGGCACCTGGTGGGCTCAGTTGGAAGAGCATGGAACTCTTGACCTCAGTGTCATGAGTTCAAGCCCCATGTTGGGTATAGAGATTACTTAAATAAAAAAAACTTAAAAAACAAAAGGACAATAGAAAGAAAAATTGTTCTCTCCTGTGAACTTGCTATAGACTAAACCCATTTGTTCCTCCATTTGCTCATTCAACAATCTTTGCAGAGTGTCATGCAAGATGTCTCTGCCTTCATGGGGCTTGATCGTATTTTAGTGTGGGAGGCAACACAGTTACAAGTAATGTGTAGTGGCCATGTTTGATGCCAACCTGGCATCCATACCTCCTTCTGCTTTCAATCAGAATCTGGTCCTTGCTCAGGTATCCTCTCCTCTTGTGCAGCCCATATGCCCCTACCTTCTAGCTGGCTTTCTTCCCATTTTCCTGTGGTTCTTTCCAGCTTTCAGAGGCGACTATTCATGCATCTGAAGCAACAGTTCAGAGGCTTCGCAAAGGCAAACAAAACTGAGCTGTAATTGTAAGCACCGGCCACAATGGGGCACAAGCAGCTCAATGAAATTTACCAAGTTGGCTAGAGCACACCCAAGACTAACTCAGAAGTGCCTCAACATGAAAAAGAAAGAAACCATTGGGAGATTTTCTTCTGAGTTATAGAAAACGAGAATATTCCAAGAGACATGTAGTCTAGGAGAAGGGAGGAAGGGACAGTTTCCAAGGTGTTTATCCCTAAGGTGACAATATTAATTAAAAGTGTCTCAAAAAAAAAGTGTCTTGAGATATATATTTTTGTCAGAGAAGGAATTTAAGGGGCGCCTTGGTGGCTCAATCAGTTGAGCATCCGACTCTTGTTTTAGGCTCAGGTCATGATCCCAGGATCGTGATATTCATTCTCTCTCCCCACCCCCACCCCCCACCCTGCCCCTCTCCCCCTTTTGTGTGCAGTCCCTCTCTCTAAAATAAAAATTAAAAAAAAAAAAAAAAGAACAAGAAGAAGAAGGAATCTAAGCCAAACTTCGAGATTCTTACAACTTACCAATTTCCACTAAAAACATACACTCTCAATAGTTAAAAAGGTAGGACAAGAAGCCACTTTGTTTACTTGTGATGTGTATTTTATTTTATTTTATGTTTATTTATTTGAGAGAGAGAGAGCAAGGGAAGGGCAGAAGGAGAGGGGGACAGAGGATCTGAAGCAGACTTTATGCTGACAGTGGGAAGCCCAATGTGGAACTCAAACTCACAAACCAGAGAGATCATGACCTGAGCCGAAGTTGGATGATTAACTGACTGAGCCACCCAGGCTCCTTTGATGTTTATTTTATGTTTACATTTATAAATTGTATTTTGAGATAACCAGAACATGAAGTTGTATCAGATGAAAGTGTTTGTTTGGCATGATTGGCAATAGAATTGTGTACCAGCAATTTCTAAATTACTGAAAAGGTTCAGTTCAGAATGTTAGCAGTCTTGTTGAGTCAGGCCTGTATGCTTACTTCTTAAAACTAAATATCAGTAGTTATATAGAGCTGGAATTCTAAAGAGACTTGTCCACTTCAACTAGGCCTGAATGACTATACTTTTCCATTTTCTTGAGTAATAAATCAGTATAGTGATGGAAAAGTCTCTTACCAGAGAAACTGTTTTGCCCTGGTGAAATAATTTGAGTGCTCTTATGAGAGATTTGTGATTTTGGAGAGCTTTCCAATGGCCATGGATGCTCTAATGGGAAGTTTGTAAGTATATATATACTGAGGATTATAACATTCAGTCCCACTTGCTTGAGTGTTTTCTCCTATTGGCTACTCACTCCTGCTTGGTAAGTTCTCATTTAAAATCTTGCCATTCCTCTATGCCACTTTCTAAGTACTTCCTAGCATATATCATTAAATATTACAATTACCTATTTATTTATCAGTATTACAGCCATAAACCCTATGGTAGTAAAGATCTGTCTGCCTTGCTCACCATTCATTATAC
Source organism: Panthera uncia (assembly GCF_023721935.1). Lineage (NCBI taxonomy): Eukaryota > Metazoa > Chordata > Mammalia > Carnivora > Felidae > Panthera > Panthera uncia. The sequence goes on along the minus strand of NC_064809.1, from coordinate 93,748,677 downwards.
CCTGTGTCCAGAATAATGCCTAGAACATGGGAGATGTAAAATAAATACCAGCTCTCTTATGCCTTCGTTTTCAATAAATCTTTTTTTTTTCTTTTGTACAAACCTCCAATTCTTTGAGCCTCCATCTGCTGCTGACTCCCCAACCCTATTTGCGTATGTGTCCCTCCCTTGAATCATTTAGACTAAATTCCAGGTTGTGTGTAAACCCCATGAGGCTGAACCAAGAACAGCTACTGAGGAAAGAACATTTACAGAGGAGCTATAATGCAGAAAATTCACCCCCATCCCCAGTCCATCTATCAGCCCTCTCTTGGTCTCTCCATCCCCCCTACTTCTAACTCCCTCATACCCTTGCCTTCCCTCATCACCAGGCTTGGCCTCCATATTGAGCAACTAAACTCTTCTTTTACCAACATGCTTTATTGTCTTATATCCTTATATTCCTACTGCATCATCACAGAACACCACCTTTCAAGTAAACTGGAAAAATTCTCTGAGCCACCTGGATTTTGTGCATCAATACAAATTCATAGTCATTAATTTCATTCTCAGGGCTACCTATCAGTTCCTTTTCTTTTCTGGCTTCAGCTTCCTCCCATACCCTTTTATCACTATTAGGCTTTCCTCATTCTACTTCTGGTTCTAATTTGAGTTCTTCATAATATTTCCTTATTATTCTTTAGTGTCGGTACGTCTGTACTGATCTTCCTTTTATTCCTGATATTGCTTATTATGTATTCTTTTTTTTTTCTTGGTCAGGCTCACTAGAGATTTATCAATTTTATTTATGTTTTTTTCTAAGAATTGGCTTTGATTTCATTGATTTTTCTCAATTATTTTTCAGTTCTCAATTTCATTGATTTCTACTCTTTATTATTTCCTGCCTTCTGCTTGCTTGGATTTAATTTGACCTTCTTTCTCCAGTTCCTTAAGGTGGCAGCTTAGATTACTGAATTGAGATCTTTATTCTTTTTTATTACAAGTATTTATAATGGCTGTATCCACAAATTTTAATGTATTTAATAATAATAAAAATTAATGTATTTTCATTACACACGCACACACACACACACACACATTTTACATTTCCCTTGAAGCTTTCTCTTCTTTGAGCAAATGCGGTTGTTGTGGAAGGCAGAATAACATCCCTCTTTTCCTTCTCCCAGCCCGTAATTACTGGAACCTGTGAATATGTTAGGTTACACAACAAAGGGGCATTGCGGTTGCAGATGGCATTAATGTTGCTAATCATTTGACCTTTAAATAGTGAGATTATGTTGGATTATCCAGGCAGGCCCAGTGTAATCACAGGGATCCTTGAAAGTGGAAGCCAGAAGCAGAAAAGGAGATGTGACAACAAAAACAAGGTTAGAGTGATGATCCAGCATTGCTAGCTTTAAAGATATGGGAAGGGTATCATGAACTGAGTATGCAGATGGCACCTGGAAGCTGGAAAAGGCAAGTGGGGTCCCATGTTGTGTCCTACCTATAGAACTGTAAGATAATAAATTTATTTTACTTTAAGCCATTAAAATTGTGGCAATGTGTTATAGCAGCAATATAAAACTAATAGTTACTTATAAATGTGTCATTTAATTTCCAAATATTTGAGGATTTGCCATATCTTTCTGTTTTGGATTTATAACTTAATTGTCATCACTTAAGAACATCCTTCGTATGTTTGTTTAAATTTGTTTTAAATTGTCTTATGGTCAAGAATCTGGTCTTAGTGAACATTCTATTTATTTGAAAGGAATGTGCATTCTGTTGATGTTGGGACAAGTTTTTTTGTTTGTTTGTTTGTTTGTTTTTATAAATGTCAATTAGGTCAAGTGAATTGATAGAATTATTCAGATCTTCTCTATCTTTATATTGATTTTCTAATACTTCTATGACAAAGTCTCCAACCCCAATTGTGGATTTGTCTATTTCTCTTTTCAGCTCTATCAGTTTTTGTTTCATCTATTTTTGAAGCTCTGTTATTAAGTGCATATACATTTACTACTGTTAGACCTTCTTGGAGAATTGACCCTCTATTATTATGTAATACCCCTCATTATTCCTGATGTCAGTCCTTGTTTTGAAGTCTACTATGTCTGATAGTAATATAGTTATTGCAGGAGCACCTGGCTGGCTCGAGTGGAGAGTGTGACTCTTGATCTGGGGTTGTGAGTTTAAGCCCCACATTGCATGTAGAGATTACTTAAAAATAAAATCTTAAAAAAAAATCTATATAGCTGTTGTAATTCTTTTTTTTTTTAATTTTTTTTTTAACGTTTATTTATTTTTGAGACAGAGAGAGAGAGAGAGAGCATGAACAGGGGAGGGGCAGAGAGAGAGGGAGACACAGAATCTGAAACAGGCTCCAGGCTCTGAGCTGGCAGCACAGAGCCCGATGCGGGGCTCAAACCCACTGACTGAGAGATCATGACCTGAGCCGAAGTCGGCCGCTTAACCGACTGAGCCACCCAGGTGCCCCTGTTGTAATTCTTTTTAAACGCTGTACTGATTATTGTTTGTATGGTATATCTTTTTCTGTCTACTTTTAATTTATGTTTATGGGTTTCTTGTAAACAGTATATGGTTGAGTCTTGTTTTTGTTTTGTTTTGTTTAAATCTAGTCCGACAACCTCTGGTTTTTAATTGGTATTCCTGGTCTTAATTAAACCTACAACAGGTACTCTCAGTAAATGACTCTGCTGAGATCACTAAAACTAGGTCAACAGGTATATTCTTCCTCAACTTCCAACTCTCCTACCTAATAATAAAAGCTACAATTATTCAGCATTTTCTATGTACCATACTTCTATTTACATGTATTTACTAATTTAATTCCATTAACAATGCTATGAGGTGGGTACTATTAGTTTCTTTCCCAGTTTACAGAGAAGGAAAACCAAGATACAGAAAGGTTAAGTAACTTGACTGAGATCAGATTAAGAAACATTAGAGCCAAATTCCAAATGTAAACAGTATAGCTTTAGATAGTAATCTCACACTATATGGCCTCTCCATCTTTGAAGGAGTCTTCCACTTCAAATTCATTTTTAAATAAGATATCTTCATACATTATCTCCACTTTTTCAGTACTCAAACCACTCTGTTTCCATAGCACTCCTCAGGTATAATTAAAAATGATCGCAATATTGCAAAATCCAGTAGACATGTCTTAGTTACCTGTTTGGCTCTCTCTACTGTATTTGACTTTATTAACCACTCCTATCTAAACTGGATTAGGAATCTCTTTTCACAATGCTCCCATAACGCCCTATATATATTCTTATTTTTGCAATTATATAATATATCAAAATTAAATGTTCAGGAGCTTGTCTACTTACTATCTCATAAGGCCCCTGACATCAGAGACTGTTTCTTATTTTTGTATGCCCAGTGCACACAAAATGCATACAATGTGCCTGGCACATTGTAGGCATTTAAAAATATTTAGTTAAATCAATGAATTAATGAAAACCATTTACTGATGAGTATATTATTTTTTGTCACTTCTATGCAAGCAAACAAAAAAACCTCTCAAAGGCACAGATTTTGTGAGCTACATTATTTATTAAGATCGACTAGAAAGGAGATGAAGCTTGGCTGAAACGCAACCATTCTTCTCTTCCCCAGTGGAATCCCTTAGGATGCTGGGGGGGGGGGGGGGGGGGGGAGAAATTAACAAGATTTGTCTTCTTTATGTCCCTATAATGCCCCCCTAGTGTGGTTTTCATTAAAAAAACAACTTCCAGGGGCACCTGGGTGGCTCAGTCCGTTGAGCTTCTGACTCTCGATTTCTTCAAGTCACGATCCCAGGGCCGTGGTATCAAGCCCTGCATCGGGCTGTGCAAGGGCTCTGTGCTGACAGCCTGGGGCCTGCTTGAGATTCTCTTTCTCTCTCCCTTTGCTCCTCTCCACCACTCACACTCTCTCTTTTTCTCTAAAAAAAAAAAATTTTTTTTTAAATTTCCGGGAAACTGTGGATGTGACAGCATTAATAATATCTTTACTGCTTATATACCTAAGGTATTCAATAAAATACTTAGTAGAATTAATAAGAGATTAGTAAAGCGGCTATGTATCAAAGCAATATACTAAATTCATTAGGTTTTTCAGTTTTCTGGCAACAAGCACCTAGAAATAATGAGAAAAATATTCCATGTTTTATTCATAATAGTGGAAAAATATAAAATGCTTAGGAAAAATATTGATTAAATATATGAAATCTATAAAATTTTATTGGTAGGCATGATAAAAAAAAAGTTAGACCTGAAGATATGGAAGACACACTACATTCTTGGATGCGAAGTTAGCATTAAAATAACATTTTCCCCGAATGTAATATAAATATCTTTAAGTAAGCTCTATACCCAACATGGACCCCGAGACTCCATGACCCCGAGATCAAGAGTTGTATGCTCTACCAACTGAGTCAGCCAGGAGTCCCAGTAATGTATTAATTAGTTGTTACCCTGATTGTGTTTATTATAGAATTGGATAAAATATGCCTAACATATGGGAAGTTAAATGCTATATTTTAAACTTATTCTGGCTTCTTAAATTTTTTTTAATGTTTTTATTTATTTTTGAGACAGAGAGAGACAGAGTATGAGCAGGGGAGGGGCAGAGAGAGAGAGGGAGACACAGAACTGAAGCAGGCTCCAGGCTCTGAGCTGTCAGCACAGAGCCTGATGCAGGGCTCGAACTCATGGGTGTGAGATCATGACCTGAGCTGAAGTCGGACACTCAACCGACTGAGCCACCCAGGCACCCCATAAACTTATTCTGGCTTCTTAAAATAAATTAGGAATCCTTCTAGTTTAAACAATAACTTTCTTTAAAAGGAACAGAATTACCTATTCTTTAGAAGTTGGGAACTCATCTGGTACTGGAGCCTTTTTCAAGTACTGAATTTTTTTTTAAATCATCTTTACTATCTCTTTTATAAAGATTGTAATTTGTATACAGAGTGCACATATTTGGTAATTTATATTTTGCCAGAAAATTTTCCATTTCATCAAAGGCTTTCAGATTTGTTGTTATAGAATTGCTAGTCATGTATTCTCATAATCCTTTTAATCTCTGCTGAATATGTTGTATGTTTTCTTTCTCATGTCCAATTGTGTCTATTTTTGCTCTCTCTCACTTAATCAGACCCATGAGCTTATTTGTTTTTTTTCTTAATATTTTTCTAGATGAGGCATGTGAATGATCTATTCTCTGAATTACTGCACATTTTCTTTCTTTCTTTTTTTTTAAAGTCTATTTATTTATTCTGAGAGAGAGAGAGAGAGAGAGAGAGAGAGAGAGAGAGCAGGGAAGGAGCAGAGAGAGAGGGAGATAGAATCCCAAACAGGCTCCATGCTGTCAGTGCAGAGCCCCACTCTGGGGCTCGATCTAATAAACCATGAGATCATGACCTGAGCCAAAATGAAAAGTAGGACACTTAACCAACTGAGCCACCCAGGCAGGCACCCCTGAATTACTGCACATTTTCCGAGATTGTTCTTTGGGGTGCCTGGGTGGCTCGGTTAAGCATCTGACTTCGGCTCAGGTCATGAACTAGGGTTTGTGAGTTCAAACCCTGCCTCCAGCTGCCTGCTACCAGAACAGAGCTTGTTTGAGATCCTTTGTTTCCTGCTCTCTCTGCTCCTCCCCTGCTCCCTCTCAAAAATAAATAAGCATTTAAAAAAAAGAAAAGGACTGTTCCTTCATTTGATGGGGCTAATTACATCATAGCTAAGTTAAAAATCTTGCCTTTTCCCATTGTAAAGATCCTATTCTACTGCCTTGAAGCTTCTGGAGTTAACAGTAAGTTCAATGCAAATCTGGTTCTTTTTTTCCTTTTCAGCAATTTGTTCTTTCTAAATGGTAGCAAATAATATTTTCTCTTTATTCATAGAGTTCAGGAATTTTTATCAGGTTGTGTATGTATATTTTCTTATCAATTCAGTCTACCCTGAATTCTGGGAGCCTTTTTAATTTACAAAATCAGATCTTTCAGCTCTCTTTTTTTTTTTTTAATTTTTTTTTTCAACGTTTTTTATTTATTTTTGGGACAGAGAGAGACAGAGCATGAACGGGGGAGGGGCAGAGAGAGAGGGAGACACAGAATCGGAAACAGGCTCCAGGCTCCGAGCCATCAGCCCAGAGCCTGACGCGGGGCTCGAACTCACAGACTGCGAGATCGTGACCTGGCTGAAGTCGGACGCCCAACCGACTGCGCCACCCAGGCGCCCCTCTTTCAGCTCTCTTGAATGCTTCTTTTTGTCTGTCTAGAGTGCCTGTTGTTTATATGTTAGGTCTTTTGCCTTTCTGCTCTTAGTTGCTTGTTTGCCCTCTTGATTTCCATGTCTGCTTTTCCTTTGCACTTTGAGAGCATTCTTACACTTTACTTTCTAGGCCACTACAGTGACCAACCAATCTTTTTCAGTTTATCTACCAACATATTTAGTTGGAGATTTCTGTTTTATATGTTTCTAGTACTTTTTCTTTACTGCACTTGAATTTCACTAGTTTTAAAAAACAATGTGAGTTGTTCTCTTTGAAGAGATTATTTTCTGTTTATGACTCTTTTCCTGGTCTTACCTATATAGGGTGATTTTCTTCTCTTTTCTTTCTTTCTCTCTCTCTCTCTCTCTCTCTTTTTTTTTTAATAAGCTCTATGTGCAGTGTGGGGCTTGAACTCACAACCCAGAGATCAAGAGTCATATGCTCTACCAACTGAGCCAGCTAGGTACCCCCGGGGTGCTTTTGTTTTTCTTTCTTTTTTTCTTATTAGGGATCAGGTCTTGAAGGACTTGAAGTCTAATAAGTGGTTTTTTTGGAGGACTTGAAGTCCAATAAGTAGTTATTAGACTTGTACTGATAATGCAGAAAGCAGGCAGGTTATCACTTCTCTTCTGATTCCAAAAATGGAGACCTTATAACAAAGTAGATAAGAATGAAGACTTTGGAGCCAGATTGCCTCAGTTCAAATACAGCTCTGCTGTTTACTAATGATGTGGCCTTGGGCAAGTTACTCAAACTCTGAATTTCCTTGTTTATCCAGTGGGGAAAATAATCACAGCATTCTTGTGAGAATTATAAGGGTCTACTTTTGTGAAATACTGAGAACACTTCCTGACAAGCATATTGGCTGTTTTTAAAAATTCCTTCTGAAAATGGATGAATATGTGGTGGAACAAAAACTGTTAAAACTTTGAGCTTTCTAGCTTTCCCTCCCAATTGTTCTCCTTTTGGACTACACATTTGAATCACCAAGAAGCTTGAGAAATTTTCTCGCTGTACCCCAGACTAATTAGATGAAATTTCTCAAAAGGGGAAACAAGGCAGTGGGAATTTTTAAAACTTCCCAGGGGATTCCACTCTGTAGCCAACAATGAGAGCCATTGCCTTAAACCCTACACCAAAGGCAATCCAGTGTTTGCTTCTTGAGCTACTCTTGTATTAGTCATTGTAGATATGATTTCTTCAGACAGGTTCTTTTGCTCTGCAGAGTACAGATCTTAAAGAGAAAAAGGTCTACAGAGTGAGGCTAAACGTCAGCTTCAAGGAACTTTGGAAGAACCTAGTTATTTTCCATTACACTAAGAGAGAACCCAAAGTCTGACAAGGCAAGTCTCTCTGGGGATCAAGTCCCTGTCTGCGCCTCTAGCCTCCTTACATCATTTCCCCTCTGCTCACTAGGCTCCAGCCTAGCCAGCCACCTTTGCATTTTTTTTTAATGTGTCAAGCTCTTCCTGTCTCAGGACTTTTCTTATACCTGGAATTGGCTATTCTTATACCAGGAATGCTCTCTACTCCCTACACTTTACCTGACCATTGCTTACTGTCACTTAGAAAAATATTTCGTGACCTTCCAATAAAATCAGTCCTTCTAGGGCCCACTATTCACCAACACTGAAGTTTCCTTCACAGAACCTACCACAATGTGTAATTATTTACTTGTGTGATTATTGGTGTAATGCCTGACTCCTAACTGGACTATAAGCTTTATGTTTATTTGGTTCTACTTCTTTCTCTCAATACCTTATGGCTAATACTGTGCAATATACCCAAGAGCTCATAAATAAATATTTAATAAATCAATAAATGAAAAGTGTTAGTTCTTGGGGCACCTGGGTGGCTCAGTTGGTTGAGCGACTGACTTCAGCTCAGGTCATGATCTCACGGTTCATGAGTTCGAGCCCCACGTCAGGCTCTGTGCAGACAGCTCAGGGCCTGGAGACTGCTTTGAAATCTGTGTCTCCCTCTCCCTCTGCCCCTCCCACACTCACACCCTGTCTCTCTCTCTCTCTCTCTCTCTCAAAAATAAATAAATATTTAATAATGATAAAACAAAGTGTTAGTTCTTAATTTTGATCCATGATTAAAAGATTAAATTTTAGGGGTGCCTGGCTGGCTCAGTTGGAAGAATATGCAACTCTTGATCTTGGGGTCATGAGTTTGAGCCCCACTTGAATGTAGAGATTACTGGGGGAAAAAAAAAAGCTTGAAATTTAGTCCTGAAAGGAGTTTTTGATCATCTGTTTCAAACAGTTTGTGATTTGAATGAAGAAACTGAAGTATGTAAATGACTTGCCCAAGTATGTAAATGACTTGCCTAAAATCATTCAGCTAATTAGTGAGGGAATTAGGACTCATTCTCATTTCTTCCATTTCTAACTCTGATGAACTTTCTGGTACTAAGTGATTTGCTGCTGCAGATATAAAACAAGAAGCTCAAGAAAGTAATTTATATATATGGAATGAATGAAGATTTAATACACTCATCATTCAGAAAAATAATTTTTACTGAATGATAATATAAAGTAAGTGTTAGAAGATGTTGAAAACTGAACTGAGTGTTAGTTTTCAAATGAAAGAAGTGAATAAATAAAGACTTAGTTAAATCATTGTGAAAGGTTGTTTGCAATCCTTAGTCCAGATTAGATTACTATTTGGAATGTGTCCAGATTCTCAGAAAAGTGTGGCATCAACCAATAAAAAAGCAACCACTCATTAAACTCCTATACCTTGGCTAAGTGATTTGCATACACAAACCCCAAATAGCTCCAACTTTGCAAAGTAGATATTATTATTCACAGATGAGAAAATGAGACTCATTATCACATAGTTCACAAATGGTTAACACTGACACCACATTGGTCCCACCTGACATGTAAAGAGCTTGGAAGTCCTCACTTCCAACCTCCCAACAAGAAAAAAGCTGAACAAATTGAAAATCAACAACTTTTCTCAGATCTAGCAGAGAACTGAAGTCACAGGGCAAACTGCTGCCCTAAAAACTGAGAGACAGACAAATGGATACAGAGAATCACAGTTGACAGGGAGCAGAAGCCCAGGAGCAAAAACCAGCAGCTAGAGCCAGTATCAGTGAGAAAACTTTAAACTACAACTAAAAAGATTGTTGGAAACTCACTGCCGACTCACTTGAGAGTTTAAAACACCTAAGAGGCCCAGGATTAGGAAGGCCCTTACACTTTCCTAAATTTTACCATGAAGAGCTATACCAAATTTTCGCTGTAAGGAGCAGAGAAAAATCCCTTGAGGGGCAGGAGGACAGTAATCATTTTTAGAGTGCTAAAGAGCTCTCAGTTCTCCTTCACAAAGTGGTCCTTCAAGGAAAACTGTTTTACTGAAGCCTAACTGACTGGGGTTTTCCCAAAGCCTAACCCACCTGGGGAAGGGAAATACCCAACTCCAGCCTCCTCTAGCCTTTGACAAGGGGGAAAGGAAATAACCAACTCAAGCTCACCAGAAGATGGAGACTGAATTATAGGATTATATAACACTTCTCCCACACTTTGCCATCTCATCAAGAGGCCTTCTGAATAATAATAACTGGAGATTAAGGCTAAAAGAACTGCAAGACTCAGACTCTATTCTTAAATTCCTATTCTAGGAATACCCAAAGACAATAGGGGAGACAAAAACAAGGACCCTAGGGGAAATTTTAGTCTCCGACACCACAGCAAGCATTAAACATAGCCCAACTCCTAGCAGGTAAACATAAAAACTCACACCAAAGGCCCATACCTGGTATCTCATGTGAGCTTTCAACAAAAAATTACAAGGCATGCTAACAGGTAAAAACCAACCTTAAGAGACAGCAAGCATCAGAACCAGATTCAGACATGGCAAAGATTTTGGAATTATGAGACAAGGAATTTATTTATTTATTTTTTAAGTTTATTTATTTTTGAGAGAAAGACAGAGAGAGTGAATGGAGGAGGAGTAGAGACGGAGAATCCCAAGCAGGCCCTGCACTGTCAGTGGGGATTCTGACTCAGGGTTTGTACTCAGGAACTGTGAGCTCATGACCTCAGCCAAAATCAAGAGTCAGACACTTAACTGACTGACCCAGCCAGGCTCCACAAGACAAGGAATTTAAAATCAACTGATTAATATACTAAGTGCTTTAAAGAAAAAAGTGGACAATGTGGAAAATGTTGATGAGTTATATAAGCAGAGGGATAGAAATCCTAATAAAGAGTCAAAAGGAAAGGCTAGAAATAAAAAACACATAACAGAAATGAAGAACGCTTTTGATGGACTCATCAATAGACTGGAACCTGGGTGAGGGAAGAATTAGTAAGCTTGAAGATACGTGAGGCAAAAACTGATAGAATTGCAAGGAGAAATAGATATGTCCACTATTAGAGTTTGAGACTTCAGTAACTATCAGTAATTGACAGATGCAACAAGCAAAAAATCAGGAAGGATAGAGTAGAATTGAAGAGTGCTATCAATCAACTGGATGTAATTGACATTTATAGAATACTTCATCCAACAACAGCAAAATACACATTCTTCTTAAGTTCACATGAAACATGCACCAAGATAGACCACGTTCTGAGCCATAAAACACACCTTAACAAATTTAAAAGAATAGACATCATACAAAGTTTGCCCTTAGACCACAAGGTAATTAGAAATCAATAACAAAGATAGCTCGAAAATCCCAACATATTTGGAGATCAAACAATATACTTCTAAATAATACATGAGTCAGTGAATAAGTCTCAAAAGGAATTAAAAAATATTTTAAGGAGTGCCTGGTTGGCTCAGTCAGTAGAGCATGCAAGTCTTGATCTCAGAGTCATCAGTTCAAGCCCCACGTTAGGTATAGAACTTACTTCATAATAATAAAAATAATTTTAAAAATGTTTTATAATAAGTAAAAATTGAAATACAACCTGTCCAAAGTTGTGGGTTGCAGTGAAAGTAGTGTTTAGAGGGACATTTATAACATTGAAATGCATTTTTCTTTTTAAGTAGGCTTTACATCCAGTGTGGGGCCCAATGTGGGGCTTGAACTCAAGACCCTGAAACCAAGACCTGAGCGGAAATCAAGAGTCGGACATTTAACTGACTGAGCCACCCAGGAATCCCTGCAATGCATTTTAGGGGGGAAAAAAGGTCAATCGTCTGAGCTTTCAATTTAGGAAAGCTAGAAAAAGAAGAGCAAATTAAATCCAAAGCAAATTAAACCAGAGGAAAGGAAATACTAAAAATTAGAACAGAAATTAATGAATTTGAAAACAAAAACAACAGAGAAAATTAACAAAAAGTTGGTCCTTTGAAAGATCAATAAAACTGAAAAACCCCTAGTCAAGCTAACCAAGAAGAAAGGATAGAAATTAAAAAGAAAAAAAGAGGAGATACAAATTACCAATATCACAGAGGAAAGAGGTATCGTCACTACCAATCTCATGCACACTAAAAGGATAATAAAGGAATATTATAAACAACTATTCCCACAAAGTTGATAACTTAGATAAAGTCAACCAATTCCTTGAAAGATGCAATAAACTAAAACTCACACAAAAAGAAATATCTGTCTAAGCCTATGTATTAAAGAAACTGAATTGGTAATTAATAACTTTCCAAGACAGAAAGCACCAAACCCAGATGGTTTCACTGGTGAATTTATCAACCAATTAAGGAACAAATTTAAGGAACCAGTTCTCTACAATGATGTAAAAAGTAGAAGCAAAGGGAACACCTCCTAACCTACTCTATAAGGCCAACATTACTTAATACCAAATCAGAGATATTATCAAGAAAGGAAAACTATGGACTGATGTCTTTCATGAGCATAGTTTCTGTGGGTCAGGAATTCAGGAGCATCTTAGCTGGGTGGTTCTGGCTTAGAAACCCTCATGAAGCGGCAGTCAAGAATTTGGCCAAGTAGAAGACTTGACAGGAGGATTTATATCACATGGTGCTGGTTGTTGACAGAAGGCCTCAGTTTCTCCCCATGTGGGCCTCTCCACTGGTTGGTTAACTGTTTTCCTGACATGGAGGCTGGCTTTCCCCAGAATGAATGATCCAAAAGAAAGCAAGGTAGAAGCTGTAATGTCTTTTATGACCTCGCTTCAGAAGTCATATACATCATTTCCTCAATATCCTATTGGTTGCACAGACTAGCTCTATTCAGTATGGAAAGAGACTAAACCAAGAGCCATCTTAGAGGTTGTTTATGACAACATACAATGGAATCCTTTTAGCAATGAGAAGAAATCACTAACACATACAACCATTTAGATGAAGCTCAGATATTATAATGAAAAAAAAATGCCAGACACTAAAGAGTATGTACTGTACTCTATTTATACGATGTTCTAGAACAGACAAAACTAATCTATAGTTATTACCTCTGGGAAGGGGAGTGATTGACAGGAAATAACCAAGGGAATTTCTAGGGTGATAGAAATGTTCTGTATCTTGATAGGGTGTGCCTCACATGGGCGTATCATTTGTCAGAGTTGTACAATTAAAAATACTTGTGTATTTCAATGTAGAAACATTTACCTCAAAAAATAGTCCCATAAGAAAATCAAGTGAGAATTGGGAATGAGTATACATGAATGTAGTATACATGGAACAAGAATGGCAGAATATTAATTATCGAAGCTGAGTGATAGATATTTCAGGGCTCATTATATTATTCTGTCTACTTTGTATGTGTTTCATCGTTACAAAATAAGTTTAAAAACTAAAGCCAAACTGTTTTGTGTAAAAGTTTATATTTCCTTTTGTTCTAAAATGCGAATTAAAGGGGCGCCTGGGTAGCTCAGTTGGTTAGACATCTGACTTTGGCTCAGGTCATGATCTCATGGCTTGTGAGTTTGAGCCCCGCGCCGGGCTCTGTGCTGACAGCTCAGAGCCTGGAGCCTGCTTCAGATTCTGTGTCTCCCTCTGTCTCTGCTCCTGCCCTGCTCATGCACGCGCTCTCTCTCAAAAATGAATAAACATTTAACATAAAAATATATTTAAAAAATAAAAATAAATAAAATGCTAATTATAAGAGCATTTGTATCTTGTGAAGGCTGCATTTTGAATTGCATACCAACAAAGTCAGAGCACCTTAGTAACCCTGATTACAATTAGGTCACAAAAATCTGGTGGTGGAAGATGGGTAGTGAGAAAATCTTCCAGGAGCACATTTTTACCTGCTTTGTTAATTATGTAAAAATTGGTGAAACTCATTAAGCTCTTAGGGGAAGTAGGCCAGCAAACATGACATAAAGATAGCTAAGACCATGCTTCCTTTTCTCTTTTTTTAAGTTTTAAAAAATGTTTATTTATTTTTGAGACAGAGAGACAGAGCATGAACGGGGGAGGGTCAGAAAGAGAGGGAGACACAGAATCTGAAGCAGGTTTCAGGCTTTGAGCTGTCAGTACAGAGCCTGACATGGGGCTCGAACTCACGGACCATGAGGTCATGACCTGAGCTGAAGTCAGATGCTTAACCGACCGAACCACCCAGGTGCCCCAAGACCATGCTTCGTTTTAAGCCAATTTTTTCCCTTCTTCCACCCAAGGGAGGCTGAGCAGGGACAATGGTGATCTCAACATTTAGAGAGCACCTACTACTTGTAATATTTCCTGTTTCTTTCCTCAAAGGCTTTAAGCGTATTTGGCTGTGGGTATGGGGATATGAATTAAGTGGAAGAGTACAGGAATTTGTCAAGTGGACACAGAGATCATTTTACCATACTCCTATCACTTGAGGATCTAATTTTTAACATGAAAGTACATACGTCTACTTACAGATGCCAGTGAACTTCTGCCAGAACCCTCAAGTATGGAATAATGTGGAGATATGGGAAAGCATAGGATATATTCTAGGACTAGGAATAGTCTAGATGGCCTAGATACATGAAGGCCATGTTTGTAGGGGAATAACTATTGATAAGGCCAAAGAGCCTAGGGATCCTTATGCCTAATAGTAGGCACCCATTCTTCTCACTAGGAGAAAAATGGTACCAAAAGCTTAAGAATGAGGTTTTGGTTAAAATAGCGAAGTGTGAAAAAGAATATCTTTCTTGGGGCACCTGGGTGGCTCAGTTGGTTAAGCATCTGACTCTTAATTTTGGCTCAGGTCATGATCTCACAGTTTGTGAGTTAGAGCCCCGAGTTGGGCTCCGCACTGCTTGGGATTCTCTCTCTCCCTCTCTCTGCACCCCTCCTCTGCACATGTACGTGTGCATGCTCTCTCTCTCAAAATAAATAAACTTAAAAAAATAGTATCTTTCTTATCTCTGGCAAAGTGAATTATATGGCACAGTTCATTTATATAATATTAGGAGTTATCTTTTTCATAGAATAATAGCAATAATAATAAATATAAAAGAGCAGAACTACCTTGCAGTTGCATGGCACTATAAACATGTCACATAGTAATGATAACACTGACTGCTTAATATATACTAGAGACTGTGCTAAATATGTTAGATGACTTAACTTACTTGATTCTCACAGCAACTTCATGCACTAGGTGCTGTTGGTAGCCTCATTTTATGGATGAGGAACTTGAGATACAGAGGTCATGCAGCTACTGAGCAGAAGAACTAGGATTTGAATCCAGGGGACTGTTCTAGCTCCAGAGACTGTTGCTGCATTATTGCTGCATGTTCTATTAGTTTTCTGTGGCTGCTGAAACAAATTATCATAAACTTAACGGCTTAAAACAATACAAATTTATTGCCTCAGTGCTCTGTAGGGCAGAAGTCCTAAAATTAAGGTGTCAGCAGGGTTGCGTTCCTTTCTGGAGGCTCTAGGAAAGAACATGTTTCCTTGCCTTTTCCAGCTTCTACAGGCTGCCCACATTCCTTGACTTATAGCCTCCTTCCTCAATCTTCAAAACCAGGATCTCTCTGACTCTTCTTCTGTTGTCACATCTCTCTTTGACCACAGCCAGGAAAGGGTCTCTACTTTTAAGGGTTCATGTGATTCAATTGGACCCATTTGGACAATCCAGGATAATCTCTCCATCTCAAGGTTCTTAATCTTGAACACATCTGCAAGTCCTTTGTCATGTAAATAGGTTCTGAGGATTGGAACATGGACATCTTCTAGGGACTATTATTCTGCCTCCCCCACGTTTTCTCCAAAGGCTTTTCACATATATAACTCATGTGATATCAACAATATGGCGGAATAGAAAATATTCATATAAGGTCATGTGGGTAGCTCAGTTGGCTAGGTGTCTGACTTGATTTTGGTTCAGGTCATGGTCCCAGGGTCATGAAATTAAGCCCCACATCGGGCTCTGTGCTGAGTGTGGAGACTACTTGAGATTCTCTCTCTGTCCCTCTACCACTCTCCCCGGCTTGTGCTCTCTCTCTAGTGAAATAAGTAAATCAATAAATAATGTTTCTCTAAAACAAATAAATAAATAAATAAATAAGTAGATAGATAAATAAATGCATATCAATCTCATTTTTCCATATAGAGAGACGAATACTGTTTTTTGTCCCAAGATCGTACAGCTAGTATTAGGGTCCTTTATGAATGGGTCGCAATCTACCTCTTTGGCTTCATTGCCTTCCACCTAATCTCTAGTCTCAGTGAACTTTTTCCCCCCCTCAAAAAGTCATACCCCTTCAAAACTCAGTCTTTAAATGTGTTGTTATACTCTCTGGAGGGAGCATCTTGATTTGCCAAGCCACCAAGATGACACGCAGCCGTCCATGGAGAACTTAACAACTTATGGCACATTTCCTGGGCTCCTCAGCCAGATCAGCGTTATAAAGTGAGGCCAGAGAGGAGAAAGCTTCAGCAAGTAATGAAGAGTTTCTTTTCATTTTTTTTTTTTAAGTTTCTTTCTTTATTTTGAGAGAGAGAGCTTGTGAATGTATGTGACCAGGGGAGGGGCAGAGAGAGGGGGAGTGAGAGAATCCCAAGCAGGCTCCGAGCTGTCAGTGCAGAGCCCAATGTGGGGCTCGAACTCATGAAACTGTGAGATCATGACCTGAGCTGAAATCAAGAGTCAGACACTTAAACCGACTGAGCCACCCAGGCACCCCCAAAGAGTTTCTTTAAAGTGAGTGGTAGCTGGATTGTGAATCCCACTTGGGGAGAAGACTTAAAGTGTACCTTTGGTGAGTGTTTCCTTTAGTTGGCACAGAGAGGACTAGTGCCCAAGTCATGCCTAAGAAAGTTAAAGCTGTGGGCGCCTGGGTGGCTCAGTTGGTAAAGCCCCACACTGGGCTCCATCAGTGCGGGGACTGCTTGGGATTCTCTCTCCCTGTCTCTCTCTGTCCCTCCCCTCCCTCACTCCTCAAAATAAATGAATAAACATTTTTTTTAAAGGAAAGTTAAAGCCGACTATATCATCCTGGGGGCTGACTCTTGCCAGGGATTCCAAAAAGCAAGCAAATGCTTGACTGTCTTTGATGCTAAAGCCAGAGAGAGCCTGCTGCCCTGAACTGGCCAGCAATTCCAGGCATGGTAAAAGCAAGACAGTTTTCCCAAGCAGCTTATGTAGGTCATCTGGTAAAACCCTATCATGAGGTTGTCTTGAATCCAGTCCAATAGGGGTGCCCGACAAGTGGGAATATCTCAGCAGAAAGAGCATGATGACCAGGAGCTGAGGAAGTAAGAGTGGTAGAGTGTTAGAATAATGGCCCCCAGGGCATCACACCTCTCTATCACCTTTCTCCTCTACAGTGTAACTAATCCTTCCATGGAGCTGTGGGGTACATTTCCCCACCCCTTGAATTGTACTGGCCTTTGGACTTTTTTGACTAATGACTAGCAGAAATGACATCATGAGACTTTTGAGGCCAGGCTTTAAGAGAACTTGCAGCTGCTACTTGTGCTTTCTTGGAACACTTGTGTCATCAGTGTAAAGAAACGCATACTGGAGGATGACAGACAGGTCACGTACAGAAGCCCAGCCAAGAGGCAAGTGCCATCCAGTGCCAGACATACAAATGAGGCCTTCCTGACTAGTACCTCAGCCTGTCAACTCTCTGCAAACCTGAGTGAGCCCAGCTGACATGTGGAACAGAATTTTCCGGCTGATCCTAACCCAAATTGCCAGCCACAAAACTAAATGCAAATAAATGGTTTTTGCTTTAACCCACTAGGTTTGGGATGGTTTGCATTAATAGATAACTATTAGAATTAGAAAGTGGCTGCAGGCAGCCACTTGAACCAGAGATGCATCTGCTGCTTCAAGAACTGTCAAAAAGGGGCTCAGCAGGCAACCTCCAGATAGCCGACAAAAGCACCCCCCAAGCTAGCACCAGCCTTAATCTTCTATCTACCAAAATCATCCAATAACACCAGCTTAAGCCATCTGCCGTGCCTAGACAACCAAACTATCTTTACACACATCTCTTCTTCCTGCCTCTATCTCCCTTCCTACTTCCACACCAGTGCCTTAATCCGTTCAGACTCCTGTGAGAAAATAGCACTAGTCCCATTCATGAGCCTCCCCTCTCATGACCTAATCACTTCCCAAAGACTTCACCTCCTAATGCCATCACACTGGAGGTTAAGATTTCGATATGTGAATTTTGGGGACATACAAATATGCAGCCCATAACGAACAGTATCAGCAAACCTTCAATTTTGTCATTAGTCTCAGTTCAGCATTTAAAATAGCCATACCTGGCTTAAAAAACAAAAGCAAAAAAAAAAAAAATCAAATTTGACTTAGTCTTCTCAGCTTGGACCTGCTTCAAGCTAGAAGCCTGCTGTGGGAAAGGGGGACACAGTTCTCTATTCTCTCACAGCTCACCTACCTACTTCCCCACTAGTTTCTAGGAATAAGAGAAATGTCAAGGGTTTTCCAGAGTTTTTATAGAAAGTTATGGGAAGTTTTAAGGGGCACCAGAAGGCAAAAATAAAATCACTTAAAAAAAATCATAGTAGACACACTGTATTTGATATTTGTTCATGGTGGTTAGTTACACACATTTGTCTCCCCCACTCTTATCAGATGGGCACCGTTCTTGTCTTACTCTTCTTTGATTCACCAACTTCAAACACAGTTCCTAAAGCATAGAGGTACCAAATGAATGTTTGTTTGACTGGAAGCTAAAACCCAGGTTTCCCTACGTTGGGATTAAACCCTCTATCACTGCTCAGGTGAGACAGGACATGAAATAGTGAGAAATATAAAACAGAATGGTATGCCCGGGACCAGACCCCTCAACAATCATGGTTTCCTCTACACCAAAATACACTCACAAAAGGATTTAGGTATTTTCTTTCCTTCTTTTTAAAGCAATAATCATCAAATAGAACATTCCATTTACTGTGATATTTATTTCATCTTTTTATTGAAATAATAAATGCATATAAATGTTTAGCTTGACACATTTCCACAAATGGATCACACTCATATAGACAAAACCCAGATCAAGAAACATGTTTTAGCACCTCAGAAGCTCCTCTCTTGAAACTTCCATTCATTCTCTATCCTCCAGGTAACCACTATCCCTGACCTCCTATAGCACAAATGAGTTTTACACATTTTTGTTCTTTATGTAAGTGAAATCCAAGTATGTATTTTTTAAACTTACTTTAGAGAGAACGAGCAAGTTGGGGTGAGGGGCAGGAGAGAGAGAGAGAGAGAGAGAGAGCGAGCGAGCAGGCTCCATGCTCAGTACAGAGCTTAACGTGGGGGTTGATCCCATGACCCTGGGATCAGGACCTGAGCTGAAATCAAGAGTCAGACACTCAACCAACTGAGCCAGCCAGGTGCCCTGAATCACAGTGTACATTTTTTTGTAAGTCTAATTTCTTTTGCTCAACTCATCTATACTCAGTGCAGGTGTAGCAGGTGTAGGCTGTTCATTTTCATTGTTTTTTTTCTTAATGTTTATTTTTTGAGAGAGAGAGAGAGAGAGAGAGAGAGAGCGCACAAGCAGGGGAGGGGCAGAGAGAGAGGGAGACACAGAATCCAAAGTAGGCTCTAGGTTCTGAGCTGCCCACACAGAGCCCGGCATGGGGCTTGAACTCACAAACCATGATGTCATGACCTGAGCTGAAGTCAGTCGGACGCTCGATCGACTGAGCCACCCAGGAGCCCCTTTTCATTCTCATTGTTATACAGCATCTCCATCCTGTGACCATTCCACAGTATATTAATCTGAGGTATGGCTGATGGGCATTTGGTAGTTTCCAGTTTGACCATTATGAAGGGAACTGGTATGAACATTTCTCTTGAGAATAT
This sequence comes from Panthera uncia, assembly GCF_023721935.1. NCBI lineage: Eukaryota > Metazoa > Chordata > Mammalia > Carnivora > Felidae > Panthera > Panthera uncia. Next base: position 93,729,203 of record NC_064809.1, on the reverse strand, counting down.
GGCTAGGCATGGAATGAATGGGTCAAACTATGTATGTTCAACTTTAGTAGACGCTGCTGAATACTTACTTTCACAACATGGTTACACCAAATTTATATTCCCTCCAGCCCTGTAAGAGTTGCAGCTATACTACATCTCCTTTAACATTTATTTTCTGTCATTTTTCATTTCAGCCATTTTGAGAGGCTGAGTGCCAGTGTCGGCTGTTCATTCTCATTGTTATAAACCATTTGCATCCTGTGACCATTCCACACTATAGTTTTTTTCCCTCCTCCCACCATCCAGTGTAGTTTTAATTTGCATTTTTCTGATGACCTAAAGAGGCACATACGCATATGTCTATTGTCCATGTGGATACTCTCTTTTATGGAGATGCTGTTCAGGTCTTTTGCCTATACTTTATTTCTATACTTCATATTTCCATTTTCTATTTCTATTTTTCTTTTAAAAACTGTATTTGCAGATAATTGTTTTACATTCTAAATATGAACCTTTTGTTGGATACACATGGGCTGCTTTTCACTCTTAATAGTGTCTTGATGAACAGAAAGTTAATTTTAATATAGTCCAACTTTCTTTGTGGTTAGCACTTTTGTGTCCCATTTGAGAAATCATGATCCATGCTCCAGGGTCACAAAGTTCTTCTGTTTTTCTCAACACCTTTATTTAATCTTTCTCAGTTAGATCTGTAATACATCTGGAAGTTATTTTCTTTTTTTTTTTTTTTTAACATTTATTCATTTTTGAGACAGAGAGAGACACAGCATGAATGGGGGAGGGTCAGAGAGAGGGAGACACAGAATCTGAAACAGGCTCCAGGCTCTGAGCTGTCAGCACAGAGCCCAACGCAGGGCTTGAACTCACGGACCGCGAGATCATGACCTGAGCCGAAGTCGGACGCCCAACCGACTGAGCCACCCAGGTGCCCCTGGAAGTGATTTTCTATATGATATGAAGAAGGGGTCAAGATACTTTGTTTTCTTCATATGGATATTAAATAACCCAGCACCATTTACTGAAAAACCATCATGTCCCCTCTGTACTGTATTGTGATAAATCAGGTGGCCATTTGCCTATTCCATCTCCCCCTTTAACAAAAAATACTTTATTAATTACAAAAACAGGAATACTCATTGTAGAGGATATAAAAAACAGTTAAAACAAAGACAGTGTTAAAACTCTAATAATCCCACTTCCCAGGCATCATTAACAGTAAGGATGCATATACATCTTGACATTTTTTTGATGGCTATATAGCTATGGATATTTTTAAACCAAAATGAAACCATACTGCCAGTTCTGGCTTTTAGACTACTTTTTACTTAATAGCCAATACAAATAACCCAAAACCCCCCAATAAGGAATTATAGATGGTGCTCTCTAAGCTGGAATATTTCCTGGCCATCAGAAACATATTCACATAATTTTTAATAGCAAGGCAGTGTTTACATTTTAGTGTTAAGTGATGATACCAGGCTGTGAAATTGTATAGTGTGACCACAATTATGTAAAAAAACCCAAAAAACAAACAATCACACTCAGATTAAAGATGGGAAGAGCGCATATACTAAAATATTGTGCTTGCCTCTGGGCAAGATGTGAAATAAATCTTTTTTCCTTTCTACACCTTTTTCCTATTTTCTAAATTTTATATAATGGATATATTGCATTAAAATCAAGAAAAAGGTTATTTCATTTATTTTTTTTAAGTTTATTTATTTTGAGAGTGCATGCACACATGCATGGGAGGAGCAGAGAGAATGAGAATGAATCCCAAGCAGGTTTCGTGCTGTCAGCATGGAGCTCCACACAAGGCTTGATCTCACCTGAGATCATGACCTGAGCTGAAATCAAGAGTCAGATATTCAACTGGCTGAGCCGCCCAGGCACCCCTATGCATGCTAGTTCTTAGCAATGAGAAGACTAGCAGTTTGAAGAAGGTTAAGTATTAATATAACGACTCAATAAATGTTTATTGTGTGATAACTGTTGTAGTTAAGTGTAGAATGTGTATGGGCATACCTAATTCAGCCTAGGAAGACTGTTAGAGGAAGTGCCACTAAGCCAGTTTTTGAAGGATCTATAAGGGAAGAGAGAGGGAAGAAATTCCAAGTAGAAAAGACAGTGTTAGAAAAACACTACACTCACTCGTATGAGATGGTATACATATTTTTAAATTTCAAATCTGATCAATGGGCTAAGATTCCTTATGGTTCTTTGTTCTAGAATTCAACAACGTGTTGACAATTTTGTCAAAAGTGTTTGCCATGTATAATTCCAAATGCAAGCAGCTAAGATGAGAAGAATGTAAAAAATTGGAAAAAAAATCACACTCAAAATATACACACGGGTACAGAGATATGTGATACTTGTATTAACGTTTGCAACAATCTAAAAGTGAAGGTGTTAAAGTACTGCTTTGAGTATCCACTGTTACTTTTCATTATGTTATACTAAACTCCCACTTTAGTCTTTCAATTGAGTACTAATAAGGTAGTTTATAAAGAAAAGGAAAGCCATTTAAAACAATGGTGGGGAGGGGTAGATGGAGAAGAGAGGTAATTTCTAGAGATTACTTTGAGTATCTTCTTGATTGGTAGAATAAATGCATTTGATTGTAGATGTTTTAGAAATAACACATTGATATTTTGGTATACATCTTTTTCACCCTTTTTTTCTCCTTAATAGATTTTTCTTGGATGAAAACATCCAACTTAAAGCAGCGAAGTCATAGTATTAATTATAACAAGATCTCATTGATTAAAAATAATATATGTTAAAATAAACCCAACACAATTACTGTGTAGAAAAGATCTCAAATTTCTAGTGCTAAGTTATTTTGGGAAAGGTAGGAGAGGGCCACGTCTGTTGAGGGGGTTGTGGAGGCAAAAGGATATTTTAGTTTTATCTCTAATATACTAATATTTAAAAAAATAAATTGTGTATTCCATAATAATTAAATATTAACAACAAAAAAGAAAAACTATCTGGGACACATGGCTGGCTCAGTTAGTGGAGCGTGTGACTCTTGGTCTTGGGGTCATGAGTTCAAGCCCTACATTGAGGTAGAGATTACTTAAAAAACTAAAAAATAAATTTAAAAAAGAAAGAAAAAAAATCCAAACATTAAAAAAAGGGTTGCCACATGTATAAAATAAATTTTGAAGGTGGTGACGAATGAGAGTTAACATGTCTAGTCCTGGCAGAGAAAACAATTTTAGGAGCCTTACCCTGATTATCATTTCCTGACTCATTAGTTTCAAAACCATTAATAGTGTGTCACATGACTGATAAATGCTGGAATCATCACAGTCCTCAGAAATTCAGGTAGCCAAACTGGTTTTTTTTATTTTTTATTTTCTTCCAGAACAATGTTCCTGATTATCAGCTTTCAGTGACTCTTAAAGGAAACACTGATTAAAGTCAAACAACTTAATTTAACAAACATATACCGAACATCTATATACTTTTTAAAATATTCAGGACCAGGTGCACTGGGGTGGCTCAGTCGGTTAAGCGTCAGACTTCAGCTCAGAGCCTGGAGCCTGCTTCAGATTCTGTGTCTCCCTCTCTCTCTGACCCTCCCCTGCTCACACTCTGTCGCTCTCAAAAATAAACAAACATTAAAAAAAATTTTTTTAATAAAATATTCAGGACCATTTGGAATTATAGCAACAGATACTCTATTAGGAGATTAAATAATTTAGCTGCATAACTGTGTTTTCATCTTTAAAATATGTACAATTCACCTGAGATCTGGGGGCTAAGACAGTTTTTTTCTCACTGTGATGGCATCAGCAACAGCAGATGAAGGACATCAGATGATTGCACTCCAGTATATCTGCCGTGCATAATAGGTAGCAGCCGTTACTACTACAGGCATGAGGCAGAGTTTATATCTCACCTTGCATGATTTTTCTCTCCACTAGGTCTTTAACTGGGATGGGTCTGGCATTTCTGAAGCTAGCATCCTACAAATACAGCAGTTAGAAACAAGAAAGAAATTTGTACACCTTGGTTGAGACACTCATAACCCAAGTAATGAGAAAAGCTAAGAATGGAATGACCTGTTGTATCAATTCATTGTTCTCCTGGTAGCTCCATTTGATGAGTCTTCATATGCCACTCCTTGAAATCTTTAGGTCTCCTTCAAAAGCTTCAAAAGCCTTGAGCCACATAACCTTCCTCTCCTCTACTGTATAACAGTATGATAAAAATGGTATGTATACCTTTAGGCTGCCCTAGGTAGGCAGTACGTATTGTTTTGTTATACTCTTACATGGAGTTCTTTCTATGAAAGTGTTTTTATTTTTTTCTATCAAAAAGGTTTTGTTTTTAATGTTTACTTCTGAGAGAGGGAGCGAGAGCACAAGTTGGGGAGGGGCAAAGAGAGAGATGGGGACAGAGGATCTGAAGCCGGCTCTGCAGACAGCAGAGAGTCCGATGTGGGGCTCGAACTCACGAATCACAAGATCATGCCCTGAGCCGAAGCCAGACACTCAACCTGCTGAGCAACCCAGGTGCCCCAGAAAGTGTTTTTAAAATAAACTGTTCATTCAGTAAAGAGGAAGAAGAGGTTGAACTAGTTAAATATTCAATTATGAAGGATGTTACAATAAAATACATCTAAGATTAAAGAAAACAAAAAGAGCCACAATTCCTTATCTGTAATTCTCATATCCAAAAAAAGCTCTGAAAACAGAAAGTTCCTTCCTAAATTTGGTGCCAAAACTGACCTGATCTGAGGCTCTCTTTATAGTGTTCAGTTATCACACTTGGTGGTACTATTCATACATTCACCATAGAAACATTAGTGTATTTGAGAATAGGTACCACCTGAGACTCTTTTTTTTGGGAATTTAAGTAAAATATATGTACTCCATTAGTTTTCTAAAATCTGAAGATTTTGATTCCAAAACACAACTAGACCTAGGTTTTCAAATAAAGGCTTGTCAAGCAGTATTTCCCTACACCATTAATGATACGGTGATTCTACCAAACCCAAAGATGGTTGCAATAAATATTTATATTCCATTGTATGTCATGAGGATGAATCACCAGGAAAAGAGAAAAGGCATGTTGGAACAGATACAGGCTGTTCAAACAATAAACAGGCTGCATCAAAAACTGACACGGGAATGATTTGGTAAGTGATGTGGCCATAAGACACAGTATAATTACCAGAAGCTATTAATGCAAAAAGAGAGCATACAGCACTGCTACTAACAGCTGTCTGCATAAAAATGGAAAGTCCCATTCTTTTGAAGCTTCTTTTATATATGGTGCTTTAGGACATTCTTATTTAGTAGTTCTCAACCTGTCTAAACATTAGAATCTCCTAGAGAGTTTTCTAAAAATAACCTATGCATGAACCTCACCTTCAGATGCTCAGATTTACTTGTCTGGAGGGGTTTTGGCAAATATTTTTAAAAACACCCTATGCCTGGATGGCTCAGTTGGTACAGCATGGGACTCTTGATCCCGGGGTTGTAAATTCAAGCCCCACATTGGGTGTAGAGATTTAAGAAAAACAAAAAACACCCTATGTGATTCTAATGTACAGCAAGAGCTCTAAAATGTCCTAACACCGAGGCTCTACCCCAGAACAGATGAATCAGAATCCCTGGAAGCAAAGCCCAGACACAAGGGTTTTTTTTTTTTTTTAAAGATCCTCAGGTGATTACACTCTATACCCAAAGGTGAAAACCGATGCTTGAGACACACTGTGTTGCTTGGCTTAAGGATTAAGGATGTCTGCGTTGTTTTTTCTCTCCCCTTCCCCTTCCCCCCTCCCCTTCCCCCCTCCCCCCCCATCTTCTTTCTCTCTCTCTCTTTTCTTTCTTTCTTCCTGAGTCAACACAGGTCTTAATTATCACTGTAGTAGAGCCACCAGTAAAGAATTTTTTTTTTTTTTACTCTTTATTTATTTTTGACAGAGAGCGAGCGAGTGAGAGAGAGAGAGAGAGCATGAAAGGGGGAGGGCAGAGGGCAAGAGGGAGACAGAGAATCTGAAGCAAGCTCTGCATTGTTAAGGCTGAGCCTGACTTGGGGCTCGAACTCACAGTGAGATCATGACCTGAGCCAAAGTCAGTCATGAGCCAAAGTTGGTCACTTAACCAAATGAGCCACCCAGGCGCCCCACCAGTAAAGAATTCTAAGCTTTATCCACTCTAAAATAATAGTGGCTTAATTCATGCAATCTCTCTTCAATTTCAATGCAAAAGAAGGGGGAGGGATGTGTGGAAATCACATGAGAAATATTTTTAAATACTTTCAACAACGTGCTCACTTCAGCAGCACATATACTAAAATACTTTGAGCAAAATAATCCATACTATATTAAACTCCTTTGGTGCACAGTAAATCAAAGTGAAAAACAAAACTGAAAAGTAGAATTCATTTGAGTTTATATTGTACAGAAGAGCATAACTTAAGTACAGAAGAGGAAATCATAGCATCTTCCAGTGAATTCTAGGTAGCAAATAAAAAAACAGTTTCCCAGTGACTCTAATTGTTCAGGATGCCAAAGTAAAACAAATTCCTATACAAATTTCAAAGAAAACTAGAAAATACATTAAAAAATATTAAATACAAGATAACTTCTCAAAGATCAATTGAAATAGAAGGTGCACATATCTTAGATATAAATCTTTTTTGCTTTTACTTAAAAAAGTATGCTTTCTAATGGTCATATGAAAAAGACATTTACTTTTTTCCCATTACTAACCCTGAGAAAGGGAGAACAAATGTGGAGTAGGCCTCATAGCTCATTAAGAACCAAACTCCACACTTTTCCCAATTGTGTATGGCAAGTAATGGAGTCCAGGATTACACTTATTCAGGATTCCACATACACATATCAGTTTAAACCACCCCAAACTACAATTTGGGTAACTGTTACATGTGGCATTACACTTTTAGTCCCTATACTGGTTTAACGAGAACAAAATCTATTATTTACTCTGTAGGAATTTTCAGTTCAGTATATAGCAATATATATGGATATCACAGCTTCATTGCTCAAGAAGCTCTACTCAGCAGAAGAAAAATATGAATAAGTTCTGTGTATACTTATCTTTCACTACAAACATGTTAGCTGTTACAAGGGAGTTAATGAAAGGAAAAATGTGGAATTTCATCACAATGGAATATGGGAAGAGCTGATATTTCCTCTTTGCCATTGTAATTATTCTTTTTACGATGAAACTCAGAATTGCAAATTTAGCTGAATTTACCACAGTTTCAACCTTTGTAAATGAAATAAAGTTCACTCGCTGGGCCAAAAATGGCAAGCAGCAGTTGGGAGCAAGAGGGCAATAAGGACAGAAGAAAACAGATTCACTGCATTGTTATCAAGAATCGGTTTCCCTGCTATGTACTTCACCTCATTCACTGGGCTGTTGACCACCATGCCAGTGCTTTCATCTAAACCTGGAGTAGAAAAGAAGCAAGTGAGGTAGAAAATCCAAATGACTTGATTTAAAACAAATAAGCTCATCCCTTCCAAAGAATATAATCTTTGAAAGATTCTCAGCCACTTAAAATTGATTTCAGTGGAGGCGCGCCTGGGTGGCTCAGTAGGTTAAGCATCCTACTTTGGCTCATACCATGATCTCACAGTTTGTGAGTTCGAGCCCTGCGTTGGGCTCTGTGCTGACAGCTCAGAGCCTGGAGCCTGCTTCGAATGTTGTGCCTCCCTCTGTCTCTGCCCCTCCCCTGCTCATGCTCTGTGTCTCTCTCCCTCAGAAATAAGATAAACATTTAAAACAAATTTTTTAAAAATTGATTTCAGTGGATAATTAAATGGGGAGAGATATGGAACCCTCAATTACAATAGACTTTTTTGAAATGTGATTTTCAGTACACCTTAATACTGTTCTCTCAACACTGCTCGAATTCCTTCACAGGTGGAAGGGAGAACATTAAAAGTAGAGATGTCATGAAACCAGAAGACTAGGCCTGCAAGACCAATAGGGATCATGTCTTTGGCCTCTGCACTGGAAACCCAGGACGCAGCACGGTGCCAGCACAAAGGAGGCACACAAAGAATTAACGAGTTAATCTGTCCCAAGATTAACAGATTATTTTTTCAACCCACTCAATATGATCAGAAACTTCCCCAGTTAGAGCCCAGTTTAGAATAAACCTAGGTTCTTAAAAAAAACAAGAACAAACAAAAAAATGTAGGGATGGAGGAGGGAGGGAGGGAGAGGGAGAGAGAGAGAGAGAGAGAGACAGAGAGACGGTGAGTCTGTGTGTGTGTGTGTAGTTACTGACCTTTACCCTGAACTAAAATCAGACTGCTTCCTCCTTAGTATCTAGATGAGACTAACAAATCTGAGAGAACAAACATTCTGATTGGTGGGGAGCGAAGCATAAGGGCAAGTAGATGATCTTGGCACATGAAAAGAAATAGAAGGACTGTACACAGAGAAACTTTCTCCAGACTCCCAGCTTCTTCACTGTATGAGTCAAAGGAGAACACATGGTTGGTCAGAGTGTGGAAGAAATACACACCTACCAGAATATGTCAGTATACTGACATGACAGGACAGCCTCAAAAGCAAAGCACAGAAAATTGTGGGGAAAACCAACTCTCCCATGTATCTTGAGTGGAGCTAAAAATTCAGTGGGGACAGAAAGCATTATGTCACAGTAGAAAAGTAGGTCATATGTGTACAGAGTAGTACAATAATTCTTTCTCAAACAGACTTGAAAAACAAATAGAGGGTGGGCATTAAAATGATCTTATCCGAAATGTTCTGCTTTCCTGGGATTAGATAAAGTCCCATAAGCAAAAGTATCTGTTTCCTGCACTATCATATCCTCCCCACATAGCTTCTATTCATTGTTCTGTAGGACTAATTCTCTTTCAATTAATTTAACACACACAAAAATTAAAATCAAAATTGTGGAAAAGATTCTGTCCTATCATTCCTGGCCTCTCAATTTCCTCTTTGAGATTGTTTTCGGGGCGCCTGGGTGGCGCAGTCGGTTAAGCGTCCGACTTCAGCCAGGTCACGATCTCGCGGTCCGTGAGTTCGAGCCCCGCGTCAGGCTCTGGGCTGATGGCTCGGAGCCTGGAGCCTGTTTCCGATTCTGTGTCTCCCTCTCTCTGCCCCTCCCCCGTTCATGCTCTGTCTCTCTCTGTCCCAAAAATAAATAAAAAACGTTGAAAAAAAATTAAAAAAAAAAAAAAGAGATTGTTTTCATATTTTCTCCCCCCATATTTGTTCCCATTTAATATACTAATAAGTTGCAATAATAAAGTGATGCTCTTACCAGTAAATTGCATTGTAGCTCCTAAGTATGAGTCTACAACTGATCCTAGTAATCCAGCCAGACCCCCAAATGCAATAATTGGCCACTGGGGAGCAGAAATGTCCAAATCATTAACAAAAACCAACTGTGTGAGGAAGTACGTGATGCCCACAAAGGTACCACCAAGGAGACTGGAGGCAAGGCCCACCACTGTGACCCCTCCATTGGTCCCTGAAGAAGAAACATAGATAAAAATAATCTGGTTAAAAATCAACAAACACATAAAATCAAGGAAAGCAAAAAATTGTAGTACCTATCTTACTAAGACTAATTCAAAGAAAGGGTTCTCTTTCATACAATCCAAAGCTCATAGCCTACTTAAAAAGAAGTCTTTTCTGCATATTAACTCCTGACATTATAAGCAGTGCGGGGGAATGGTTCAATGGAGCCAGGCTGCCTGATTTCAATCTTCCTTCTGCCACTTCCAAGTTATGTAACTGTAGTGAAGTTACTTAACTTCTCTTAATTTCCTTGTTAGATGAAAATAAATTAAAGAACCAATACACATGAATATTGAGAATATTAAGGATGACGATAATGAGGAAGAGATAAAAAGGAGGAGGTGAGGAAGAAAAGGAAGAGGAGGAGAAAGTAGAGGAGTAAAAGACGAGGAGAAGGAAGGGAAGAAGATGAAGGAGGAGGGCGGGTGATAACAGAGACAAAAATGCAGTAGTCGTAGTAGTGGTAGATGATGATGATAATGGTAAGGGAACTGAGATCTGTGGTAAAGCACTAACCACATAACAGGTCCTCAAGAAATACTCTACTATTCCTTTCCTTTTCTCCTCTCCTACTGATAGGTCTCTGCATTCCTGTATTATTTATCTAGGACTTGCTAACATTTCCTGCAAATATTATTATCACCAATTTAACAGCCTACAGTAATTTTCCAATTAAGGGAATAACCAAAATTCTTAAAAGCCTCCTAGGTAAGAAACACAATCAATCGGGTTTTTTTGTTCACTTTGTTTTTTTGAAGAAATTTAAATATAGACTCACCAATTGGAACTTTTTCCCAGGTTGTTATTAGCCTTGGCGGGCTTTTACTCAGAACGGTGCCAACTTCTGAAGCCCACGTGTCTCCAGCAGAGCAGGCCAGTGCAGCCAAGAGAGACAAACACATCCAGGAAGCAGTGTACTGCTTGGAAAAATCTATTGGGATTTCCCCAGGGCCATTTTCTATCATATACAGCAGGGCCAGCTCTGTAGGCACAGCTCCATTACAGAATACCTGAATCCAATTCCTCTGCCCGCCTACAAACAAACAAGTACATAAAAAGGACAAGAAACGTTTTCTCCTCAGAAGGGCAATCATGCAGTTACAGGAATTTATTTTAATGTTTAAGAAAAGAAAAATGACTACAATTTTAAAAATGACTAAAATCGGATAGTACGTTTTTCTATATTCTATATTATTTTAGAATAATTAATGATAGATTCTAATGCTTCTAAAATTCGCTCTTACTTTTATGGTGAAGTAATGATAAAGTAAATTAGGCTACTACTTAAAGTTATTCTCATCTAAAATTTATCTGTTTCAACAATCTAAACATGTTCTTGCTGTAAGCTTATAATACGTTAGGATGAAATAAAGGTTACTATTTTGAGTGATATCAAACATAATTCATTTTACCTTCTTTGTATTCTGAATCTAGACGCTTCTTTATTTCTCCCTTCCATTTAGTGAGTTTTGAAGAAGAAAGGAAAAACATCAGCAAAGAGGTAAAAAAGCTGTAATTTGCAATGGTTAGGATAAATCCAACCACAAGTCCTGAAAGAAACATATATATACACAGAATTATATTTAGTCCATACATTAATGCTGTGAAAAAAAAGAATGGATTTTTTTTCAATTCTTTTTCACATTAAACCTGAAATGTACATTTCTAATACATTTTCACTTTTATCAGTTCAGATATTACCAAATAGTAAACTAAATGTTGATTTCATTAAATTGAGAGATTTTTTTTAAACCATATTTTGACCTCCTTTCAAACTATGAATATATGAATGTATTACTGTAGACATTTTATTTTATAATCAAATTACAGAACACAATAAATAGCAGTGATTCATTATTAAGCAATACATATTATATATGTTATATACAACATTTGGATAGACAGCTAGTTTGGAAAATTTCAAAGTTAACTGTGGATCTCTGCAGAGAGGTTAAACTGTGGCATCTTTCAGGCTTCTAATTTTTACATTTCCCCCCACAGTCTAGATCTTTTTTTCTACTTAAAGGCTAGCTTTTTGGCTTTTCAAAAACAGTTCTACATGCTCTATTCTTGAGCCTCATAAACTATGGGAGAAGATATAGATAGTGTTTCTTAGCTATGTTTTCTTATGTAAATCTATGAAAACAGTCCTGGATTTTATGTGAAATTAAAAATGGAGTATTTTCTGTGAATGTATTTTTTAACTTTTTCTTTGTTTCTTTTATTGGACAAAGAAGAAAGGGAACATCTTACATTTTTCCATGAATGACCAATTTCAAGGAAGGCTTATCAGGAGAGCAAAAAAGAGGGAAGCTTACATTAAATGAAACAGAAAAGAAAAAAACAGAAAGAAAGAAAGATGTACTCTTGATATTATAGCAATATGTAAAGAGGCCACTGAAATCAACTGCTAAATCAGTCAAACATGCTTGAGACTTAACTTGTTGTAGGTTACTAAACTGAGAAATTATAAAGCCTGTCTCTCAATAATTCTATAAAGAAAATGCACATCTGCTGGAATTAGCTTCTTAAATTACTCAGATAATCCTTAAAGGCCTTTGTTAGAAAATTTGAAAATAAATGTTCTTATGAGAGATGCCTGGGTGGCTTAGTCGGTTGAGTGACTAACTCTTGATTTTGGCTCAGGTCATGATCCCAGGGTTGTGGGATCAAGCCCTGCACTGGGCTCCATGCTGAGCATGGAGCCTGCTTAAGATTCTTTCTCTCCCTCCCTCTGCCCCTCTTCCCCATGTGTGTGTGCTCTATATAATAAAATAAAAATAAAAAAGAAATTGTTCTTAGTAGTAAAACTTGGTGGCTGAGATAGCAAAGTACCCTAGTTTCTATTACCACAATGGTTAGTAAATTCTACAAAAATGAATGAGACAGAGGATTCTGGAAAGATGGAGGAGTAGGAAGCATTAAGAATCTGTCTTCCCACCTAGACAACAATTGCACAGGCAGAATCTGTCTGACAAAACTTTTTTGGAACTCTGGAGTCTACTGAAGGCTTGTAACTTTCAAAGGAAGGCTTGGAAGGGAAACTGCAGTAATTTTGGTCAGTTTCCCATCACCACTCCCAGCCCCATGGCAGGAAGTACAGGAATTGCAGGAGCAGTCTGCACACAGGTTATGAAAGCCAGGGCAGACAATAAGGACTTGTCTTTCTTTAAAAATTTTTTAATCTTTATTTTTGAAAGAGAGAGAGAGAGAGAGAGAGAGAGAGAGAGAGAGAGAGAACGTGAGCAGGGGAGAGACAGAGAGAGAGGGAGATAGAATCTGAAGCAGGCTCCAGGCTCAGAGCTGTCAGCACAGAGCCTGATGCAGAGCTCTAACACTCCAACCATGAAATCATGACCTGAGCTGAAGTCAGACACCCAAGGGCCCCTGGACTTGTCTTTCAAATATGAGGATTTGTACTCTGATCAATGATTGCTGCTTCTGATAATGCAGATATAGACACAGAGGATGGCAGCCATTGTTGCACTCCACCCCTTACTGTTGCAAGCCCTTTCTTGCTGAAGGAACTTCCAAAGGATTTAAAGGGTTGATTCCAGCCTCCCTTCATTTCTGGTTTTCCTCATTTGGAGAGCCATACATTAAAGACTAGGACATTCGAAAGAAACTGAATTTACGGGGAAAATTAGAAAGTCACAGTGCATACCCAGAGAAAGGTATAGGCTTAGAAAAGACTGGGAAGACCTTAAGTTTACACCTTAGGGTGATCTCTGGCATAGAGACAGCCTGCAACAATCAAAAACAAGACAAAACAAAAACAAAAAAGAGCAAACCTTGGGGACAGGGGAAATTCTGACTTCCAGAGTTACCGTCTTACTAGATTTAAATGTTTAGTTTTCAAGAAAAATATCACAAGGCATACAAAGAAACAGGAAAGTATGGCCCATTCACAGGGGAAAAAAAAAAATCAATGGAGACTGTCACTGGAAGGGCCAGATGGTGGACCTACTAAGCAAAGACCTCAAAACAACAGTCTTAAGGATGCTCAAAGAATGAAAAGAAGACATGAAGAAAGTCAAGAAAACAATATGGAATATGGAAATGCTAATAAAGAGGACAGAAATCTAGAGAAAAAACAAAAGGAAATATTGGAGCTGAAAACAATTCAGTAAAGATTCAAAGGCACATTTGAGCTGGCAGAATAAAGAAATCAATGAACTTGAAGGCAGGCAAAGGAAATTATCCAGCCTGAAGAACAGAAAAAAAAAAAAGACTGAAGAAAAGTGAACAAAGCCTAAGGGACAAGTGGAACAACACACACGTGGGAATCCCAGAAGAAGAAAAGAGGACAAGGGATAGAGAAATTCTTTGAAGAAATAACAGCTGAAACCTTCCCAAGTTTTGTTTTTTTATTAAACTTACCAAGTTTGATGAAAGACACATGTATAAACATGCAAGAAAGCAGCTTACCAAACTCCAAGTAGAATGAATTCAGAGAGCCACATTGAGACACATTATAATCAAACTGTTCAAAGACAAAGACAGTCTTGAAAGCAGAAAAAGGTAAGCAACTCATCACATACGAGTGATCCTCAGTAAGATTATCAACAGATTTCTTATCAGAAATTTTGGAGGCCAGAAGGCTAGAAGGCACAGGGCTGATATACTCAAAGTGTGAAAAGGAAAGAAAAAAAAAAAAAAAAACACCTGTCAAACAAGAGGCTTAAATCTAGCCAAACTATTTTTCAAAAGCAAAGGAGAAATTAAAAGTTTGTAGGTTATTGATGTTATGCTGGCAAAAATTTAAATGAAAATGTTGTAACTCCAGGATGTTAAATGTAATTCTTTTGGTAACCATAAAGAAAACAGTTATAAAATATACACAAAAGGAAATGAGAAAGGAATTCAAACATTCCACTACAAAAAATTAAACACAAAAGAAGACAGTAATACAAAAAATGAGGAACAAAAAAACTGAAAGGCATATAGAAACAAATAGCAAAATGACAGAAATAAGTTTCTCCTTAATTACTTTAAATGTAAGGGGCTAGGGGCGCCTGGCTGGCTCAATTGGTAGAGCACTCTCGATCTCAGGGTTGTAAATTTGAGCCCCACACTGGGTGTAGAGATTACTTACAAAAAAAAAATCTTCCAAAAAAACCCAAGTATGTGTAAGGGGATGAAACACTCTAATCAAAAGACGTAGACTGTCTATGTGAAATAAAAATACATAGTCCAATGCTGTCTACAAAGAATGCACTTTAAAGACACAAAGGGGTTGAAAGTAAAAGGACTGAAAAAAATATCCCATGCAAACAGTAACCAAAAGAGAGCAGGGGGGTGCTATACTAATAACAGACAAAATAGATAAGCTCATTACTACACCTGTGTGACATAACCCCATCTTTTTCTTTCTCTCTTTCTTCTTCTTCTTTTTTTTTTTTTTTTTTTTTTAGTATTTCCTTTCTTTCTGGCATAACATAGATGCTCTAGGTTCTTCCCAAACCTAGTTTTCCCCAGCCCTGGAACCAGTCATTTCTCTGAGGAGCTTTAGTTCATTTCCGTGGCCAATCTCACAGTGTGCTCATTGCTACTGGGGTATATTTACTTTTTTGTGGACAGGACAAGTAAATACATGCATACACATGAACATACAAATATACACACATGCACATACATGTGCACATCTACACATACATACACATACATGTATTTTAGAAATCACAAGATCATACCAAGAGCTCCCATTACAATCCATCTCCACAGATTCTCTTGCTCCTCCTCCTTCCACATTTGTATGCCTCCTTCTTTGGTAAGAACCCCCCAGTTTAAAACAACAATGACAATTTCACTCATTTTCTCAATCCCCTATCACATCTAAAATTTGTAGAATTACTTCACTCTTACTACAACAAAAACAAACCACACCAAAAATAGTTCAGGATTTGTTTGCAATTCTCTTCTTCTCTTAACCCAAGACTGAAGGAATATAGTTAAATACTATGTTTTCTCTTTTTCCCTCCAGTGTGCTTATAGTATTAATTTAAAATACAATTGGGTTCATTTGTTTTAGTTTGCTTTCAGTTGTAGATTTCCCCTTTTCCATCCTTTCTAATTTTATTGCTTAAAATATGTAGAATACTAGCATGATTTCAAAAGTCAAACTTACACAAAAAAGTATATTCAGAGAAGGGTCACTTCCTCCCAGGTCCCTTTGCCCCTCTGACTATATTTTGCTCTCCCTGCATTCTTTGTAGATAACAAACTTCATTATTTTCTAGCTTATCATTCCTGCATTTCTTTTTCGAAAGATATATATATATATATATATATGCATATATATATATATATGTTTTATTTTCCCTTTTTTTTAATTTTTAAAGTTTATTTATTTTGAGAGAGACAGAGAATGAGCAGGGGAGGGGCAGGGAGAGAGGGAAAGAGAGATCCCAAGCAAACTTTACACTGGCGGAGCCCGATGTGGGGCTTGAACTCACGAACCACAAGATCATGACCTGAGCAGAAACCAAGAGTCAGTGGCTTACTGACTGAGCCAACCAGGTACCTCCCTTCTTCTTTATATAAAAGCAGCATTCTCTATTCTCTAAGTCCTTCTCACCTTAAAAGCACATTTAAAAAAAGTTTTATTTATTAATCTCTGCACCCAATGTGGGGCTCAAACTCATGACCCCAAGATTGCAAGTTGCACGATGCTCTGACGAAGCCAGCCAGGTGCCCCTATAATCATATTTTTTATAATAATTTTTTATTGGGTTTTTAAAAAATGTTTATTTTGGGGTAGGGGTGCAGAGAGAGAGGAAAAGAGAGAGCTCCAAGGAAGCTCCATGCTGTCAGTGCAGAGCCCAGTGGGGCTTGATCTCGCGAATTGTGAGATCATGACCTGAGCCAAATCAAGAGTGGATGCTTAATTAACTGAGCCACCCAGGCACCCCTTTTATAGTAATTTTTATAGTTCTCCTTTCAGGGAGAGAGTGTCCTAATTCTGCCTTTGAACACTCGGGTCAGTGGCACCCAAAAAATTTACATTTATTGTTAATTAGTCTCTCATGAGCTTGGCTGCTTTAAGTCTAAGTTTCCAGTTTAGAGTCGGTGTGTGAAAAAAATCCACCTGCTGGCCCTGCAGGGTTGGGGACCAGTTTCCTAGAATGTGATCATCACACCAAGGCACTGTTATCTTGTGTGGCCCTGTCCAGACTGCTTGCTTGTATTTCTAAGTACAAATTCTTCCATCCCTGTCTAACTTTATTGTTAACAATTTCCATTCTCAGGGCACGTGGATGGCTCAGTCAGCATTAAGAGGATGTGACTCTTAGTTTCAGAGTCATGAGTTCAAGCCCCATGTTGAATGTGAGGCCTAGTTAAAATTTAAACAAACAAAAAACCCCCCAAAAAACAATTTCCATTCTCTGTAACTTTTAAGATAAATATATTCAGTGTTGTCATATAAAGATTTTTGTTAACACATTAAACAAAACTATTACTAGAAAAGATATTAAGCAGGTGTTAATATTTACTTAATAAATGAGTATGAAATAGTATCTTCTTAAATAACAGAACAGGGGACCAGGTTTTTATTTTTGTAGAAACTCTGATTAGCTCAACATTCAGATACTGCAACTAGTGAGACATTTATTGATTGATCACTCGAGAGATACTCAAATATTGGCATTTTACTCAAGTTTATCAAGCTTAGTACTTTAAGTAGGCTCCACGACGCTGAGATGAAGACCTAAGATGATATCAAGAGTCAGATGCTTAACGGACTGAGTCACCCAGGCACTCCAACTTTAGTGCATTCTAATTTAAAGTGTAAGAAGTAGGGGGCGCCTGGGTGGCTCAGTCGGTTGAGTGTCTGACCCTTATTTTTGGCTCAGGTCATGAGCTCATGGTTTGGGGGTGTGAGCCCCAAGTTGGGCTGCCAGTGTGGAGCCTGCATGGGATTCTCTCTCTCCCTCTCTGCCCCTCCCCCACTTTCTTTCTCTCTTTCTCTCTCAAAATAAACTTAAAAAAATAAATAAAGCGCAAGAAGTAGGGTAATGCTGTATAAAGTACTAACAAAGTACTTTAGCTCTGGAGTTGAACAGTCTGGAGTTCAAACTTTGGCTCCTCCAGTTACCTCTGAATAACTAAATGTTTCCCAACTGTAAGCCTCAACTTTTCATTGGTGAAATAATAACAGCAATTCCTACCTCATTGGCTTGCTGTGAAAAGTTAAATAATTTTTATAATATACTTATTATATTACGCAGATGTAGAAGGCCTTTAATAAATGTTAACTAATATCACTGGCAATCAAAGCAGCTGCAGTGGAAAAACCTATTCAACCTTGAAGTTTTTTTCAATTGATTTTACAGTATTACAAAAGTAGTACATAACTATTGGAGGAGAAAGCCAAAAATATGGAAGTATACATAGTAAATGTGAAAATGTCTCTGTACACCCCCACACTCCCATCCCTTCTCTATAGTCACTATTAACAATTCGTTCCACTGTTTGTAAACAAACCCAGAGTAGGAGGGCCCTAAAACAACCTATACTGAAATGCTACCAGTCATCTACATCCTTTTTACTTCAACCACCTTAAAATACCACAGGAAGTGATCAATGTTCATATGGATGACAGGTTCAGAATGAGGAAATAAATCAAAGGCAATGTACTTTGAAAGAATGATTTCTTTCATGTAGTCTAAAAATATCTTGGAATTTTTTGCAACTGCTAGCTATGCCTGAACTCTTAAATTAGTAACTGCAGTTTCCAGTTCTAGATTCCATCTCCTGGAACCACCTCTGGAATCTCTAATTGTCAGTAATAAAAACTGATATGAAAAACAAAAGGGTGCTCTCAAAGCACTTCAAGATTCAAGAATTATGGCTGCCTTCTGAGTTTTAAACAGGTAAATTCTGCACTTAACAGAGCCATAGGGGGAAGTAAAACAACACTGTCTACAAATGTCACTGATAGCAGGAGTAGAGTTACACCCCAAATTTCAACCATGGTGACCTGGGTATAATAACCCTGAGAGGCAGAAAAGGGAAAGGCAGGACTAGAATTTTATAATTTAATCAACTCAAATATAATCAATTCTATCATAGGTAATCTACTACAGAAAGACTGTGGGAATCAACAGAAGGCTCATTAGCCCAAAATAAAGAACATGAAGGCCAAAGAACCAGAAGTTGGCAGACTTGTTGAATTCCGTACAAGGGATAGGACCCTTTGACTGGTGGATTTGCAATACTGGAGACAGGGAAACTGAAGGACTCCATAAAAATCTGCTTTCTGTTCCTTTTCCTGCTTCTGTTCTTGCTAGGACCTGCACCCCCACTTTATACATGCCTCATAAAGCAAACAGTGTATATCCTCCTTGTAAGGGACAAGGAGTTAATGATTTCTTTAGAATAGATAACTTCTAAGGAAGGACCAGGTAAGAATGACCCGAGGAAGCCAGCATATGTGTATTCCAGACCACTGGTGCTAGACATCTTGACCAAGGCCCCCTGGCTCCAAGAAATAACACCTGGACCTTCTCCTTTGTTCTAACTGGTTCCTGGATGCCTAAAAAAACACATACACCAGACCACAATCCTCATTAAAACCCCACACGCCAAACAAAGATGGGACTCTCTCTCCTTTCCTTTCTGTGTCTCCCTCTGTCTGTATTTGGACTCTATATCTTCCATAAACTTCACTTTCATTTCATGCTGACTCACATTTGATTTCTACCCTGCGCACAGTCAGGGATTCTCTTGGTTGGTCCTGTGTGACCCCCATCTGGGTCTTTAGACTCGGCTTGCTGGCATCATATAGACTGTTTCTCAGACTTAGTACTCACCAAAGAAAAGTTCTGGTTATAATCTTACTTCTCAAGTGGCCTGACTACAAGAATTGGGCATGCCTCAGCAGTGATGTTTTTATTCAGTCTGCAATCAACTAGTTCCATATATCTTTTTAAAGACATACTTTATTATTATTATTTTTAAAGTAAGCTCCACACCCATTGTGGGACTTGAACTCATGACTCTGAGATCAAGAGTCACATATTCTACTGACTGAGCCAGCCAGGCACCCTGACTAGTTCCATATTAATCAGATTAATAAAAGTGGTATACTGATTGCTAATACCAGTCCCTCGTGACAATGAACAACATAAACTGGTTTTCTTAGGTCTTATCAACTCTGGGTACCTGATAGAATGAGGCTTCTATTTCAGAAAGATCGATCACCAGATCCGAACCATGGTGACCCAAAAGAGGTAAGGCCACCCTCTGTAAGACCACATGGAATACAACCACTAGCCTTTCCAGACAATACTCCATTTGTGTGCATTTCCATTACATTTACAATATATATTTCTGGGGATTAAATGCCTCAAACCTGGGGTGCCTGGGTGGCTCAGTTGGTTAAGCGTCCGACTTCGGCTCAGGTCATGATCTCACAGTTTGTGAGTTTGAGCCCCACATCAGGTTCTGTGCTGACAGCTCAGAGCCTGGAGCCTGCTTTGGATTCTGTGTCTCCCTCAATCTCTGCCCCTCCCCTGTTCACTCTCTCTCTCTCTCAAAAATAAATAAAACATTAAAAAAATTTAATAGTAAATGCCTCAAGCCCATCTTATTTATCTCTGTTCCCTAAAACTGTAAGTTCTCTAACAGTGGTATTTTTTTTAGGTTTTCATTTAAATTATAGTTAGTTGGAGTGCCTGGGGTCTTAGTTAAGCATCCAACTCTTGATTTCGGCTCAAATCATGATCTTGCAGTTCATAGGATTGAGCCCCGTGTCAGGCTCCATGCTGACAGCAAGGAGCCTGCTTGGGATTCTCTCTCTTCCTCTCTCTCTCAAAAGAAATAAAGAACTTTAAAAAAAAAAATAAATTCTAGTTATTTAACATATAGTATAATATTGGTTTCAGGAGTGACAGTGGGATTTTTATCCATTTTGTTTACTACTAAATCCTAAGTGTCCAGGACAGTGCCTGGCATACAGGGAACCCTAACTATATATTTGTTGAATGAATGAATGAATGAATGAGAAAAAATGGTAAACCATTATGCCTAATAGTCTTGGTAGGTAAAATCAAATTTAAAATTGTCAAGTCAAAAAACTGATGACGGATTGTCCATTCTGAGCTCAAAGGAATACAATGACTAGTAATACTTCCTTAGAGTAAATCATTTACACAGTGCTTCCCAGTGCTTTATAATCACTTTCCCATATATTCCCTCATGTGATCCTCCTTATTCTAGAAATAATCTCTCTCAAAGAGATCAGAGGCCTCCACTTCAGTGTTCACCTTAAGCACTGCCTCAACCCCTCCTCTCTTCCATCATCACCGAAGTACGTGTTCCAGTGTCATAGGGGGCTCTTAACACCCATATCCTGAGGAAGTTCTGAAACTCTTCTCGATCCCAAGCACACTAAAGGCATGATATGGACAACCTTAGTAAAATTCCTATGACTGTGAACAGTAGTGGAAGGAAGACAATAACAGTAACTAACATCTATAAAATACTTAATGTGTGTGCCAGGTACTGTGCTAACCTTTGTACATGGATGGCTTCTCATAGATCAATGCTGTAGATAATATAATTTATTCTCACTTTACAGATAGGCAAATGACAACACTGATGGTTTAAGTAATTTATAGTCATACTCCAGGATGGTATTCCCAAGTCCTATATAATTTGAACTAGCATTACAATTTTTTTTTTGTTCTTAAGGGAAAAAAAAAAAAAAAGCTCCAAACAAAAGATACCAATATTCATGGAATGAAATGATTAGAAAAAAGAACAGAGGTTTTAAAATCAATGTACAGGGGTGACTGGGTGGCTTGGTCGGTTGAGCGTCCTCTTGATATCAGCTCAGGTCATGATCTCACAGTTCCTGAGTTCAAGCTGCACATTGGGCTCTGTGCTGACACACACAGCTTGCTTGGGATTCTCCCAATCACCTCCCTCTCCTTTCTCCCCTCCAATAAATAAAAAAAAACATTAAAAAGAATCAATCATATATTTCCTAAGTACCTGTTATGCATGTAACACTATTCAAAGAAGCATGGGACACAGAAGCATAAGATCCACTCCTGTCTTCTGGGAGTTTACAATACAATCGAAAGCACACAATAAATCACTAATAGTAAATGTTTATATAATGCTCTATAGCTTTTTAAAAATTTTTTTAAACTTTTTAATTTTTTTTTGAGAGAGAGAGAGAGAGAGAGAGAGACAGAGCATGAATGGGGGAAGAGCAGAGAAAGAAGGAGATGCAGAATCCAAAGCAGGCTCCAGGCTCTGAGCTGTCAGCCCAGAGCCCAATGCAGGGCTTGAACCCACGAACTGTGAGATCATGACCTGAGCCGAAGTCAGACGCTTAACTGACTGAGCCACCCAGGCACCCCTAACGCTCTATAGCTTAAACAGACATATTGTCCCATACATTATCTTGTCTGAACCTCACCAATAAGCCCTAAGGAACTATTTCATAAGAGATGAAGAAACTGAGACTCCAAATTGTTAGGCAATGTGGTAAAATGTGGGGAAATAGGTTCTACTTACATAAATGGGTTAGAAAAAGCTTAGGGTGGAAAGCAGCTGCCACAGGGCAAAAATGCCCAAGGTTAGCTAGCAAGATATTGTAATGGGATCACAAATACTTCCATCTGACGCCAATATACTATTGTACTCTGATCACAAACTCCACTTGCCCCCACACCCTTTGCTTCTTACGCACACAACTTAATGATTACTGATTGTTTTCTCCACGTTCACATGTGTAAGATCTTGTTTTCTTCATGTTCACCCACATGGGTAATATCTTGTAAGCTCAATAAATGTGGAGACGAAACCCCTATTTGGGGCTCTTGTCTCTTCCTGGACACAAGCCTCTCTTGTATTCAATTCTGCATCCGTTCTCTTGCTGGACAAGAGAGAACTCCAGACTCATAGTATGTGACAGCAAACTTCACTGAGATAGCAAGTGGAAGTCTCAGAATTCAAATACGTATCTTCTAATTCTAAATCAAGCTAGGCAGGAGAGGAATAGAAGCCCAAGGACTAGAAGGCAGGAAAGCAAATGGTAGCAGGAAAGAAACAAAAGTAGAGATCGGAAAAGGAAAAGCAGGGCAATATACAACATGGAAACCAGGGAAGACAGAATTTCAGGAAGGACTTGCCCTTTCTATATGTCAAGAATGATAATAATCAAGGCAAGACTACTTGAGAAAGGACATTTTTAACAAAGCATAACTATGTGTTATATTCAAACAGAAACCAAATTATTCACTTTAAATTTTTTTTTTTAATGTTTATTTTTGAGACAGAGCATGATGGGGGAGGGGCAGAGAGAGAGGGAGACACAGAAACGGAAGCAGGCTCCAGGCTCTGAGCCATCAGCCCAGAGCCCGACGCGGGGCTCGAACTCACGAACGTGAGTTCGTGACCTGAGCTGAAGTCGGACGCTCAATCGACTGAGCCACCCAGGTGCCCCCCAAATTATTCACTTTAAGTGAGTTAATACTTCCAAAGTGCTAACAGCAGTGCCTGGTACACAGTATACGCAACATAAGCATTTGCTAAACAGATAAAACATAACCATTCCTAAATTATATGGCAAGACAAAATATATGTCAATATGGTCTGTTAACTGTAATTCTCAATTACCCTCATGGGAGGGAAAAAAGTCCTTGAACAATGTTTCTCAATCATAAAGGAAGAGACTTAGCATGATTCTGAAGAACTGCCTGAAAATAAGCAGCCAATAAATGCTGGCTATGTCTATGCACTGAGCTAGGAACTTTATTGTGATTACCTGATTTAATTCTTACTGCAACCCGTAAGAATGAAATCAGAAATAGATCAAGGATTTATAGGGCCTGGTGCTTATAAATTAAAAAAAAAAAAATATATATATATACGTACATATATATATATGTATACATATATACACACACATACACACACAAACATAGCTCTTACCTTTGTAAAATTTACAAAACCATAGGACCATGAGCATACACTGCTAGGGTTCTTCCCAAGGCCTTAGAAGGTACCACTGCAAGTGAAGATGCCATGAAGTTTAAGCTGTATTAACTTCATGGTAGTTCTTTAGGTTGGATATTAAAAATCCCATTTCACTGAAGAGAAAACTAAGGCATAGGGAGGTTAAGTGACTCTCCCAAAGCCATAACTAATATTCATTTATTTTTATTTTATTTTTTTAACTTAAAAAAATGTTTATTTATTTATTTATTTTTTTTTTAATTTTTTTTTCAACGTTTTTTATTTATTTTTGGGACAGAGAGAGACAGAGCATGAACGGGGGAGGGGCAGAGAGAGAGGGAGACACAGAATCGGAAACAGGCTCCAGGCTCCGAGCCATCAGCCCAGAGCCTGACGCGGGGCTCGAACTCACGTACCGCGAGATCGTGACCTGGCTGAAGTCGGACGCTTAACCGACTGCGCCACCCAGGCGCCCCAAAAAAATGTTTATTTTTGAAAGAGAGCAAACATGTGAGCAGGGAAGGGGCAGATAGAGAGGGAGACAGAGAATCCCAAGCAGGCTCCATGCTGTCAGTGCAGAGCTGGACAGGGGACCTGAACTCACGAACCATGAAATCATGACCTGAGCCGAAGTCAGATGCTTAACTGACTGAGCCACCCAGGCACCTGCTGTAACTATCATTCAAATCCATCCTGCCTGATTCTAGCACTTGTTCTTTTACCCATCATGTTATATTGCTTCCATGAAGGCCTGCTCAAGTTTATAAAACTTTGAGAAACATCTGCTCTATGTGAATACAGTGGCAGCAGAGTGTGTTTACAGTGCTAAGTTAGGCTAATGAGCAATATTTTGCAGGTTAGATAGGTGGCTTCAAGACCTGCCAGTTCTGAATAATTGTCATTCCATAGTGATCTTATCTAGTGATCCATGTAGTAATTGAGGGGGATTCTCATGTCTTAGGATTTAAAACACTGCCAGGAATGAAAGTCTCAATGTCATATCAGACCATGTCACCCCACTGATCTGAGGCAGGTGAGGTTCCACCTAGTTTGAAATAGAACTTGAAACCTTGTCCTTGTTCACAGTCACATCCTCAGTTTCTAGAAGAGTGGCATATAGTAAGTGCTCAATAAATATGTGCTAAAAGAACAGATAAATGGCCTATCCCTAACTCAGTTCTGAAAAACATATCTAGGATACTTAATTTGTACTGCTCTGCTTGAGGCTACTAATAGCGATTTCCAAGAACAATTCTTTCCACCAGTTCCTCTACGTTACACCTAGGAGTTCTCTAGCATTTCTGCCAGCAGATAATTTAATACAACTAAAGGAGCAGAATAATTAAGGAACTGAAAAAAAAAGCTATCCTATTAATCTACTTGACATCAATTACAAAGATAAATTTGAACATTACACTGAGTATGTTAGTATCTGCAATTTTGACAGAATAGGAATGCTGAGCAATAAATCACTTTATCATTGTCTAAAATACATAACATTGTGACTGTCGTCTCATATATCTGGAATTTAGAAAACATGGTTTTAAATTATATTAGCAAGCACTTATTATATAGTTAACATTCAAAAGAAAAACATACCTCCTAAAGCCCCACTGTGGTCTAGACTTTTCTTCTTAAAGCCATTAGAGACAATCAAAACAGGAACGACAACGGAAAACAGCCAACGCCAAGGAGAAATAGGCTGTAAATTACCTAAAAATTATAAAGATAGAGCACAAATTGTGTGAAGCCTGCACATGTTAGTCCTGGCTGTAAACTCTGATTAACTGCATTCTGGATTAAAATACTGGCATAAGTAGGGAAACAGAGATGAAGTCACCAAAGTAAAATATGTTGAGACTTTTATATTTCCAGAGAGACAATCCTACTGGGGAATGACCAAATAAGTCCTGTCCAAGTTTTGATATTTCATACATATGTGGAGATTTGAAATGATTCTCTATAGTTCACCATTGTTTTGGAAAGGAGGCATGTATTAAATCTCAAGAACTGCATAAAGCAAACTATTAACAGGATCCAATTATTTCACTTTCTGCCTTGTAGAGAGGTTTTTTTTTGTTTGTGTGTGTGTGTGTGTGTGTGTGTGTGTTTTAAAGTAACATTCTCACAAGCTATACACCTCAATTCAACAATTAGCAACTGAGTTTTCCAAAGGTTGCATCCAGCTCACAGGTATTTTGTTTGGCTAACATAATGTTTTCAAACAATTGGAAGTTAATATTTAAGATTAGGATATTTCAGTATAAAAATTCAGAACCTTCGCTTATGTTTTAAAATGTGGAAGTTCAGGCTCACGTGGCAGAATTGACTGTAGTGGAGAGAGGCCTCCTCCCATATACAGGCCATTGTTTTCCCCTTTAAAGTCCCCACCATTCCTGACAGACTCGTACACACAAGACTGAGTGATTACGGTAAGGAAAAATGTGAACTATTGCCTGAGCCCATGTTTCTATCAAAAATGGGAAAATGGAAGACAAAGAGGGCCAAATGTTCAACCAAAAAATTCTATTTCTGAAAATGAAAACTATTCCCATGTGTTTAAGATGCAATGATCATGTTCCTGGCCCCAGAGGGACACTTGGGTTTACAGATCCTGGTTTATTCCATTGCGTTCAAGCAATAGTTAATACTAGCGCACACCAGAATCTTCTCCCATACCTCTCCTCCCTAAACCCTCATCCCCTACTGTGAGTCATTATGAACCAACTCTGAAAGCTTCTGAACCCTGAAGAATACCCATTCAATTATTCACATGTCTGCAGAAGGGTAAGTTCTGAGATGGCAATCGCTTTATCACTCTACTTTTCACTTTTCCTTTCAGCTGAACAGTATTCCATTTTTACAGGGGTACCAAGGAATTTGTGTAAAGGCATATGTATGCTCTTAGGAGGTGTCAAAACTATCAAGATTTGAGTCCAGAGTACGCAATGTGGTTTCAGACTTTAAAAGGAATCTGTTCTTCTGAAGTGACTAAAACAGCAGACAAATCCTCCAACTCTCCAAATGTAAACATTATACCACCTTTCATTTTTACTGTGATTTTTTACAGGATACGAGAAACTGATAGTTACAAATATTCTTATTTAAAAATCACTGCAGTTGTTTTACAAAACCATGTTTCATTTCACTTATTTCTCAAGATAGATGTAATAACTACATACAACATAAAAACATTTTGAAATAGGTTTAACTAGTATTATCCACAAGCTGTGTTTATTAAAGGTTCTAAAATGTTCAAGGCAGTGATTACATTTTAATGTTTGTAAATTCGGACCATGGGAGTTAAGTAAACACAACAGTTCATAACCACTCAGAGGACAGGAGTTTTGGATTTCGTTAATGTGACTATTTTCAATTCCACCAATTAGCTTATAGAAAAACAACTTAGAACATTCATACTTACCATAATAGGTGCTTGCAGTCATAGACATAATCCAGAAAGCTAAAGAAATGCAAATGATCAGGCTCAATATAACTATATTAGTGATCATCTTTATATATTTTTTGCATATATTGTCGTTAAGATCTGTCATGGAAAGTAAGGATATGAACGAGCCCCCGAGGGAGAAAATATACAGTGTTCCTAATTAAAAAAATCAGTCATTTAAGTTGCCAGCAAAAAACTCATGTAGAGGCAAACGTAAATGCGAACGTCTCCCACCGACCGAAAAAAAACCCCAAAAAACCTGAAACTATTTCCGGAAACTTCGGCAGGTGGAGAGCTGAAACTCCCGTGGGCGAGGTTAACACTTCACTGGAAAAGCAAAGCCCACCCCCGCAGAGTGCCGGTTCCTAGTCGGCGGTCACTTCACACCGCAACTCAGCAGGGTGGAAAGCGACGGAAAAGCGGAATCAGCCAATCGCTGGTCTTAGGACCGTGGGCTCCGCCTCCACCTCCCGCCCGCGCGTCGACGCGGGCCGCAAAAAGACAAGGTGCGCAGCCAGAGCCCAGGTGGGTCCAGGCGGTGAGCCCAGCGCAATGGAGCGCGGTCACATCCCGACCGCTGCGCGCGCCGCTTCAGAATCCTGGTACAGCCCGCCTGGGCCGAGGTTCCCGGACCTCAGCCCCGCGGCGAGTCGCGTCTCCCTTTCCTGCGCGCATGCGCTGCGGCCGCCCGAGACGTCGCTTAGTCCACGTGAGCGGTTTAAGGGCGTCTCCCAGAGGTCGAGCGGGGCGGACCCACTCAGAGGCCACCTGCGACCGGGGCCTGGTGGGTTTGTAATGCTTCTCAGAATACTGATGTCTGGAACCTTAGGTACTTAGGTTTGAGAACATAGGCAAACACCGAATGCTGAAACCACTACCCGGGTAGTGAATGCAAATAAATTTAGACCCCATAAGTCCGTTTCAAGCATAATCGAATACATTTTCATCTATAAAGAGTTTATGGCACATAATATTACGGATTTTTAGGGGAAGGGGCATATGTTGTGTTGTAAAAATTTTATGACTGAGAAAATTATTTAAGACGACACCATTTAGTATGTGGTGAACACTTGTAATTGCTAGAGATGTAAAGTTGCACATAGTACCTGCTATTGAGCTCAAATAATTATTGTAATGACAGCATTTACATTGAGATCTGTTCCTACACCGCTCACACTTTAAGTGTGTGCATTAAGTCATTTAACTTAGAAAGCAGAACGTCTTATTAACATTAAAAGTCTGAATCTTGTGGCTTATTTCGTGGTTTATTTGACATTAACATTGGTATGCCTTGATTAAAACTAATTAATAATTACACTATATTTGAACTTTTTCAGTTAATTGCTGACAATGTAAGAAGAGGACGTAAATGAGTTTCAGATATATACACGGATGTGTTTTAACCCAGAAAACGTTTTCTTTGAATAGTTTTTTAACTACTGAGTACTTTTTAAAAACACACAAGTCTAAATTTAAATAACATGTCAAAACAACATCCTTTCCTTTGGTAAGACATCGAATTAACTGATTAACTAAGAACCAAATCTGTGAAGTAAGACTAAATAGTAGCGGCCTTCTTATTAGACTCCTTGCATATATGGTCTTCATGCAGAAAATATGTGCCCACTTTATTTTTGTCTCACACTGTTCGGTACAGGTAAATTATTGGATTACCTCAGCAAGCTGACTAGCTAATATCAGTCACACCACACAACTGGATACAGTTATTAACAGTAAAACCTATTATTTTTGTGGTTTGCATAGTGACCTTGCTTTTGTCCCATAGAGAAGATTATGAACTGATCTTGCTTTTCCTTCCCCCTCCTTTCATCAGTCACAAGGTTACAAGGGTAACCTTGTCCGATGTTGGTGTTTTACGAGATTTTTACGTTAATTAGAAAACCATTGATGACGCCTAGCTGTGTCAGGCATCTCCTAAAAACACTGAAGTCTAGATGTGTCAGGCTAGTTCCCGGATGCCAGGGATGATTTTCTCGTGACTGTGACTAAAATTGAATATTAAATAATAAATAATAGTGAGCCTAAAAATGAATATTTCTCTTTCATTTTTTCTCAGTGTCCAATTACTGCTGTCATTCTCCATCATGTTATTTTATTTATTTATTTAAAGTTATTTTAGCTTAAGGTTGAAACAATTTGGGGGAGTTACTGTAGTTAAGATACACTAATTCTTTAAAAAAATTTTTTTTAATGTTTATTTATTTTTGAGAGAGCGTGAGTGGGGGAGGGGCTGCGAGAGGGAGACACCAAATCCAAAGCAGGCTCCAGGCTCCTAGCTGTCAGCACAGAGCCCGTTGTAGGGCTTGAACTTACAAACTGCGAGATCATGACCCGAGCCAAAGTTGGGTACTTAACTAACTGAGCCACCCAGGCGCCTGAAGATACACTAATTATTTGAAAAAATACCATTATTTTACAGTCTGATAATTTTTATACAGTTTGATAATTTTCAAAATTCCCACAGTATTTTTCTATTCATATTAAAAGTCATTTTCGGGGCGCCTGGGTGGCCCATTCCATTCAGCATCTGACTCTTGATTTCGGCTCAGGTCCATGATCTCACAGGTTGTAAGTTTGAGCCCTGCGTCAGCGCATTGCCTGCTTGGGGTTCTCTGTCTCTCCCTTTCTCTCTGCCTCTCCCCTGCTCTCCCTCACTGTCTCTGTCAATAAATAAATAAACATTAAAAAAAAATAAAAGTAATTTTCTAGCAACACAGAATTTTTGGTCAAGATTTCCTAAACTATATTCCTTAAGATATTAGTAGGTATGCTACTCTCTGCTCTGCTCCCCTTCCCCAAACGATACCTTTGATGGAATAAGGTTGAGAATTTTGTGTCCTCAGAGGACTTTGAGAACACATTATTTTAAAGGCTCTGAGAAGTTAGAAAACTTGAACACCTTTGTTTAAATCTTTCCAACAGTTAATTGTTTTATCAGATTTTTCCCCCAGAAAACTCAACAGTTTGAGAATTTCTATAATAACCAGAACAGACTGAAAATTCATTATTACACCAATAATCTTTAAATGTAACCATATAAACCTATTTTTAGTTGTTTTTTAACGTTTATTTATTTTTGAGACAGAGAGAGACAGAGCATGAACGGGGGAGGGGCAGAGAGAGAGGGGAACACAGAATCAGAAGCAGGCTCCAGGCTCTGAGCCATCAGCCCAGAGCCCGACGCGGGGCTCGAACTCACGGACCGCGAGATCATGACCTGAGCAAAGTCGGACGCTTAACCGACTGAGCCACCCAGGCGCCCCTTTAGTTGTTTTTTGATATAAACAAATTTGGATATTTTGGGGGATAAACATTTGGTACTTGACACCATTGTAAAAGTCATCCCAATGGCAAAAAGCACTTATCATTGCTAGGGAAATATCAGAGAATTCTATGTATATTCCTTTTGAATTTGAGCCAAAGGAGTGGTTTAGGTTTTCTGAAATGTGTTAATATTTGACTGCCTAATGTATATATGTCAGACTGAAAGCCCAAAAAGAAAAAAACACATACATACACATGTGCCTTGAAGGAACATAGATGAAAATCAATGTGGAGACAATTATATTAATATGATGACTTCACCCAAGTTATGTGTAAAACAGGACTCAAGGACCTTTTTTTTTTTTTTAGAAACTTGTTTTCTCCTCAGCACTTATCCCATCGATCATTCTAGAAATGTTTATTTGTTTTGAGAGAGAGTGAGCGAGCTGGGGAGGGGCAGAGAGAGGGAAGAGAGAGAATCCCAAGCAGGCTCCATGCTGAGTGTAGCAGCTGACGCAGGGCTCAATCCCATGACCATAAGATCAGGACCTGGGCCGAAAACCAAGAGTCGGATGCTCAACTGACTGAGCCATCCAGGCGCCCCACTGAACATTCTAGATTGTTCCTGGTCTCTCCCACCAGCTCACAAGGATGGGGATTTGTGCTGTTTTCTGCTGTGCTACAGATGAGGAAACTGAGGCCCAGAGAGGTGGGC
This sequence comes from Panthera uncia, assembly GCF_023721935.1. Lineage (NCBI taxonomy): Eukaryota > Metazoa > Chordata > Mammalia > Carnivora > Felidae > Panthera > Panthera uncia. Next base: position 93,698,242 of record NC_064809.1, on the reverse strand, counting down.
AACTCCTACGAGCTGGCGAAGCCAGGAAGTGGTGGAGAGTCGGTGCCTGGGCACTTACTGTCACTTCAGTATGTTAAGGGAAGTGTCATAGAGGGATTGTGAGAGCTAAGATGTGAAAGATGACAAGTTTAAGTGACCAAGCTAAGGGAAGGGCAATTTGTAAAGGTTTGGTGGTTAGGGAGAGCATGAAAATAAGTTCAGGAGAATGGAGAAGAGTTAGAAATAAGCCTTGAAATATTATCTAAACAAACTAAAAGCTTTGTTCTACTGAGAGATAGGCACACATCTGCTTTCTTGATATTAAACTCAAAGGCTGTTTTATGTTTTCAACTTTTGGAGCGTAAATTTTAAAAGCCTAAGTAGCAATCTGAAGACTGATTTCTTGTATTAGATTCAACTCATTCTAAAGGACACTAGAAAGAGACTAGGGAGCAGTGAGGGGAGAAATAAACAAATGGAGTCTTTACTTTCAGTAACTTTGAGGATAGGGACCTCGTCTATCTGGTTTGCTCAGTGTTTTTTAGTGAATGTTAAGATAGTATTTTTTTGGAGTAAAGTATCAAATGAAAAAATGAATTAAAAATCACATCTTATTTCCTTTTTTGTTATTGAACAAATGCTATTGTTATTGAAATAATGCTTTGATAATTGTTTCTACAAATATCCTCTGTGTGATCCTCTATTGTCAGGATAGACAGATAATTTTTATAGCCTTTTGTGTATCTGATTTAGATTGCATAACCAGTATAAAACAGTGCAAATAAAGTATAATGTATTGTTAGATAGAATTTGAGCAACAAAAATAAAAAGGATAATTCCTCTTCTATGCTTTACATATCTTTATTTTGTTTATAGTTTGCTTCAATTTATGGGCAAGGACTTCTACAGAAGTATTTTAGGGCCCATCTAGGGGAAAGACTTCCACAGAGATATTCATGTACATTTAAAAAAATAGGCATGATGGTAATTTCCTTGTAAAAAAGTTTTTAATATTAATATACTCAGAATACAATATGCAATTGTCTAATATACATTATAAAATCATTAATTTTAGAAGACTTCCAACTACCTAAAGAATCCCATGTTCAGGCATTAAGATGAACTATTTTCTTTATTATACCAAAATTGAAATTTACCCGTGTTCTAACATTGAGAAATGAGATAAAATACCAACATTAGAAAGTCTACCTAGAAAAGATCAACAATGACCTCATAGACCATCTTACTATATACATATATGTAATTTATTTTTTGAGACACATGACTTGTCCTATTTTAATAACATGATTCATTATGTTTGACAGAGGGTTATAATGTGGAGGGTAGAGCACAGGATTTGAAGGCTGACAACCATTGTTCAACCTAGGATTGAACTTCCTAGATTGTTGGCATTTCTATCCCTTGTGCTAGTGGCACATATTAAACGTCTAAAATAAGTAAGTAAATAAATAAATAAGTAAATAAAATTAACAAAGATTCCATCTGTAAATTGGAGATAATACCACATACCACAAAGAATATTTGTAAAGAACAAGAGATCTAATGGATGCCATAGTGTTTTGTTAACCTTAAGACTCTGAGCTAAATTATTTGTAAAAATCTTGTTGGTAGGGTTTGTTATTTTGTAAAAATACCAAATGTCAAATAAACTTGAGGACTTGGCTTTGGTACAGTATTTTCTTTAGTTATGTTTTCCTGTTGACAAAGATATCATTAATAACCAATTTGTTCAGTGTTCATTTTCAAGGAGAAAAATGTCTTACAATTCATTAAAAAACACTGTACATTTCAGGTCAGCACTGATGTCCTTCTACCTCCTCTGATAAGTCGTAAGAAATCTGTTGTGTTTCAAGGGAAAATTTTTTTTGGAAAAAGATCTAAAGTTTATATGCTTATTAAATTCTAAGTCAACAGCATTTACCAAAGCACTTCATGTATCCTTCTTTTATAGCATTTATTGTGTTACAAATATTTTTTTTTTCCTTGCAGGAGACTTTTGAGGAACTTAAGGGGAGATAATGGTATCATTTTTATATCATCATGTTACTAGCCTTTGGCTCGTTCTTTGTAGAGGTTAGTGCCTAACAGGTTAGAATGAATAACAGACATCGAATGAACAGAGGATACATACTGGGTCCAGCAGAAGAAAAAGAGCTATTCTGATTTTTATTATTTTTATTGTAGATGGTCAAAGTGATGTTTATCAACATCTGAAAACAGGATTTAAAAAGATTTAGGTTTTTCTCTATGAGTAAGACTAGTTTTAAGGTAGACAGATGTATGTTAACGAAAACGATTTGATGCAGGGAGTGTTTAGGGCATTTTATCAGGACAGGAATATGAAAATGACATGGAGGAAACACCAAAATAAATTTACTTTAAAATTATTGAGTGGTAGTTTATCCAGTGGTCTCAAATAATAATGAATAAAGACTAGTTAATTTTGCCAAAAGCTTGTATTTTATAATATTTTGTGATTTTTAATATATTAAGATATCAAGATACTTTTGTAGATGGGAACTAGCCTGCATTAATTAGTATTTTGTTTTGTATTGGGGAGGGTGCTGAACCACATGAGAGTTTATACTTGGAAAACACAGTTAATGTTTAAAGTTTTATTTTTATTATGTTTATTTATTTTAAGAGAGAGACAGCATGAGCCGGGGAGGGGCAGAGAGAGAGACACACAGAATCCAAAGCAGGCTCCACGCTTTGAGCTATCAGTGCAGAGCCCGATGCAGGGCTCAAACCCATAAGCCGTGAGATCATGACCTAAGCCGAAGTTGGACACTTAACTGACTGAGCCACCCAGGCGCCCCAACACAGTTATGTTTAAATGATTATTTGCTCAACTTATTTTGAGGCATAAAGTTATGGTCAGTAAGCAAAGAGATATTTGGAACCATATTAAAAAAACAAACAAACATGTAATGACAATTCCAAGGAGCTACATCCAATATTTAAGATAAAATGACTAATAAGGCTTCCAATATTCACAAAAAGATTTTCATAAATATTTAAATGCCTGATATAACTAAAACAGCCTTTTCTTACTTTTGCCTTTGTGAAATCCAGTTGCTTGGGAGGCATTCCCTATTAAAAGACAGATTGCTAATACTGTAAAAAAGACTATTGCTAGGATCCAAGCAAATGTCACCAAAAAAAACAAAAACAAAAAAAAAAAAAACAAACCATCACAACAAAAACAACAAAAAAATTTTCCCCAATTTTTTTTTTTTTTTTTTTTTTTTTTTTACAAAATAGCCATTACTTTAAAGGAAAAAGGTATAGCAATTATGGTTAGGTATATGCTACTTTCATATGGTAGTGTCAGAAGCTTGAACTAGGATTAATAACTTGATTACACATTAATAAACTTAATGTGATTTGCCCAAAGCTGTTTGAAGGAAAGCGTTCTTATTAAAATTACAATTTATCTGGTGAAATAATGTGAACTCTTTTAATTAGTCAAGAGGCAACTATAAGAATAGTTCTCAGATTGTTTTGTAAAATAGCATTTGCATAGCTTTATCAGACACATATATTTTTTTAAAAAGTTTATTTATTTTAGAGAGAGACCATGCACACGAGGAAGAGACAGACAGAATTCCAAGCAGGCTCCGATGTGGGGCTTGGACTCATGAACCATGAGCCCATGACCTGAGACAAAATCAAGAGTAGGTCATTTAACCCACAGAGCCACCTAGGTGCCCCTGGACACAGTATTTTTACAGAAAATACATTTCACTTCCCTTATGCAGTACAGTTGCTCTATTTGACTCACTAAAAAAGATAAAAGCAAGCTGATATATACGATAAATTGATTCCATTTTAAGTTATAAGTTGTGAAGGTATATAGTAAGTACTTCTGTTATTAAATCCTATTGTGGGGTTATGGAGAAAAAAAAGCTTAAGAGTTTCAGTACCAACATACATGGGGGTAGAGAACATATTCCTAATATGGAACTTTGTATCATGTTGTCTAATGCATACATTTTGGAATCAAAAATGTAATATTTTTATTATGAGAAAAATAGTATAGATTTATCTTTTTGTTTAACTAAGGTAAAAGCTAGATCACAACATCTGGATTATTTCACAACATATAATCAGCTACCAGTTTTTACTAGTCTGAGGTACTTGAGGTCTTAACCTTGCTTGGATGACTCCAGAGTACTTCATATTGAAAATATTATTTTTGAAATATTTTACAATCTATTTTAAAAGCTAATATTTTTATGAGGGAGGCCATGATTAGCACACTTTTATTGGTAAGCAGATACAGAAAGTTTAAATAAAAGAACTTGCCTTGTATATCTTTTTTTCCTATAAAATTTCCAGATCACAGTGCCAATAATAATTAATACAAAACCCAGCAGTTTTAAAGTCATATTTAATGTTGGTTAACTCCCACTTAGCATCCTATTTAGAATGTAATATCCTAACATTGTTACAGGAAAAAAACCCTGTTTTTCTAATATAAATTAAACACATTGTCATAGATAGTTCTTTAAAAGTAGCCTTAAAAGACAAAAACACAAAACATCTTGCAAACATACAATTCCCTAGCAAAATTTTTAAGTACATAATTCTCATGTAAGGCACTTTCATTCTTTTTCAAATAAAATTTTCATAAAAAGTTTCCATTTTTTTTGTAATCAAATCTTCAGGAATTATACAGTAATAATGTTAGTTCAAGTAAAACTTTATTAAATACCCAATTTTGGCATAATTTCCTTAAATATCTTTACCTTTGAAGAGAATGAAGGATGGGCATCAAGTTTTATGTAGGCTAATCTTAAATGAAGGTATTCTTAGCCTGTTTTAGAGAATTGATAATGTTTTATCTTGTTGCTCTTGTTCAAGAATCTTGAAATCTTCCAAAGGAAGACTGCTTAAGGCAGTTGGTAAAATGTGTTCTGATGTACCCTTAGGTAATATGTTATTTGCTTCCAGATTCTTCACCAAGCACGTGGCTTTGATCCATCTCCGTGTTGCTCTGCGTTCTTTTTGTAAGCAAGTTTTCATTTTCTTTCTTAAGCTTGCTATTTCTTTTTCCAGTTTTATTATCCTCTTTTTGGCCTCCATAGGATTCCTAAAAGCATAACTGTGTTCGAGCAGTACTTGCTGACTACTAATGTTTGATTTTAAATTAGATGGTCCTGTTGGAGTACAAGTGTTGTTTTTCTTCAAAAGATTCCTTGACTTGAGTTTCTAAGCCAAATAAAATCAAAGGGTTGAACATAAATGATGGAATATCACAAATAAGTGAATTTTATCCTGTTTTGTATACACATAATTAAACCTCTCTTTTAAAAACTGATTTTAAAAGTTTGATAGGCAACATCAACAGCCCATCTCGTATAATCATGGATTCAAGTTTCTCAACTTGTTGAATTAGCCCCATTTACTTATTTCTTTTTGTGTTTTCTCTTCAGACGGATGTGAATATTATTAGAAAATAGACAATGGACTACCAAGGTCTCTTTCAAGTTATTGAGTATGATTCTATGGAAACTCTAAAACCTTTTGCAATTTTCTCACTAAGGCCAATGTAATGTATTTAAACATTTGTTTTATCTGTGATAGTGATTTAAACTCTTTTTTAGGTACATCCTATTCTTTCAATTTGGTAATATTTTAAATTATTTCCAAGTATCAAGCTCCTGAATAGATTTACTTATTAATTGTTCAGTTACATCTTCCATTCAAGGATTTAAAATCTGGCTAGGAACTTTTTACCCAAACCCAAGGACCCTGAGGACCTTTTTTTCCCTTTATGTCTTTCATTTGATTGTTCATCAAGTCCCATTATTTCTCCTCCTAAATATCTCTATCATGAATCTTTCCCTCTCCATCATTCTTAATGCTACTGTCCACATCAGGCCCATACATCACATCTGGTTTGAGGATATTAGAAACTTCTTTACTGATGCCTGCCTTATTCTGATCTTAATTCACATTCTGCCACCAGAATAATTTTTCTAACAGATTTGATGTTTCTGTAACTGGCTAAATTCCTCTTTGCCTAACTATATAAAGAAAAAACATGGCAAACTTACTATTTAGGATCTCACTCCTGCCATTCACCATCTTGATTTATACTCACAATACTAAACCACTTCCAGTTCTGAGGGTATGTCATAACCTCATAACTTTGTGTTTTTTATTGACTGAACAAACATTAAAACATATAGGGATTCATTTGTGGACAAATAAATTTTCCTCTCTGATCAGATTTTGCCTAGCTATATAAAACGTTGTTCTAATACATTCATCATGTGCCTTAATTCTCTTTCCTTTTACATATCACTTGCTAACATTTGATTATTTTCTACTTACCCCTCAACCCATTGGCTTTTGTTCTCATCATGTTATCGTAATTGTTCTGTGCAAGGTCAAGAACCCTCTCTTAAGTTCCAAACTCCAAGCTCAAGCCAGCCTAAATGCCTGAGCTCTATGAATCTTTGTTATGCTTTCCTCTGAATTTATATTCTTTAGTGTAACTCTTGTATTCTTTGGATGTGTTATTCTTAAAGTTCTTTGCACACATTTTAAATGTTACCTTAAAATCAGAGCAGAATGATGCTGGAGGTTTCATTACTCATGATTTCTCAGTTTTATCATTGGTTCAATTATTGATAATGACTGGAAATAATGTAAAATCCCAATATAGTAAAAACAGTTTGGAATGGGGAAAAAATATTGGAGTTAGGGAGACCTGGTCTCTAGCCTGCACCTTTACTGCAAAAGAGGAAGTTTTGCAACTTTCTTGAGGCAGATCATTATATATGAATTTCCATGTATTCTGAATGGTCCCACTTTACAAGCAAAAAAGAATGGGTACTAAAAATGGTAAAAATGGGTAAAAGAAAAGTAATGTTACCTACCATAGACTTTAAATGGTTACAAAAATCAAAAATGGTTGGAACAGCATCCATTTTAAGTCGTCGAGTTTGTCCTGTTAAGTCAAAACAGGAGGCTTCAAAGTGCTTTGAGCAAAGAAAAGTGTGTTTTCCTGGCACAAAATTTTTGCGCCTAAGTAGGCGAACCCATTCTTTTCTTCTTTTAGGATCCAAAGGAAACCTTTAAAAAAAAAAAAAAAAAAGGGCAACTCAAATTCCAACTATTACACTTCTGGTTGCACCTAAATGGTTAAAAGAAATTTTAAAAGATGCTGATTTAAAGTGTCTTCCATTTACATAAAACATTTTAATATCCAGACACTGAAACAGAAACTAATTCATGCTAATTTTTATAAGTTGGCAAAAAAATTACTCAAAAACTGACTTGAGTGGCTTTATTTTGATTTTTCAGGATTTTTAAGAGAACTTTCTTCCTCCCCACCACCCCCCCCCAACAGTCCTTAACATGGGCAGTAAAAATACAAGACTATATTGATTTAGATCGAGGTTATATAGAACCATTTTAAGCAGGAGTAATTCACAATGCTGTGATGTGCTGCTGATGCACACGGTCAAGACAAAATATCTGCAGATTAAATTTTATCAAGGAGAGCCTAGACAGATTCTGGTATTCCTTCCTCTGTGTTTGTTCATTGTGACACTTAACACATTGTTTAGGAATTTTTCCATTTTAATAAATTTCCAGTGAAATAAAAGTAGGTTATAAGTTTCTTGAGGACAGGGATCATTATATCATCTATTTATCTTTGACACTTAGCACAGAGCCTTGCAAACACTAGGGGCCCAATAAATATTTGCTTAATTGCTATGAAACAGAATACATAAATTAAAATTTACTATATTACGTCCATGTAGTTAAACTACACACATATATTTTTAAGCTTATTTATTAATTTTTTTTGGGGGGAGGGGCAGAGGGAGAAAGAGAATCCCAAGTAGGCTCTGTGCTGTCAGTGCAGAGCCCTACGCAGGGCTCAAACTCACAAAACTGTGAGATCATGACCTGAGCTGAAATCAGGAGTTGGACGCTTAACTGACTAAGCTACCCAGGTGCCCCTAACTACACATATTAAAAAAAAAAAAAAAAAGAACTCTTAAGCTCTGTAGTAGAAAGCATAATTATTCCAAAAAGTAAAATGCTGCTGTCAAGCCCAGCAGGAATGTTTTCCCTTTCATATTTATTTTAAGTATAAAATATACTGATATGTACCAGTGTATACCTGGTAGGAAGAGAAAATTGTAGGGGACTGCCCCAAAATTCTAGTGGCCATTGTACTGACTGACTTGAAAACATAAGAATCAACGTTCACATAAGTTTGAATTGAGCTCTTCTTTAGTTTGATTAATCCTTTAAGTATTAATAATGAACTGACTAGTGTTTAAAAAGAACCATTAAAATCATGTTAAAAGATCACATGTTAGGGGCGCCTGGGTGGCTCAGTCGGTTAAGCGTCCGACTTCAGCTCAGGTCACGATTTCACAGCCTGTGAGTTCAAGCCCCACGTCGGGCTCTGTGCTGACAGCTCAGAGCCTGGAGCCTGCTTCAGATTCTGTGTCTCCCTCTCTCTCTGCCCCTTCCCTGCTCATGCTCTGTCTCTCTCTGTCTCAAAAATAAATAAAAACATTTAAAAAAAAAATCACGTTAGAAGCTCCCAAGTGAAGCTTGATTAGGTAACAATAGCTTTAGCTAGATTAGATATTTAGGTTTGCTCAAATTGCCAGCACTAAGGGGCATAGAAGAAAACCCCGATTTACTGTAAGTACCCTTCCATCTCCTATCCCCCCACCCAAAAATACCCTAATCTGAAGATAACATTTGTATGTCACTCTACAGTTCGCTTTCATGTATGTAAGTTTTTTCTATTTCATTAGAAACCTCTGATGGAGAATTTATCTACTGTGTTCCAATATTTAGTGGTTTGGAAATGTTTCCTGGGGCCTAAGCTAAAAGTCAAGCTTTAGTTTACAAGCACATTTCTTGTTTGGGCCTCAATAAAGATACAGAACAAATTAAGTACTGTCATTGTATTATCATTGCTTTAAGACTCTTCAGATATATGAAGGCTATCTTTCAAAATTATTTTTCAACCTTTTAATTTCTTTAGCTCTTTGTAGAAAGCTTTTTTTTTTTTTTTTTTTTTTAAATAGGCTCCACACTCAATGTGGGGCTTGAACTCAAGACCCTGAGATCAAATGTCACATGCTCTACCAACTGAGCCAGCCAGATACCCTTTGCTCTTTTTAAAACTAGCTCCCTAATTATGAAACCAAGGCATAATTGAACCTTAACGAGTCAATTTTCCTTCCTTAAGATTCAATTTAGGAATCCCATCTTCCTAAGGAAATTGTTCATGGAATAAGGTGTTCCTGTATCATACAAAATATCATTGTATTCTAATTGTTTACTTTTCTATTTCCACTCCTAGATCATAAGTTTCTCCTGGTTAGGAGCTGTTTTTCACTACTTTATCCTGTTAAGCAAGCACTCAATGAACTTTCTCAATGAATCAATGAATGTGCAAACTAATGGGGTTAGTTTTTATGTATATAGTAATGGGAAGGGTACATAATCAAATGACTTGATGCAATAAAAGAGTGGCTGAGAGTATAGTCTCTGGAGTCAAATCAAGGTGCCAATCCTGGTGCCTTCAATGTAATAGCTGGGTGACTTTAGGCAAGTTATTTAACCTTTTTAGGTCTCAGTTTTATCATCTATAATTGGAGTAATAATGGTACTTAGTACATTTCTAGGGAATAAATTAGATAATATGAGTAAATGCTTAGCCCAGTGCATTGTATACATTAAATACTAAATAGGGGCTATTTATGAATACAAAAACAATTACAGGTGTCATGAGTGTCATAAAAGGGTAAGAGCTAATCTAGTCAGGACACTTTGAGTTAGGAATTAGCCAGGGAATTTAGGGTGGGAATAGTGAAGAGTTTTAGCTTGGGGACAGTGAAGAGTGTTATGACATGAAATGATGTTGGAGGGCCTTCTGGGTTAAAGAGTAATTTTGAACTCTATCCAAAATGGCACTGGTAAGCCTTTTAAAGGCCTAATTTATTATTTTTTTATTTTTATTTTTTAAAGGCCTAATTTAGAGAGCTGATTATTAACATACCTTAACTAGCTGTTGAACACAGTCATTAAAAATTAGGTATATTTGCAATTAAGAACAAAGGTAATAAATACTGAAACCCATCATTTCTTAATTACTGTATCTATATTCTTGAAGTTATTTATGTCTGTTATATCTGTGTGGTATAATTGCTATAGAACAGTGTGGTACTGCACATTTATTCCCAACTCTATGATCAGTCATGTCATATTGGTAACTTGAAACTAGTCATGGTAGGAGTATTTATATCATGGAAATTGGGCAAATACTATCAATCAGGGCTATCCTCTTTCCCTGGAGATCCTGTTGTTAAACCTTTAGCAACACAGCTACGATTATAGAGGTTAGTAGTGTATGAATAGAAGCAGTGAACCAGTTAAAAGGCTGTTGTAATAATCCAATCAAGAGGGAATGGTGACAAGTCAAGGGAGGATGACCTACCACATTCTGGGTGGATAGTGTTTTCATTTACTGAGAAAGGGGTTAAGAGAAGTGGTGTAGGTTTGGGGGAAGAGCAAGCTCATTAGTACAGTTTCGAAATGTTGAACCCAAGGAACTGAAGAAAGAACAGGCAAATACTGAGACACTTGTCCTATGGGGTCTGGAACTCATTAGAAAGATTGGACTGGAGATATTGATTTGGGAGGCATCATGGATTAAGTGTTAACTGAGACCACAGAACAGTTGAAATCATTCTGAGAACAGTGGTAAGACCTAGGTCAGGGTGCAGAGAAAGGGGCTGGCAGAGAAAACAGATCAAAGACAAAAATCACAAAAGTAGTGTCAAATAATTCAAAAGTAGAGAGTATTTCATGGAAGAAATGATCACATGCCATAAAAAAGAAACACAAAAATGACAACTCAGCAAGAGAAGTTCAGAAGATTATTGGGGAGACTTAGACTGCAGTGGGCTAAGAGATAAAAATGGAGACAGTAAGTTGAGGCAACATAAGTTGTACATGGGGATAAAGACGTCTACCAACATCCTAGAAGTTAGTCAGACATTGTATTTGTGAAATAGGAATGTAATTTATTATAATATTAAGATCTAAATTTCTGAGGTTACACATGAAAATGCTAATTTCATAGGAAGAAAAATGGTCAGGTATGCATGTTACTGTATCACTGTGTATCTCTTAAACATTCAATATTATTGGTGCCTTGCTTGACTCCTCTTTCCCTCATCTTCCACATCAAATTACCAAACACGGTAGTTTCTACTCAAAAATCTTAAAAAAAAATTTTTAGTGTTATTTTTTTAATGTTTATTCGTTTTTGAGAGACAGAGCATAAGCAGGGGTGGGGCAGAGAGAGGGGGACACAGAATCTGAAGCAGGCTCCAGGCTCTGAGCTGTCAGCACAGAGCCCGATACAGGGCACGAACCCACAAACCGTGAGATAATGACCTGAGTCGAAGTCAGACGCTTAACCGAGTGAGCCACCCAGGCGCCCCTAACTCGAATATTTCTTAAATCTGTCCACTTCTTTCCATCTCTGTCAGTACCACTCTAGTCTAGGCTACTGGTGGACTCTCTCTTGTTTTACTGCAAGTTTCTGTTTTTTTCTCTATAACTCTCACCTCGTCTAATTTACTGCTGGTTGTGCCAGCAATGAAGTATATTGCTTAGCTCAGTTGACATTATAGCAGAATTTCTCTGTGAAAGAAATAGTAGGTAAATTAACATTGTGTAATAAGCTCCTTTGTCATCAAATTCATCTCTTGATGATGCTTGACCAGCACTTTAAGTGTCAAATAATTCTCCACACTGCAGCCAGATGGCTTTTTAATATGCAAATCTAATCATGTCTTTCTTTTAAAAACTTTCACGTCTTCTCAAACACTTACTGGGTAAATGAGAAATCTGTGAAGTAGCACACAGGACTAAATCTCTGTCATCTTTTGGTATTATCTGAAATTTCACATCCTCTGAGAAGTGTTCTTTGACTTACTAAGGCTTAGTTAGGTATCCCCGAGTATCTCTACTGTGGCACTGACCCATAATTATGTCTTTCTTTCTCACTACAGGCTAAACTCAAGGTGTAAGAATTTTCTAGATCCCTAGCACTATGTCAGGCAAATGAGAACTCTGTACACATTTGATGAATGAATGAATGAATGAATGAAGTGCTACGTTTCCATCAAATAGCTGAAAATCAGAAACATCACAAGGACTTTTTAAAGCAGCAGTTTTTAATAAGAGGGGCATTTAGTCATAATTAGGTAGGGAAAGGGTCAAGGTTATAGTTTTCCACATTCTAAGATCGTGTTAAGTTGTGAGATATATAAAATCAGAACTATTTGCGCTTAACTTTCTTTTAATGCTTCTTCAGGCACATGGCAGGCACTTGCGTATTACAAAGGTAAACATTTACAGAGTACCTATTATATCTCATGCAGTGTTCAAAATGTTTTCAAGAGTTCTGATGTGACAGAACTAAATTTTGATCGCTCTTCCAGCAATCGGAGGAAAAGCAAAATGTAAGTTCTTTTTATTACTGTTCCGTTAAGAATAGAAAGCTTATCTTTTGCACTTTCATTAACATCGCTTAATTCTTTAGCTATCAATGATGACTCAACTCCTCCGCAGTTAACTGTTATGTGACTGAAATCGAAATGCTTCCCATGCCAATTCAGCTCGTGACAATTTCCTAACTTTGATGAAAGCACACAGCAGGCTTTTAAGGTGACTGCGGACTTGAACAGGAAGGTTTCGCTTCCTTTTAAGGCATCATTCATGTCAAGGCCCAGTCTAATACATGAAAGAACAGAAAATTAAGATATTCTCCTCTCACTTTTTCTCTAAGGGGTAGCCACCACACAGAACTTGGATTTCTTGTACAAAGTGAGTAAACCTTCCCTGAAGTGACAGAAAAATTGGGCGTATTTGAGAAACACAGACAAAGGGCGGACAGAAATGATGCTCCCCTGCTACCAGCTAGGTAGCGAAGTCTTCAGAATTAGTAGGATCCTCTTGTTCCTTCCACACAAGCGACACCCAATCTAGGAGCTCCCGTTTCCGGCACCCCCACTCCCTGCCCAGGTTACCTGTGGAAGCTGATGTTAATGTGCTTGTTGTAGGTAGTGGCACAGCCCGCCGCGGCGCAATTGGTCGGCATTTCCCTTTCCCCCTCATTCGGCGCTGTCTTAAGCCTGTTCTGAGGCGCTGGCTGCTACGCTTCCTTCGCGCAAAGGCTAGGCAAGCGAGGCTAGGGGAAGGGCCCACCGACAGGAGTCGTGGGAACGGGGTGGGAAAGACGGGTTGTGTGTATTTGGGGGGGTGGTGGTGTCAACCTTCTGTCTCTTTATTAATATGGCGGACTTCAGCCAGCAGAGCAGACAGTCCTGGACCTCCGATCTCCTTCGTCTACCTTCACCAACATGGCGGACAAAAGCCACCCCCTCCCGGCCCCCAAAAGGGAGTGGGACTACTGCGTCTCTTTGGCAGCCGACCTCAGAGCAGTTACAAAGGTGTCTCTTGCCCTCCCCCCATCACTATGAAACTCTTGCGGCCAAGACTAAGAACGGGCCCGCCCACCCCGCCACGCACCCAGATATCCCAATCCCGAGCCCGCGGTGGGTGTGAGCTATGGGTTGGAAGGACAAACCCGAAGGGAGAGAGAAGAAAGACTACAAGTCCCACTGAGAATCGCGTTGTCCGGATTATTATCGCGTGAACTGGAAGCCTTGTTTCCTGCGTGCCGCAGGAAGCGACGTCACGGGCGAGCCACTTCCAGAGCCCCTTTCTCGCGAGGCGGAAGAGCCCCGAGCGCGGAGGAGCAAGGGGGCGCTAGGGAAGGGAACTGGATTGCGACGGTCCGGCGAGAAAGAGCTGGGGTGCGGGGAAGTTGGGGAGCAAAGCCCGCTAGGTGTCCGAGTAGGGTAAGGCCGCACCGACCGGGTCCGTTAGAAAAAAAGGGAACCGAGGAGGAAGGCAATTGTCGGGCGGATCCCCGGACGGAGGGCTAAGGTTGTGTGGAAGGCGCTGCTCCCGGGATGGCGACCGCAGATATTCCGGCCCCGGCCTCCAGTGGCCTCTCGCCCAAGGAAGAAGGGGAGCTAGAAGATGGGGAAATCAGCGACGACGATAACAACAGCCAGATACGGAGCCGGAGCAGCAGCAGCAGCAGTGGCGGCGGGCTGTTACCGTATCCACGGCGAAGGCCTCCTCACCCGGCCCGGGGCGGTGGATCTGGCGGAGGCGGTGGCTCCTCCTCGTCGTCGTCCTCTTCTCAGCAGCAGTTGAGGAATTTCTCACGCTCGCGGCACGCGTCGGAGCGGGGCCACCTCAGGGGACACAGCAGCTACCGACCCAAAGAGCCGTTCCGGTCTCACCCGCCCTCCGTGCGGATGCCTTCGAGCTCGCTGTCCGAAAGCAGCCCCCGACCGTCCTTTTGGGAACGGAGCCACATCGCCTTGGACCGTTTCCGCTTTCGAGGCAGGCCGTACCGGGGTGGAAGTCGCTGGAGTCGGGGGCGAGGAGGGGGTGAGCGAGGAGGCAAGTCGGGGGGCAGACCTCCTCTGGGAGGAGGAGCAGGATCTGGATTCAGCAGCAGTCAGGGCTGGCGAGAGCCCTCTCCACCTCGGAAGAGTTGTATCCTTAACGTGGCGGTCCGCCCTGGGTGTGTCACTTAACAAAGTTCCCTTTAGCGTCATTATTAGGTCTATGAGATGAGTAACTTTTCTGAACCATCAGAACCGCTTATTTGTCAGTGTCAATATACTAAAAGTAAGTTGCTCTTTGGTGATCCCCATGTGTCACACTATGGAGTCTGGTTTCTTAAGATTGGTTTACTGGGTGTATTATTGCTTTTTAATGTAAACGTGTATGGGTTGGCACCAAGTTAGTGAAATACAAGAAAGTCTAAAATCACATTTGTAATAGTACATCAGAAGCCTAGGTTTCATTAGCATTTGTTTGTATGTGAGGTTGATTTAGATTGTTAGAGGGGAAAAAAAGAGTCAGTTTGGGGAATAGTGTTGCTTATACCATATTGAACTTTGGCATTGAAAATTGTAAAGTTCTATTCTGCGTAATTCTGCAGTTTTTATTTGTGATTCTGCTTTACCATTCTTGATTGATTCTTACACATTGCTGCCTTGTAAAGTGGGGGACAGGGAAAAGACCCGTAGCTTTACCAAGTCTGTTAATTCAGAGGTTTCAAATTCGTAAACTTTTAGTAAAACTTTACCGCCTTCTCTATGTTCACTTTTTGGAAATTTTGTAACTCAGTGCTGACAAATGTAGGTTAGAGGAAGACAAACAGCATTTTAATTTTAATATATTGGAAGCCATGGAGTATATGGGAGGGTGGAGATTATGGGGAGGTTGAGAAGGGAAATAGCAAAATACCTGGTTTTTGTCATCTCTAAGCCCATAATCTTTAACAGTCCTAAATTTCCTTAAGATTTATACTGGGGAATTAGTCATCTGAAGGTTTGCTAGTTTATGAGTTTGTAGGACTAGGTCTTATTTCATGATAACGGCATTAAAATAGTTTACTAAGTATAGTTATTACTGGTTGTAATTTCTATAGTGTAATGATTTTATAACATTAATTATATTTGGAACTTATGCGCAATGACATGTGTTTGGAAGACACGCAACATTATTTTTATAGAATATTTAGGACCAGATGGTTTTCCCCAGATTTTAGGATATAAAGGGGACAAGAAATGTAAGTTTAGGTAAGAAGTAGCAACTTCTGATGCTAGTGCCCAGAAAAAACTTAATTTTGCCACCAGAAGTTGGGTTAGGAGCATCCCAGGCTCATTTCAAAGAAAATCATGTAGATATTTAACTTTTAAAAAGAGGATGTTCTTTCAAAAAAAAAGAAAAAAAGAAGAAAAGAACTCTGCCTAAGGTACTTTTTTAATGAAAGATTTATTGTCGATTCTGAATCTAAAAAACAGGATGTTTAAGTACATATATGTGTATTTTTTAAGAATACAAGAGAGGAAGTTTGGAATTTGTGTTGGAGAGACAAACGTGAGTAAATATAGTTTAATGTAAAGCAGTTCGTATTGAGGTGTGTAAAAAGTACTGTGGGAGCAGAGTTTTTTCTTCATCTAATTGTATTAGAGAAGGTGGTGAGGAAGGGGGTTTGCCCAGCTGCTGCCTTTGCTTTTTTTTGTCCATTCATTCAATACCAATTTGGCCTCTGTCACATATACCTTTATTCATTGCTAAGCTTATGTTTTTATTAGTAAACAGGCATATGATGTGAAAAAGCACAAGAATATATCCAATCTGATTTCTGTAGTAACTTACCAGAAATGAGCTGTCTTGCTGTTTTTCTTTTCACAGATGCTGCTCTTAAGAAAAGGATGCTTACTTTGATCCTCTGCTCATTGTTTTCCTCATGAAGTATCATTAATCCACCCTAGGGTTGATAGTCTTTGTAAGAATTTGTGAAGGAAAACATAGTTTCCAACTACTTTTATATGATGTGAGCAAACAAAATTTGTCATACAAATATTTATTAATTCAAATTTCTTAATACCAAGATTTTACTTAGGTTTATTCCTATATTTCACTGTGCAATTATAATAATGACATTTTAATTTTGCAGATATTACATTAAGAAAGAATAAGGGTTATGGGAAACCTGGCTGGCTCAGTCATTAGAGCATGTGACTCTTGATGTTGGCGTCATAGGTTTGAGCCCCATGTTGGGGGTAGAATTTACAAAAAAAAAAAGAAGAAGAAGGGTTGTACTGTGGTTCATTTCTGTAATTAATGTGGAAGTAAAGTAACATGAGTACAAGTTTTTTGTTTTGTTTTGTTTTTTAACTCTTTTTCTGTAATGATTAAGGTATGCTGATTGCAGCTTTAAAAAGGTAGAATGAACCAGATTCTATTGTGGCACTTATTTTCATTCTCATTCATTTAAAATTTTTCTTAGTGATAGACAGATGCTCATTCAGTCTTAGCATGTTTCCTTTGGATGACTACTGTTTTACACTTTCTAATCTGATGAGAGCTAACATAATTAGGCCAGTGTCTCTCATCAGTAAAAGTCATTTCATTTTCACCTGCAGTTGTAAAGGTTGAATAGCAGTTCTTTTTTTAAACCAGATCTGAGGTAGAAATTGCATTTTAACTAGCTTAAAATTAAATCTTTTAAATGTTGGTTTCATCCTAGTTGTCCTGTATTAGAAATAGATTTCATTTAGCCTTGATGGAGATTACTTAGTTACAGTTGTAACTGAATTACTTTTCCTCATTTTTCTTTTATTTTTTTGTCAGTGTATTGAATCTTTTTCCTCTACAAATCTTTCCAAGGTCTTCAGTTTTATTTTTATTAATCACTGTGGTTGTGCCTTTAGATGGCTCTACTGAAAAGTGAGATGTAATGCAGCTAATTAGTGAATTCATGTACAAAGAGTAATGTGGGTTAGGGGAGCAAATAATGCTCTAGCTTCACATAGGAGGTGACATTTCAATTTTGAATTGGGGTCAGTTTGAAGAACCAAAAAATCTAAATACAAAGCTGTGCATGATTGTGATTAACGGGGAAATTGTAAGATTGGAAAGGAAGTACAGGTCAAATCATGAGGCATTATATATGCCATTGTAAGGATTTTGGACTCTGTTCTTAATGAGATTTAAACAAGGGGAGAGATCTGATCAGATTTGTGTTCTAGAAAGATTATTAGTGCGGCAACAGAGTGGGAGGTGGCTTGTGGGAGATAAAACCCCAAATATCTATCATGAGGCAAGACTTCTCCCTTGTATTGTGTAAATGTATGGGGGTGCATTAGAACGCTCAAAAGGAAAAGTGAAAGAGGGTTAAATAGAGCTTACTGAAGAGCACCATTATTGCGGAGTTAGGAAGGAGTCATGAAGACTTAAAGGAAAAAAGAAGGTAGGGAAACAGGAGGAAAGTGGGGTTAGGGAAGGGAAGTGGTTTGCAGTGTCCAAAGCTGCAGAGAGGTCAGGTGAAATAAAGTTTGAAAACACGGTGGATAAACAAACTCAGCCAGCAGAATCTAGATTTCGTTTGAAGAGTAGGATAATGAGAAACTAGTATTCTTTCAAGAAACTTGGCTCTGCAGAGGTTAGATCAGAGGTCCAAAGATTTACTAAAACAGTTTTGCCGTAGAACTGTTAAGATGTTGAGATGTAAGTGGTAATGCTGGTTTAGTTTCTAAAATTATTGGTGAAAAAACAATATTTGGTGGTGATTCCCATTCTTCTATTAATTATTAGGGAAATTGAACAATATCTGGAGGCTGATTGTCCTGTAAATTGTTAAACAGAGGAACCATCTTTAGGGAACTGTAATGTTATATCCTAGGAGTTTAAATGATCTATAAAGGACATATTGTATTAAAATCACATTATCTTGTTAATTTCTAGGCAGAAGTGAGGGATAGCAATTTTCACCTATGTTAATTATTTTGAATAAGAATAGTATTGGAATTTTGTAGCCATTTCCAAGGAAAAAGTTATGTTCTGTGTATCACTTGTTAGAGAAGAAGAAAAAATTTGGTAGTTGTCCTTATCTTCAGGGACAAATTAAATTAGTTTACAAAATACATTTTGAATGCTATTGAAAGATTTTATTATTTTTTTTATAGTATAACTGCCTTCATTGTCTTAGTTGTGCATATGTTGGATATTAGTATATTTGAGGAGCTCTAAGATTGTTATGTACTAGGTATTTAAGAAAATGTTGCTATTTATAAACTAGTTTTAGCTATTAGCTGTCAATGTTCATTTTTTATCTCTTTTTTAAAAATTTGAGACTTGAGAAGAAACTAAAAGAAGAAATGTTTCCTTCTGATTATCTGAAGGGTAAATTATCCACACCTGTGACAAACCAGTTTCTCCTCTTCTTTCAGAAAGGAATTTTTAACATCCAGCATATTATGGCTTTTTCTGATAACCTCAGAAGGAAGGCTGCTGTAGACCTCTAAGTGGTTGGAATACCTGTAGTTACTGTGGGTAACAACTGACATTAGTGATTTTCTAAGTGGATTATTTTATGTGGTTACTTATTCAGTTTGAAATATGGGCGCATAATGAAAGTGGGCATTAGCACATATGTTGAATGGACTTTAGTAATTTGAAACTACCAATTCATCTTTTTTGAAAAACAGGTATAAAAGGGAGGCAATTAATCTATAACTTAATGTGTTTTTGTTAAATTTACTGGAAAAATTTTGGAAACTGGTTTCCTTAATATGCTGTTCAGCCAAAAGTTTTGGAAGATCTCCATCAAGAAAACAAAATTATTCATCTAAAAATGAAAACTGTGGGGAAGAAACTTTTGAAGACTTACTTTTGAAGTATAAGCAAATACAGTTGGAACTAGAGTGCATCAATAAGGATGAAAAACTAGCTTTGAGTAGCAAAGAAGAGAATGTGCAGGAAGATCCTAAAACATTGAACTTTGAGGACCAAACAAGCACTGATAATGTCAGTATTACAAAGGACCCAAGTAAAGAAGTAGCTCCTGAGGAGAAAACGCAGGTCAAAACTTTTCAGGCATTTGAATTAAAACCACTCAGGCAAAAATTGACTTTACCAGGGGATAAGAACCGGTTGAAAAAAGTTAAAGATGGAACAAAACAGCTTTCCCTGAAATCTGACACTACTGAACCTAGTCAAGGTAATGGAATAAAAAATTTCAATTAGTACTAAGATTCTTTATGGGGTAACTAGTCATTTTGATGCTGTGTTTCATTGAAATTGTTTTGATACCTCATCTGTGAATTCTTCTTGCACTTTCTAGATAGACAGTCATTATTCAATAATGATAGGTTTAGATTCATTCTCATCTTTCTTTTTTGGCCTTACATGCTGGTCAAGACTTCTAATATATTTTTTAAAATAAGCAATAATGTGGACACCTTTGTTCCCTACCTTGAAGGAATGCTTTAGATATTTACTTTTCACATGATGTTAGGTTTTTTAGAGATATCCTTATTGAGTAAAAAGTTTTTTCCCCCTATTTGACATTTTCAGCATGAATGGATGTTGAAGTTTATCGTATCTTTTTTCTTCATTATTGAGAAGAACATGTATTTTTCTCCTTTAATTTATTAGTGTAATGGATTATATTTTTGTACTGTTAAACCACCTTTGTATTCTTGGGATAATTCCAGTTCGTGATACATCATTTCTGGGTTGGATTTGCTAATTTTTTCTTTTTCTCTTTTTTATGAAGGTATAAATTATATGCAGTAAAATTTAGCCTTTTTAGTGTATAGTTCTTTAAGTTTTGAGAAATACAGGCAGTTGGCTAACCATTGCCAGCGACCACAATTAAGATCTAGAACAGTTTTGTCACCTCTCACAGATTCCCCCATGTCCCTTTGCAATCAATTCCTTCCTCCCCCAGCCTACCAGGTAACTACTGATGGGTTTTCTGTCCTTATAGTTTTGCCTTTTCCAGAATGTCATATAAATGGAATCGTTCAATATATTGCCTTTTGATTCTGGATTCTTTCATTTAATAGTGTATTTCAGATTCATCCTTGTTATTGTATGTATCACTAGTGCATTCTTATTGCTAAATGTGCCATTGTATGGCTGTGCTACAGTTTGTTTATCCATTTCCCACTTGAGGGATATTTGGGTTAGAATTTTTCATCTGGATTTATAGGTTAATTTTTTCCCTTCTTTTCCCATGCCAAATTCTAGTATAAGGTTATGATATGCTCAAAATGAGCTAGGGAGTGGTTTCCTCTATTTTCAAGAATAAGTTAAGATTAGAATTGTTCCTGGGATATTTGGTAGGCTTTGTTGGTAGAAGTGTTTGGGCCTGGGTAGAATTTTTTCTGGGAAGGTTTTAAACTATTGACTGTTCATCCTTTCTATTTCTGGTTAAGGCAGTTTAGGTAAAACATACTTTTCTAGTAAAGTGTCCTTTTCCTGTAAGTTGTAACATTTATAAAAAATTATTAATATTAAAAAAAATTTTTTTTTAATGTTTGTTTATTTTTGAGAGAGAGAAAGAGCATAAGCCAGGAAGGGGCAGAGAGAGAGGGAGACACAGAATCTGAAGCAGGTCCAGGCTCTGAGCTGTTAGCACAGACCACGACGCAGGGCTTGAACTCACAAACGGTGAGATCAGGACCTGAGCCAAAGTCAGATGCTAAACCGACTGAGCCACCCAGGTGCCTCTATAAAAAATTATTATTAAGAATCTCATTTTTCTATTATAGCATTTATAAGTTGTATCACCCCTGTTTTTAAATTTTCTTAGAAAGAAATCCATAGCTTTTTAAACTTATGGGTTTTCAGCCTCTCTTCTATTAAGATCATTTTGAGTTATGAAATTTCTACTTCAGCTGTTTGTGATGTGTAATTTTTTGCCATTTATTCTAAATATTTGCGAGTTTTGTTTTTCTTTGATCTGTAGGCTATTTGGAAGTATGTTTCTTAACTTCCAAGCATGGAGGTTCTTTAGCTGTATTTTTTGTTATTGATTTCTAAGTCAGTCATATTGTCAGAGAATGAGATATTAGAGAAAGATAGAATGAGAATTTACTGTCATTTATTTGTAGAGATTTGCTTTATTGTATGTGATTGATTTTTATAACTCTTCTGTGTGTTTGAAAGGAATAAATGGATCGTTAGATATGTTTTTTTATGTTCACATCTTCCTTCATTTTTTGATCTGCTTGATTAACTACTGAGAGGTTAAAGTCAGCCACTATGATGATGGATTTATGGTTTTCAGTTTTTGCTTTAACTACCCCGAGACTAAGGAATTGACTCATTATTCTCATTATTATGTAGTGGCCTTTATCTCTAGCAATGTTTCTGCCTAAAAGACTTATGGTAACAGTCCACACCATCTTTCTTTTGGTAAGTATATATGCCTTGTATATCATTTTCCATTCTTTCAGTCTTTCCATATCCTCATGTCTCAAATGTCACTTGTACATAGTATAGAACTGGATTTCATTTGTAATTTAGTCTGACAGTCTTTGTTCTTTAACTAGAATATATATTCCATTCACATTTTTCATGATTACTGACATTTGGATTTTTTTTTTCTTGCCTCTTTTGTTTTTTGGGCTTTTTTTTCAAACATTTTTTTTTTTCTTTTACTAGTTTGGAAGGTAGATATTAAGTTTCTTGTCTCATTAGTTCCTTTAGGAATTGTAACATGAATTCTTATCAATGTTTGAAATTAATCAAGACCTTTATCCTGTCCTGGTATACAAAGGCCAGTACATGCCTAGCTTTGCTCATATAGTTAATGTTTTCTTGGCTCACTTTTCTTTTTTTATTTTTTTTTTTATTTTTATTTTTTTATTTTTAAAAAAAATTTTTTTTTCAACGTTTTTTATTTATTTTTGGGACAGAGAGAGACAGAGCATGGATGGGGGAGGGGCAGAGAGAGAGGGAGACACAGAATCGGAAACAGGCTCCAGGCTCCCAGCCATCAGCCCAGAGCCTGACGCGGGGCTCGAACTCACGGACCGCGAGATCGTGACCTGGCTGAAGTCGGACGCTTAACCAACTGCGCCACCCAGGCGCCCCTTGGCTCACTTTTCTATGTCTAGAATCATTTATGCTTAAAATAAATTTTTTAGGATTTTCTTTAGAATGTGTCTGCTTGATGGAAAACTTATTTCTGGTTGCCCTTTTAAAAAGTTTATTTATTTATTTTGAGAGAGAGCAAGAGAGGAAGGGGAAGAGAGAAGGAGAGAGAGAATCCCAAGCAAGCTCCATGCTGTCAGTGCAGGACCTGATGCAAGGCTCAAACTCATGAACCATGAGATCATGACCTGAGCCGAAATCAAAAGTCAGACACTTAACTAAGCCACCCAGGCGCCCTTTGTTTGCCCCTTTTTAAGTTTTCAATTAGCAATAATCGCGCCTCGGATAAACCTCATTGGCTACGATACTGCCACTGCGCAAAGCTGTTTGCCCCTTTTTAAAGATAGTTGTCTAGGTTTGAAATTCTATATTGGCTAGTTACATTCTCAAAATATTGAAGATATTTTCTGGCTTCCATTATTGATATTGAAAATTTCACTATCAGTCTTAATAGTTTCTTATTTGAAGGTAGTTTATCTTTCTCTGCTTGCTTTAAAAATCCGATTTTTGTCTTTGATATTCTGTAGTTTAACTGTGATGTGTTGATTGCAGATTTCTTTTTATTTATCCAGCTTGGCATTTGTTGTGCTTTTTGTTTTCATTGATTCTGAAAAATTGTCATTATTGCTTAAATATTTTCCCATTCTCTGTCTTTTCTGGAATTCTGTATATCTGTATGTTATATCAAATCATCTCACTTTATCTTCCATTTCTCCTAATTTCCTTTAAGTTTCTGTCTCTTTGGTTTTTGTTTTGTTTTGTTTGTAAGGTTTTTTACTTTGAGAGAGAGGGAGAGCATGAGCAGGGGATGGACAGAGAGGCAGAAAGAGAATCCCAAGCAGGCTCTGACATGGAGCTTAATCTCATGAACTGTGAGATTGTGACCTGAGCTGAAACCAAGAGTTGGATGCCCAACTGACTGACTCCTAGTTTTCATCTCTTTGTAAATCTGTGCTACATTCTGTGAAGTTTCTTCTCATATATCTTTCAGTTCACGGATTCTCTCTTAGCTGTGCCTGATTTGCCTGAAGCTCACCTATTGAATTTTAAAAGTTTTTTGTTTTTTTTTTAATGTTTATTTATTTTTGAGACAGAGAGAGACAGAGCATGAACGGGGGAGGGTCACAGAGAGAAGGAGACACAGAATCTGAAACAGGCTCCAGGCTCTGAGCTGTCAGCACAGAGCCCGACGCGGGGCTCGAACCCATGAACCGTGAGATCATGACCTGAGCCGAAGCCGGACACTTAACCGACTGAGCCACCCAGGCGCCCCTTGAATTTTAAATTTCAGTTATAGTTTTTATTTTAGTATTTCATTTTTATTTTGTTTTTCAAATTACTTTGGTCATTCTTTTTAGATTTTTCTGCTTAGTTTTTCAAATTTATTTATTTTTTCTAAATAGTATTTAAAAAATTTTTTATTTATTTTATTTTAGAGAGAGAGAGCGAGTTGGAGAGAGGGGGAGAGAAAGAGAGAGAGATTTTTAAAATATATTTAAAAAAACATTTATTTATTTTGAGAGACATAGAGAGCAAGTGGGGGAGGGGCAGAGAGAGAGGGAGACAGAATCCCAAGCAGATTCTGGGCTGACAGCACAGAGCCTGATGGGCTAAAACTCCCAAACAGATCATGACCTGAGCTGAAATCAAGAGTCAGACCTTAACCAACTGAGCCACGCAGGCGCCCTGAGAGACTGAGAAAGAGAGAGAGAGGATGAGAAACATAAGCAGGCTTCATGCTCAGCAAGGAGCCTGATACAGGGCTCGATCCCACGACTCTGTGATCATGACCTGATGTGAAATCGAGAGTCAGATGCTCAACCAACTGAGCCACCCAGGCACCCCTTTTTAAATTTAAAGAAAAAATTTATTTTTTAATTTTATTAGAAAGAGTGAGCAGATAGGATAGAGGAGCAGAGGGAGACGAAGAGAATCTTCAAATTTATCTTTCTTTTTTTTTAAATTTTTTTAAAGTTTATTTATTTTTGAGGCAAAGAAAGAACGTAGTGGGGCAGGCTCCAGGCTCTGAGCTGTCAGCACAGAGCCCAATGTGGGACTTGAACTCACAAACCATGATGTTTTGTTTTTTTTTTCCTTTGCTAATTTCCAGTATCTAAAGTTTTTATGGGTTTCATTTCTGGTTCCCATATTTTGGTGCCTTCTTTTCTTGAATGTTTAGTGATTAGTTTCTTTTTCTTTTCTTTCTTTTTTCTTTTTTCCTTTTAAAAAAATTTTTTTTTAATGTTTATTTATCTTTGAGAGAGAGAGAGAGCAAGTGGGGGAGGAGCAGAGAGAGACACACAGAATCTGAAGCAAGCTCCAGGCTCCGAACCATCAGCACAGAGCCCAATGTGGGGCCTGAACTCACAAACCGTGAGATCATGATCCGAGCCAAAGTCAGACACCCAACCGACTAAGCCACCCAGGCGCTCCTCCTATTTTTTTTTTTTTTTTTTTTTTTTTTACAGGTGTTCATTTTTCTTTCAGTTTTTTCGGTGGGAATTTTTTGAGACCTGGGACAAAGATGGATTTCTAAGGGAGAGCTTGTTTTTGCCACTGTCAGGCACCTGAGTAGACTTTTGTTCTGGGAGTACTTTATATTCGAAGTTTTCAAGGCCACCCATGTAGTATAGATTGGGTTATAAACCTGAGTGGTGACTGATTTTGGTTACACTTACTCAGGGATGTGTTTTTTCCTCTTCAGTTTAGCACCATGATTCCAGGCAGTCAGTTTCAAAAAGAGTAACTCAGTGGGATAGAAAAGACACAAGTAACTATTAGTAAGAGTTATGTATGAAATAATGAGTTATGTATAAAAGTATACATGAGAGTATAATAAAAGTTATGTATGAAAGCCTGCAGTAATACAGGGGATGGATCAGATATGTCCACCCCTGGGCTTGGAAAATTTTCATAGTGATGGAAATGTTTGATACGTGCCTCAAAAAAATGAGTTTTTTTGACTTGGGAAGTTGGAAGGAACCAAATAAGCAGATAAAGCACAGAGAATTTTTAAAGGATAATTGAGATTGATCTAGTACAGGCACAGTTTGAAATATATGGTATATTTCTGGGAGGGGTAAAAGGGTAGATTGAGATCAGATTGCAGAGGGCCTTGAATGTCTTGGCTAAGGAATTTAGATTTTCTTAAACATCATGTATGCCACTGAATATTTTTAAACAGGAAAATGATATTATCAGGTATCTTTTTAGAAAAGTAACTGATAGCAGTGTAGAAGGGGAGGGATTGGAGGAAAACCAAAAGAGCTAAAATTTATATGAATCAATAAATTATTTGGTTAGTGTTTCTTCATATGCATCTTGCAGCTGCCACCATCCAGCCCTCCCAGCTCTTCAGTAAGACTCTGCCATCAAGCTTTTAAGTTGTTAGTGATCAGCTTCTTTTCCACTTCTCTCAACAACTCTTCTAAACCTTTATCATTTTTTTCAGGCCTTTTACTCAACTTTATTCCTGTTGTCAGTCTATGAGTGTGCCTCTTATTTCAGGTTCTCTCACTCAACTTCCAACTTTTCACTTTCTGATTGTAAACTTATATCCATATTGATTTTCACTTCAGTGTTTCCACACTGATGAAATGGAGACTTTCTTTTTGTTTATGGTAACTTGTTTTAATCTGTACTCCTGGCTCTACTTTCTACCATCTTTTGGACCTTGCGCTCCGTCTGTTGTTTATTTTGATTCATCTTTAACCACATTCTCTTAAGGGGTTATTACAAACATTTGCGTTTTTCCTTCCCAAATTTAATCACTCTCTCCCCGCTCTGTATTCTCCCATAACTTCTGTCTTTTCAGCCAGACTTCTGGAAACACTAACCTGTGCTGACTCTCTTCACTATACCTCTCATTCCCTCTTAATACAATGTAATCTGCTTTTTCTGCTCCTTACCTGAATACTGAAACTAGTCAGGGCTGGATTACTTGATGTCATTGCAAAATTAATTTTTCATTTTCCTACATTTTTTTATTTCATTCTTCCATTCACTCAAAATTAAGCACTTGAATTCCAGACTTGTTGAAATATATCCGTGAACAAAGTAGCCAGTCATTTATGCCTTCATTGGCCTCCATTTTAGAAAGGGGAAAGTAAATATGATTAGTAAATAACAGTTATGGAAAAAGTATAGCAGGGTAAGTAGGAGGGCGGTAGCAGGAATAGGTTGCAGTGTTAATGAGTGATCAGGAGAGGCCTGAATTTGGACAAAGATTTAAATGAAGCCTTTGAAGACAGTGAGGGAATAGCCAAATGGGTATCTGGGGAAGAGCTTTCTAGGCAAAGAATAAATAGAGCAGTGGTTTTCTAACCTTGTTCATTGGATCAGCCTTACCTGGGCACTTGATAGAAATGCAAATGCTCATGCCGTATCTTAGATCTACTGAATTGGAAACTCTGGAAGTGGGGACTAACAATCTATATTTGGCAAGCATTCTTGTTGATTTTTTTTTTTAATTTTTTTTTTAATGTTTATGTTTGAGAGATAGAGACAGAGCATGATCAGGGAAGGGCAGAGAGAGGGAGACCCAGAATCCGAAGCAAGGTCCAGGCTCTGAGCTGTCAGCACAGGGCTCGATATGGGGCTCAAACCCATGAACCATGAGATCATGACCTGAGCTGAAGTGGGACACTTAACCGACTGAGCCACCCAGGCGCCCCCATTCTTGCTGATTCTAATACCTGTTAATAAAGTTTGAGAATCTGTGAACCAGGATAACTACTGTTAAGGGAGAAGGATATTGGCATATTTGGGGAATAACAGGGAGGCCTCTGCCACTAAAGAAAAAAAGCATGGGAGTGCTGAATAGTGGGAAAGAAGAGGTCAGGGATGATGGGTTGGGTTAGATCATGTAGAGCCTTATAAGAATTTTGTGTTTTATAGTGAGTGAAATGTGAGCTACTGTGGAGTCTTGAGCAAAGGACTGGCATAATTTGTTGTATATTCTCAAAGGACCATTCAGGTTACAATGTTGAGAATATTCTATAGGGAGTAGATGTATCTATTATATTCAGTGATGTTTTTCTTTTTTTTTTTTTAATTTTTTTTAAATGTTTTTATTTATTTTTGAGACAGAGAGAGACAGAGCATGAGCAGGGGAGGGACAGAGAGAGAGGGAGACACAGAATCTGAAACAGGCTCCAGGCTGTTAGCACAGAACCTGATGCGGGGCTCGAACTCATGAATCGTGAGATCATGACCTGGGCCGAAGTCAGACGCTTAACCGACTGAGCCACCCAGGCGCCCCTGTTTTTCTTGATAATCTTGAAAATTTGGGATTTTTGTAATACCATACACATCTGGAATTTCTTATAACCTGATTTTCCTTTTTTAAAACTAATTAAAATATAATTAGTTTTCATTTGTAATTTCTTACTGTTGATGTCCTTCCTCAGTGTTCCATTCTCCAGGAGTGTTCTTAATTACTATGATTTTAACTACTACCTATATCCTGACGATTGTCTTTAACTCAGTTTAGAATTCTAGCTAATACTGCGTGACTGCACAAGACCAATTTTCATTTTGGAAGTATTGAGGCAAAATTGAAATAATTGTATTGTTAGAGACCTGTAACAATGGTAGGACAATGCCTAAGTACATGTTTGGTGAATTAAACCATTACTTGCTTTTATAAACTTTGCGTAAAGTTATATTTATAGTTTGAAATTTATGGTTTGTACTTATTTTTAAGGTAGCATTGTGCTCATAAGGTACCTGCCAGCTTAATGTAAATTCTGTTATTCAAATAATTACTTTTATTTCAGAAGTCATTTTTTATCAAAGTACAGTTTTAACTTATTTGATATTTTTAATAATTTCGTCTTATAACTTTCAGAGATAAAGCTGATATGAGAAGTTTGGTCAGATTTTCATTCTAATAACATCCTTTCCTTTTCGTTCAAATATTGTGGAAATGAGAGACCTTTTAAAATAATAACTACTAAATATCATACAGCATTTCATTTTAAATTGATTGTAGCTATTTATTGAGTATTCAGAGTATGCTGTTTTATTTTAAAGGATTAGAAGATAAAGAACAAAATTTAACAAGAAGAATTAGTGCCTCTGACATTTTATCTGAAAAGGTAAGATGCTGCTTTTTGGAATTGGATGTCTCTGTAAAACTGATTCTTGCTCACTTTGCTCACTTCTTGTGAAAGAAGATTCTGTCTTGCTTTTTGCTCATTTTCTTTATCATTTTTTCATCATTACCTCCATTTGGACATAAGCCTTAAATATAAGAAAATCTGGAGAGATGTCCTGAAGTGTCTTTGCACTGGGTTCAATTGAATTGAAATTTTTTTTAATGTTTATTTTTGACAGAGAAAGCATGTGTGCGCATAAGTTGGGGAGGGGCAGACAGAAATGGAGACACAGAATTGGCACAGGCTCCAGGCTCTGAGCCGTTAGCGTGGGACCTGATGTGAGGCTCGAACTCCCGAGCCATGAGATCATGACCTGAGCCAAAGTCCGACGATTTTCGTATATATATCCATAGATGATCTTTTTGCTTGTTAGTTTTTTGAAACTTTTAATTTTCACCCAGAGATTGTGTTTTCCTACTTTTGGGAGGTTATCCTGTATTGGAAATCTTTGGAGTTAGACTTTGACCAGCTTTTCAGTTCTAGCTCCTCCTCTTACTAGCTTAGTGATCTTGCATAAGCTCTTTAGCCTTTACTTGCCTCTATTTTCTTTTCTACAAAATGAATTTAATGTCGTCTGTTTTCTGGATTGTGGTGAGGTTCAGCAGGATAAAGTACAGAAGCACCAAGTACTGTGTTTGATACATAATAGCTTTCAATAGCCCAAGCCTTTTTGTTTTTTTAATTTTTTTTTTTTTTATTTTCAAGAGTGAGAGAGACAGCACAAGCAAGGGAGGGACAGAGAGACAGGGAGACACAGACTCCAAAGCAGGCTCCAGGCTCTGAGCTGTCAGCACAGAGCCCAACGTGGGGCTCAAACTCTTGAACCTGGAGATCATCACCTGAGCCAAAGTCAGCCACTCAACTGACTGAGCCACCCAGGCACCCCAGCCCAAGCCTTTTCTTTATTTAATTAGAAATATGAAATACCTTCAGTTCCTTCTTTTAAGATTTCACTTCCTTTTTTTTTTTTTTTAATGTTTATTTTTGAGAGAGAGACAGAGTTTAACGGGGGGAGGCACAGAGAGAGAGGGAGACACAGAATCTGAAGCAAGCTCCAGACTCTGAGCTGTCAGGACAGAGCCCGGTGCAGGGCTTGAATGCATGAACGGTGAGATCATGACCCTAGCCGAAGTCACACGCTTAACTGACTGAGCCATCCAGGCACCCCTTATTTCACTTAGTTTTTATGAGTAAATCAAAATGATGCAGAGAGCCTAGGAGCTTTAGGAAAGAGGTGGACCTGAATTTAAGATTGATAATATAACAGGTACATATATATATGTATATATATATATGTATATATATATGTATGCACACACATATACACTTGTATATGTTTTGAATGTTCTCACAATAACCTGCTAAATTAAGTTGACATTTTCCGGTTTACAGATGAGGTAAGATTCATATGGGTAGATTAAGTGACTTACCTAAAGTTACGTAGGACTTAAGTGTCAGAGCAAGGAGTTGAATGAGGTTCAGTGCTCTTGCTAATGAGGTAGCTGCTTTAAGTAGCATATAGTTGTGTGACAGAATCAATAACTTATTTTATTCCAAAAGAATAAAAAGTAATCAAAGACTTTTAAGTCTCAATGAAATGGTGATGATAGCTTTATTTTAAATTCTCTAGATCAGCAGTATCCAATGGAATTTTCTGCAGTAATAGAAATGTCCTTTATCTGCACTCTCCAATATGGTAGCTATTAACCACATGTGGCTTTTAAGCACTTGAAGTGTGATTAGTATGGCAGAGGAACTAAATTTCCTACTCAATTTTAGTTAACTTAAATTTAAATAGCCACATGGGGGCTCATTGCCACCAAACTGGATAGCACAGCTGTAGAATGTCCGTACAAAGCAGTAGAATTTGGTATGTTTTTTAAAAATTTTTATTTATTTATTTTTTTAACACCTACTCATTTTTGAGAGAGAGAGAGAGAGAGAGAGAGAGAGAGAGGGAGAGAGAGAGGGCATGAGTAGGGGAGGGGCAGAGAGAGAGGGATACACAGAATCTGAAGCAGGCTCTAGGCTCTGAGCTGTCAGCCCAGAGCCTGACGCGGGGCTCAAACTCATGAACTCTGAGGTTTTGACCTGAGCCAAAGTCCAAAGCTCAACAGACTGAGCCACCCAGTCTCCCCAAAAAGATAATTTTTCAGTTCATTTGTTACATATATTTCCCAGCAATGGAAAGAGTAACTATATCCTGGTTTGGATAAACTGAAGTACTGACATATGTGATGGTAATTCATTTAGGCACTTAAAATAGTGCATAGTAAATTGAAGCCCGTAAGAAGGATCCATAAAGAAAGGTTTCTTTATTCTTAGGTGTTAAATAATTTAATTGGATATTAGGAAAAAAGTGATTACAATTCACCTATAAGTAAAAGTCATTAGATAAGTGGGCCTTAACCGTTGTTGTGAGTCGTAGTTTGTTTTGATTCCCTGCTTTATAAATACACATAAAGGGGGGTGCCTGGGTGGCTCAGTCGGGTGAGCATCTGACTTCGGCTCAGGTCATGATCTCACAGCTCGTGAGTTCGAGCCCCGCGTTGGGCTCTGTGCTGACGGCTCAGAGCCTGAAGCCTGCTTCTGCTTCTGTGTCTCCCTCTCTCTCTGCCCCTAACCCCCTCGCATTCTGTCTCTGTCAAAAATAAAATAAAACATTAAAAAATAAATAAATAAATACACATAAAGGAAAAACAGTTTTGCATTTAACCTCAAAGGGTGGGGAGGACAGAGGACTCCCAAAATCTCTCTTCCCACCAAATCCACGTACTCCATTTAGAACTTCCGTTTTGTTTGCCTGACATTACATTTTAGCTAAAATGTGGAGAATAGATTAATTTTTTAAATTATCTCAAAAAAGGTAGAGTGAAAAATTTAAGAAGGTATTTCAGTTGGAAAAAAAATTTCAAACATTTGCTTGTAACCTGTTTTCCTATTTCAGCTTCCCTGAAGAAAAGTCTTGGGTGTTCAAAATATTTTAAATGTTCAGATACATATCTGTAGTTTTAGAACATGTAATGTTCAAATATAAGTAAATCTCATTTAAAGAATAATAAAATACGTATTTAAAAAAATATTTTTTAAGTTTATTTATTTTTAAGAGAGAGACAGAGCAAGCAGGGGAGGGGAAGCGATAGAGGGAGAGACAGAATCCCAAGCAGGCTCTGCACTGTCAGCACAGAGCCCAATATAGGACTTGAACTCACAAACCCGGGAGATCATGACCAGAGCCGAAACCAAGAGTTGGACACTTAACCGACTGAGCCACCCACGCACCCCAAAATACGTATTTTTTTAAAGTTTGCAAATTTCAACCTTGACATTCAGTGTACTTGTTCTCTGTATTCCTTGTAACACTAGTAAATCACATGATTACAGAACCACTTCATTCTTTATTCTTTTAAAAAAAATTTTTTTTTAATGTTTGTTTATTTTTGAGAGAGAGAGAGAGACAGAGGGCAAGTGGGGAAGGAACAGAAAGAGTGGAGACATAGAATCCGAAGCAGGTTCCAGGCTATGAGCTGTCAGCACCGAGCCAGAGGGGGGGCTCGAACCACGAACTGTGAGATCGTGACGCTTAGAGTCATGACGCTTGAGACGCTTGAGAGTCAGATGCTTAACCGACGGAGCCACCCAGGCACCCCATTTCAAAAAAAAAAAAAAAATTTTTTTTTTTTAAATGTTTAGTTATTTTTGAGAGAGAGAGACAGAGGGTAAGTGGGGGAGGAACAGAGACATTCTTCATTCGTTAAGTCACCTCTGGGTTGATTTCTTGCATTTGTTGTCATCAGATTTTTACTTGTTTGGGAAGTTCAGTTAAATGCTGATCTCTGACCTTTAACTTTCCTTTTTTTTTTTTCTTTTTGCATCATCCTGTTCCATCAGTTATATTCTCCTCTTCTAACCCTTCAACTTACATATACACACACACAGTCTACAGATTGATCTTCTATATCATAGGGACTGAATTAGGATGTAGGGCTGTACGGAAAGTAGTTTAGTTTCCTTATTTCAGTTACATTGCTATTTAAATATTTGCCTTACAGCTAACTTTAAATTCTGATCTTAGGAAAGATTTGACTTGGTAAAATGTTTAAGGTTAAATAATAGAACTAAAAAATTGCAACTGTTTATTTTTTTAAAGAAACTTGGTGAAGATGAAGAGGAACTGTCTGAACTACAACTTCGACTTTTGGCTCTTCAGTCAGCCAGTAAAAAATGGCAACAAAAAGAACAGCAGGTGATGAAAGAAAGCAAAGAAAAGTTGACTAAGACGAAAACTGTACAACAAAAAGTTAAAACCAGTACAAAAACACATTCAGCCAAAAAAGTTAGCACTACAGGTGATTGATCATTTCTGTTAAATTCTTTAAAAAAATTCTTTTTAATGTTTTTTTATTTTTGAGAGAGGGAGAGGGAGACAGAGTGCGAGCGGGGGGAGGGGCAGAGAGAGAGGGAGGCACAGAATCTGAAGCAGGCTCCAGGCTCCGAGCTGTCAGCACAGAGCCCGACGCAGGACTCGAACTCACAAACCGCGAAATTATGACCTGAGCCAAAGTCGGACGCTTAACCGACTTAGCCACCCAGGTGCCCCTGTTAAATTCTTTTAATTGATTTCATATATCAGTATAGTTTCAAGATTAAAAAAAATTTTTTTTTAATTTTAGAGAAAAAACGCAAGCGGGGGAGAGGGGAGCGGTGGGGAGAGAGAGAGACCGTCTCAAGCAAGCTCCACACTTGGCACAGAGCCTAATATGGGATTCAGTCCTATGACTCTGGGTTTGTGACCTGAGCCGAAATCAAGAGTCAGACACTCAACCGACTGAGCCACCTAGGTGCCCCTAATTTCAAGATTTTAACTCAAAGTTTTGAGTTTGCAGAATTACAGGGCCCTGAATGGGAGACAATCCTGTATAAACAGAACTTGGAGGAACAGCTAGTATATTTGACTTAACAATAATGAAAATAAATTATAAAGCTCTTGTTTTCTTTTATGTAGGAAATTCTAACTCTAGTAGGTACTGATGTTTCTGTATTTTCTATTTAAAGCTAAACAGGCATTAAGGAAGCAGCAAACAAAGGCTTGGAAGAAACTACAACAACAAAAAGAACAGGAAAGACAGAAAGAAGAGGATCAGCGGAAACAAGCTGAAGAAGAAGAGAGAAGGAAAAGAGAAGAAGAAATCAGAAAAATTCGAGATCTCTCAAATCAGGAAGAGCAGTACAATCGATTCATGAAATTGGTTGGTGGAAAGAGGAGATCAAGAAGTAAGGTAAAGAGTGCTAAAATATAAAATCAAAATGTTATTCAAATCTAAGTGTCTTTGTTGTCTTTTATCATAAAGTCAGTCAATTAAGAAAAAGCATAGATCTCTTGTATTTGATAGAATTTGATAAAACATTTTTGGGGAGATGAGAAGGTTGGTTATAATCGAGAATGAGTCTTATATAGTTACAGATAATAGAAATAGAAGAAATGAAAGACTAAAATATGGTTAGCAAAGTCTGCTTTTGGCTTTTTCATCCTTCTCTATTTAGAAGAAAGTGAGATTACTAAATTGTAGTATAGACCTATCCAAAAAAAAAAAAAAAAATGGCCATACCTTAAGTTATAAGGGCAGAATTTCATTAGTTGTTTTTTTGGTTTTTGTTTTTTAACATTTGTTTAGTATTGTAGAATTAGAAGTGTGTCATGACCAGTTGGTATGGAATGTTTTAAAGAAAGTTAAATCATCCTGGTCTGACTGCTTGTGGCTACTTTAGTTATTAAGCGTTTAGTTTAAGCATTAAGAATTTATTATGTAAAGTCATTAATAATTAAGTCATTGGTGTTTCTGGATGGTGTTAGGCAGTAAATTGGAGTTTTAATATCAGTCTCTAGTGGTATAAGTGACATATTAGAATTTTGAGATTTGAGACTAGTGAATGGACTGTTGAAGAGAGGGATGTTAAAAAGTAAAAGCACTTTGTAGGGAGTCAGGAATTAGGTTTGCTTAAGCAAGGAATTTATCAATATACTTTGAACTTCTAAAAAGTACTTTGATAGAATCTCTTTTAGAGAAAAGTGTTGCACTTTTACATGACTCTTTTTATCCATCAGGATTGGTTTTGTTAGATTTTGGTTTGTTAAGAACTGTCTCTGAAACGTGTAAGAAATAAAAAAAGAAAACTACACATAAACATGTCAACTAAGAATTTCTAGTTTTCAGCTATCATTAATGTATCCATAACTAAGATGTTACTGGATTTTTTGGAAATACTCCAAAATATAGTCTCAATGACCTAAAACTTGAGTTTATTCATCTGGTTTCTTAGAGAGGCCATAAGTATTCAAGAACTCGAACATCTTAATTTTACAGATGAATATGATTTTTGATAGTGTTCCCTAGAAATAACTGTCAATTGTTTCGTAGTTTCTAGTGTAAGAATAGACTGAGACAGAAAATGCTTTGAAACTAAAAAAAATCTTGTTATTAGTCTTCAGATCCTGACCTAAGACGATCCTTAGATAAGCAACCTACTGATAGTGGAGGAGGCATTTATCAATATGATAACTATGAAGAAGTTGCTATGGATACAGATAGTGAAACCAATTCTCCAGGTATGAACCAAAACTTAAAACATTATCATATTCACAAATTGTCATAAATAGAAAATGATCATAAAGCTACCCAAACCTTGGAAGAAGTGTGTCATGAAAAGTGACATTTGCTGGTGAATTGTGTAACTGTAGACATTTAATGGTCCTCAAATATGTAATATGAACCTTTATTTCTAGGTGTTTGTTTCTAGATAGGATTTAAATAAAAAGGCAGTATTTAAACTCCTATTAACTGTTGGATCTAAAAAGTGAAGATAGTTGGAAAGATGAGAACACTGTTTTTAAATAAAACACAATAAACTTTTGATCTCTAAAGTTACCTTTATGTTAAAGATACTTTCTAGTTTAGTAAAAAAAAAAAATCTTGTTTTGAGGCTTCCTTTCTCTTTCCAGCGATGTTACTTCTAAGGAATTTGCAGATGGAAAGTAGTACTAGTAGCATCTCAAGAGAGGCTGCTTAGAACTGATGAGGGCAGTACCTCAGTTTGATCGCATACATTAGGATGTGACTATTCTTGAGAGCTAGAGACTTGCTTAGGTGATAGTCAAGGGTGATTTTGTGAGAGGCCTATTTTCTTACTAATTAAAACACATAAGACTGGGGTGCCTGTGTGTCAGTTAGGTGTCTGACTCTTTATTACTGCTCAGGTCATGATTTCACAGTTCGTGAATTCTAGCCCCTCATTGGGCTCTGTGTTGACAGCATGGAGCCTCCCTGGGATTTTCTCACACTCTCTCTCTGCCCCTCCCCAGCTTGTGCTTATGTGCTCTGACTCTCTCAAAAATAAATAAACATTAAGTTTATTTAAGTTAGATTTATTTATTTATTTATTTATTTATTTATTTATTTATTTATTTATATTAAGTAACCACACGTAAGACTAAGGCAGATAACTGAATGCAGTTGGCATTCTAGGAGCTGGAATACTTACTTGAACGATCGTATGATCAATGTATTTCTTCCTGTGGTCATGTTGTCAGAGCAAATCAAAACTAGAATCATGCTGGGTGTGTCTAGACAGAGACAAAGAAAAACATATGATTGACTAATGTTTACCCAAAGTGCTCATTTTAGGTTGTTTTAAGGCTGATGTTTGATAAGTTCACATCATACATTTATTTTGAGAGTGAGAGAGCCCAAGCGCAAGCAGGGGAGGGGCAGAGAGAGAGAGAGAGAGGGAGAGAGAATCCCAAGCAGCAGAGCCTAACTCGGGGCTCGATCTCACTACTGTGAGATCATGACCTAAGCCAAAATCAAGAGTTGGAAGCTTAATTGAGCCACCCACGCACCCCTGTTTTTATTTCAACGTTTAACTCTTTGGTCAGTATTAAGTTTTCTTATTCGTAGATTCTTTGAGATAATTCATTGCATTCCCAATATTGGTAATATTATTAATACTTTCTATTTCTATAAAATAACTTTATGAACTATGCTTTCAAAAGAATTTTGTAAAATGGGGCACCTGGCTGGCTCAGTCAGTGGAGCATGCAACTCTTGTCATTGGGGTTGTGAGTTCAAGCCCCGTGTTGGGTGTAGGGCCCACTTTAAATAAATAGATAAACTTTAAAAAATTAATAGAGAATGCAGTCTTTACTCAACTTTATCAAATTTTAACTTTTTGCTATATTCAGTACAGGTACTGATATTTAAGAAGTATAATGTTCTAAAGGCCAATGTATATTCAAATGCTGTCATTATATGGTACAAGTTAACCATATAAATCATGTGGGTAATAGCCATATTGATTTGTGAGACAGCTGGATAAGAAGAAGCATTAGTTTTTCCCTGAAGTTTGTCTATAGTTACTGGGTAGCAAGAGTCGTCTTTGAATCTGCCATATTTCACCTAGTCTTAAGAAACTACTGAAGTTGAAATGCATAATTATTTTTATCTGCTACCATGGAAGAAAAAATGCTAACAATTTAAGAGATGCATTGATTTTATTTCAGAATTATTAAAATGTGACTTAGTGTACATTTAATTGATTAAATATAAGTAGTTCTTTTCATTTCTAGTCCTATTTGCTTTCTTTCTTTTTTTTTTTTTTATGTTTATTTATTTTTGAGACAGAGAGAGAGCATGAATGGGGGAGGGACAGAGAGAGAGGGAGACACAGAATCTGAAACAGGCTCCAGGCTTTGAGCTGTCAGCACAGAGCCGGACGCGGGGCTCGAACTCACGGACCGTGAGATCATGACCTGAGCTGAAGTCGGAAGCTCAACCGACTGAGCCACCCAGGCGCCCCGCTATTTGCTTTCTGTACAGCTTAATAGTTCATTTCTTTGCTCCACATGAAGAATGAAATTACATCACTGGTTTTGTTTTGTTTTATTGGTTAGGGCACTTTAGCAGATTCAAGGGAATTTTTTGTTTTACTATTCCTTTAAAAAATATGTTTGTAAAAAAAAAAGTATGTAAAAAAAAAGAGCCTTTCCTGCTCTATTCCTTCCTTGTTACCATCATTAGGTGAAAAGTGGAACAAACTAGAGAGGTTTTTGGATTTTTTTGTTTTTTTCAAACTAGAGAGTTTTAAGGCACTAATTGTCAGCTTAAGTTGGAAGGCTGATGTTATGATAAAGGATAATTTTAAATAGGTGGAAAGGATTCATGGAGGTTAAAGAATTTGTTAGAGATTAATTTGCACTCTACTTTGATGTATTTTTATTTCTTCAAACATATCATAATCTTAATTTATTCCTGTTGAAGAATATTTGTCTGTAAATTCTTAATGAAAAAATTTTTTACAGCCCCTTCACCGGTGCAACCACCATTCTTCTCTGAATGTTCACTGGGGTATTTTTCTCCAGCACCATCTATTTCTTTGCCTCCACCACCTCAGGTTTCTGTAAGTGAGAACTGATGTGATTTCTAAGAGAATTATTTTGTTGTTTTGTGTCTTTTCTAATTTGTTCTGAAAAACTGGCAGGTAATTAAAAGCAGTTAATGTTTGAAGAGAGCTTCAATTAGAATTGTTTACCAAAATGAATAGCTATGAAACCTATAGAATAAATAGTTATTTATGTATTGGCGGGGTTGTCCAGAAGGTAGATTTTTTTTCATAGCTATTTTTTAATCTCATGTGTACTTTTGTTCAGTACTTACCGTGTTTCCTTTTTCCTTCTCGGCTAGTAGCTACTCCAAAACTTTATTCCAAAGAAGAATGAGATTATCTCCTGTTTTGTATTATCTTTTTTGGCAGTTGGGATTTAGATGCATGAAGGATACTTCTAGAAATAAATTCTTTCCTTTTTCTTTTGGTGAATTATGGTTATTTTTTATTTGAAATTTCAGCAAAAAAAGATCATTTTATGTAGAAGTTAATTTCTTTTTCCCCATCTTCCTTTTAAAAGAACTGCCAGTCCCCCAATTATAAAAAAAAAGGGAAAAAAGGAAGTGAGGGAATCATTAAGTAAAAGTTCTGAAGTTCTCAGTGAGTTAGTGGGAACATTACCATTTCACAGTTGCTAGGTGGACATCTGGTGTCCTAGCTTAAGGTGAGGGGAATATTAGAGCACAGAGTGAAGGAAAAGGTTTTTTTTCCCCTTTGAAATGTTTTCTTTTGGGAAATGGAGAATGGATGAGCTAAGTGCCAAGGGAAATACTAGAAGGTCTTTGAAACAAAACTTTCCAAACTCAAGGATTTGTATACAATTAGTTTTCTTTATAATTTCTAAGAAGCCATTTCACAAGGAATTAAGAGATTGTTCTTGACAGTTCTTGAGATACTCTGGACTATTCTCGGAATCTCTTTGGTGCCTAATTTTGTTTTTTACTTAAATATCACCTTTGTTTTCAGTAATTCCACTTGTTTTCAGGTAGTCATCTAAAGGGAAAGACCCTGTAAAATTTGATTTCTGTCTTTTAGAATGCTAAATGAAAATAAGAAAGATAATGGAAGAGTTTGTATAATTGCCCTGAAGTTCATAAATTAAATGTTTCAAATATCGTTGATTTTTTTATTGTAAAAATTATACTTTTTTCATGGTTGAATATTGAATTTGAGTTAGTTTTAAGATTTACAGGATGCTTAGTTCACTTCTGTTTACAATTGAAGTAATAATCTAAAGTTTACTTTTTTAAATTTAATGTAGCTCCATAGATAAACATTTTGAATTGGTAGTATTTGCATTGTAATTATTATTTCTTCTCTTCTAAAAATAACCAGTCTATGCCACCTTTGAGCCAGCCTTATGTGGAAGGCTTATGTGTTTCTCTTGAACCTCTACCTCCTCTACCACCTTTACCACCTCTTCCACCTGAAGATCCAGAACAGCCTCCAAAACCACCTTTTGCAGATGAGGAAGAGGAGGAAGAAATGCTGCTTCGAGAAGAGCTACTTAAATCTCTTGCAAATAAAAGAGCTTTTAAGCCAGAGGTAATTTAGGTGCCTGAACCTCTAGGTGGTGCTCTTGAGCTTAGTTTTAGGTAGTTCTGCTTTTCTGTTTGGGATTCATTGGGCTTTTCAGTAAAGTAGCACTAGTCTAAAAAATGACAGAAGTGTCTTTTTATTTAAAAATGTTTCATATTTCTCTTTTCCTTATTTAGGAAACATCTAGTAATAGTGACCCACCTTCACCTCCAGTACTGAACAATTCACAGCCTGTGCCAAGAAGCAATCTATCAATAGTCAGTATTAATACAGTATCTCAGCCTAGGATTCAGAATCCAAAGTTTCATAGAGGACCTCGTCTTCCACGAACTGTGATTTCGGTAAAAACAAGCAGAATATTTAATCCTACTGCTACATAGCTTGTGAGAAATTTTTATGAAATTTTACTGTCTTATTCCCTGCCTCCCAGTTTATTTATATGTGTCAAAAAAGTTTGTCATTAATTGTGTAATTTGTAAATTGTATAATTTGTCATTAATTATTTTTTTGTTTGGTTGTAAAAGAATTAATTTAGGTGGCATTATGGTTCTTTATAGAAAGTTGGAGAATATAAAACTTAATGAGAAGGGTGGTCACAGTAAGTGTCTAGAAAGACTGACAATATAGAATATTTTATTTTGTGGGCAAATAACCAGTATTGGTGAAGTGGAACAAAGTTAGGCAACATAAACATAAAAAACTATAAACTATCTACTTGGATTCATTATTTTTAGGAATTGAAATTAAAAGAGGTGAAGTGACTTGTCCAAGGTTACCTATCTAATTGTGGTAGGGCCCAGAAAAGAATAGATAACTTCTGTCATCAAGAGTAACAGATATATTGTCTTTGCAGCTTCCAAAGCATAAATCAGTGGTTGTAACACTGAATGATTCAGATGACAGTGAATCTGATGGAGAGGCTTCCAAGGCAACAAATAGTGTTTTTGGTGGATTGGAGTCCATGATTAAGGAAGCAAGACGAACTGCTGAAGTAAGTGCAATAATGAAAGATGAAAAGATGATTTATTGATCACTGTTAAAGTTTTTTTCCCTGAAAATTAGACCTTAGAGGTGTAAGTTTTTAATATATTGAGTTGTGGGGATATTTTAAGTACTGTGTTATTTAGGACTTTATGTAATGAAGCATGTATAAATTTAATTAGACTTAACTATTAAAGTCCACTTTATTTTTATTCAAATTGGCTAGTACCTTTTTCAAAATAGTTAAATTGAGTAGATAATTGTCCTCTGTACCAAGGAAATGTATTGCTTTGGAATTGTATCATATTACCAGAAAATAGTTTTTATGATCTCAGTACAACTTAAAAAAAATTTTTTTTTAGTGTTTATTTATTTGAAAGAGAGACAGAGAGAGACAGAGCATGAGTGGGGGAGGAGCAGAAAGAGAGGGAGACATAGGATCCAAAGCCGGCTTCTGGCTCTGAGCTGTCAGCCCAGAGCACAATGTGGGGCTTGAACTTCCGAACCACGAGATCATGACCTGAGCTGAAGTCAGACACTTAACTAACTGACTGTGCCACCCAGGTGCCCCAGTACAACTTTTACCCCTATTCTTACTGTGCATATGTTGGTTACATATGATTTAGTTCAATTATTTTAAAACTGTAGGTCTTAGTGGATTGTACAGTTAAGTTGTGGTTAACAGGCTGTGTTGTTTTAAGAAAAGAAATATAAAGTAATGATGAAGATACTCTGTTATTTCTAAATAGCTAAATAAATGTGCACTGGGTTGCAATATAAATATAAAACTTAGCTAAAGCTTAGCATGGGATTATTGAAAGCTGTTGATCTGGTTGACTTCAACTGTTTTCTAGCAAGCTTCAAAACCGAAAGTACCTCCAAAATCTGAAAAAGAAAATGATCCCTTGAGAACACCTGAAGCTTTGCCTGAAGAAAAGAAGATTGAATATAGATTGTTAAAGGAAGAGATTGCCAAGTAAGTAGCATTTTATGTAATTAGCTTTAAAGATACGTGCTCTTTTCTTTATATACCGTATTCGTATTAGGCAATGAGTGATGCTGATTTTTATCCAAGCTGCAGAGTATCCAAGCTGCAGAGTTAATATCTTTATAATTCACAGGAGGGGGAGCCAGATGATCGATCACTTATAGGCTTGAATACAGTGGTGCACTGAGATAAAAACAGCTTAGAAAAGGATTAAAGCTGCTATAAAGGAGAACTACACTTTTTTATACTTTAAATATATAATTTTATTTGTCAATTATACCTTAGTAAAGTTGAAAAAATAGTAGAATCAGTAGTAGATTCCTGTTGTAGTTTTAGTAATTGATGGGAGGATGTTACATTAGTCTCAGGTGTATAACATTGTGATTTGACATTTCTCTACCTAGGCTATTGTATATTGTCAACTTTGAATGCCAGCTTGGTTATTATTAGTCAATATGATTAATATTTTTACTTTATTTTATGAAATAGAACACATCTTTATCAAAGATAAGTAATTTTAGTTTATTTTTTGGTGTAATTCGTCTACTTCTATTGATTATTTTAGTCGAGAGAAGCAGCGTTTAATTAAATCAGATCATCTGAAGACAAGTTCATCATCCCCAGCAAACTCTGATGTAGAAATTGATGGGATTGGCAGAATAGCAATGGTTACTAAGCAGGTTACAGATGCAGAAGCGAAACTTAAAAAACATAGGTGAGCCTCTTTATCTGATTAAGTACTGGCATATATTTAAATGTTCCTATATTTGAATGATATATTTTTACAGTTAATGTTAATAATAACTATATTGTATAATTACAGATTCTTTTATACTTGGCAAAACCATAGAAAGCTATCATTTTGTTGAATAATACATTTACATAAAGTAATAGTATTAATGTTTAAATAAAAATATCAAGATTTCAGAGGAGATTTTTTTCCTGTTAGATATATACATGGCTTATTCATTGCTAAAAACATTTGTGAAACTCCTTGTTTTGGAATTTTCCTTAAAACTTTGACATCTTTTTGAAATAACTTCATTAGAACCATATTGTTGAAGATGGGCTCAGTTGGAAATAATCATTACCAAGTCTGTTCAGTAAGACACATAGTCAAATATGGTGTTACTATAAATGTGTGTGAATATTAAGTTACAATCCTAAACTTACGTGTTTTGTGAAATTACTATGTTCGAGTAGTGTTGCAAAATTTTGAAAATGTGTAACTTCATAAGATGGACATGAGTCATAGAATTCATTTTAATTCATTAGCATATTTGGGGAAGTTATTTTATTGAGGTATAATTGACATATAATATTATATTAGTTTCAGGTGTATATCATGAAATGATCACCACATTAAGTTAACATCTGTCCCCATATATAGTTGCAGATTTTTGTAATAGTCTTTGATGAGGACCATTAGCGTGTATTTGATAGAAGTATTATGGCTATATATCTTTTTTGCTCCATATACCTTGAAATCATTAGTTGATGAAGAGCAAAATGGCTTTAGTTAACATCAACACTTGTGAGTTTTGTTCTGCTAGTCCTCCTGTAGGTTTACACATGTCAGGGGAGGTTCTGTGCAAAGATGGTTAGACTCCCCCTATTCTGTTTTTAATAACTGACTGACTAACCGATTCTTAAACTTCAAAGATTAATAGTAAAAAATGATTACAGGGATGGATTAATTCTTAATGTTAAAAATCATTAACGGTGTATAAATAATGGTTTTTGAAACAAGCTTCAGAAGTTAATCCACTCATAGTTAATTAGTGAAGGGGAAAAGGTAGAATTTACAACCACCTTGGTACTCTTTATTTTTTTAAATCATAAAAAAGAATGTAATTTGGAGTGTTTTGACAAGGCACCACACACAAATCCCTCAAGGAGAGGTATTAAGGCGATAGGGACTATGTAAATTTTTATAAGTAAACAAAAGTATGTTCTGTTCCTTATTTCTTTTATTATTTATTTTAAAGTTTATTTCGTGAGAGAGAGAGAGAGTGTGCGCATACATGAGAGCACACATGGGGAAGGGGCAGGGAGAGAGAATCCCAAGCAGGCTCCATGCTGTCAGGCTGTCAGCGCAGAACCAGATGCGGGGCTCAATGTCAGGACCATGAGCTCACGACCTAAGCTGAAACCAAGAGTTGACGCTTAACTGACTGAGCCACCCAGCTGCCCCTGTTCTTTATTTTTGAATAAGACATTGGAGATTAAGTATTTTGAATATTTGTCTTTGTGCTAACTACCATATTTTAATTACAATTAAAATATGCCATTATTTTGTTCACTAAGAAAGAAAACCTGCTGCTAGCCAAACTATGATATATAATAATGTTAAGACACACCCTGATATTAGAGATATGAAAAGTATTCTCCATAAATGAAATGCTGCGGTGACTGTAAATCTCCAAAATTATCAATGAGAAATGGT
Source organism: Panthera uncia (assembly GCF_023721935.1). NCBI lineage: Eukaryota > Metazoa > Chordata > Mammalia > Carnivora > Felidae > Panthera > Panthera uncia. The sequence goes on along the minus strand of NC_064809.1, from coordinate 93,654,084 downwards.
ATTGTGTATGTTTTAAAAAAGATTAAAATAAATTTCATTTAGATTCTATTTGTTAACTTCGATAAAAAGTGAAAAGGTTTTAATATTTATTTATTTAAAGTTTATTAGAGAGCAGGGGAGGGACAGAGAGGGAGAGAGAATCTCTAGTAGGCTTCACACTGTCAGCATGGAGTCCGATGTGGGGCTTGATCCCATGAACCATGAGATCATCACCGAGCTGAAATCAAGAGTTGGATGCTTAGCCAACTGAGCTACCTAGGTGCCCCAGAAAGTGAAAAGGTTTTAAAAAATTCTTTTATTTCTACTCCCCATTCTATCACATAGTCTCTGACTCTGTGATTCATTTTAGATGACAATTGTTGTGACTGTTGAAATATATCTCCTGGGCAAGGTCTTTCATTTTTTTAATTTTATGGTCTACCATAATATTCAGTAGTTGAGAAAATTAAAATCTGTATTTATTTGTTTGTTTATTAATTTGTTTTGTTTTTATTCACAGTTCCAATCTTTATATCTGTATATTGTTTAAAAATTTAGACTTCCTGTCCCCTTGCTTGCCTAGCTTTAAATAAAATAGATAAGAGATTTGTAAGTGTGCTTGATTATATTTATTAGATGTTTATTTGTGTATCTATTAAGAGCATTATAAATGAAGCCAAACATAGCAATTTTCTGTCTTAAGTTCTCATTTTTCAGGAATCCTATAGGGTCAGATTCAGTCACATCTACTAGTAATAGTTTTTCAGCTGTAATTCACCTTAGTCAAACTTAGTGATATTGACCTGTAGTTGCTTTCATTAAATGTAATCGTGTTTATTTGAATATGTGTGTGAATATGAAAACATTAATCCTTTTAAATTTTCATCTGTATTGATATATTTTTTAAAATGAGCTACTGCTTTGGAAATTTTTTATTCTGATGGTATTCATCCACTAGTTGAGAAAAAAATTTTATTTTCCAATTAGGATTCTCTTGATGAAAGATGAGTCTGTTTTAAAGAATCTAGTACAACAAGAAGCTAAGAAGAAAGAATCTGTTCGAAATGCTGAAACAAAGATTACAAAACTTACAGAACAGCTTCAGGCAACAGAGAAAATTCTCAGTGTCAACAGAATGTTTTTGAAGAAGCTTCAGGAACAAGTAATGTTCTTTTTTTAAATGAAGATATTGTAGTCTCACATTCCTACTCATTTTTATGGGCTAAGTTTTTTTTATAAAACAAAACCATAAACCAAAGCCATCAAAATGTGTAACCGATATATTATCTTCCATTGAGACATAATTTTGGAATATTTTTATTTTCAGTTGAATATTCTAAAACTGCTGTGTTTAAGGAGGAAGGTATGTCCTCTCTTAAGATTTACATTTACATTTTCAGAATTATCCTATATTTTCAGATTCACAAAGTTCAACAACGTGTTACAATTAAGAAAGCTTTGACTCTAAAGTACGGAGAGGAGCTTGCTCGGGCAAAGGCAGTGGCTAGTAAAGAAATAGGAAAACGTAAACTGGAACAAGATCGCCTTGGAGTAAGTTTGTAGGAATATTTTATTTTTGGAAAGGAGAAAGTTTTATGATACTTTTAAGGGTAAGAGATATATAAAATAACACGTTTTTTCCTGCATATTCTGAAAGATTAAAGCTTTGTTTTTAAATGACATCCATATTTTTGGAAACTTAATTTTTTAGTTGTTTTATTTCATCTTTTTGTTTTATTTTTCATAGATTATTGATTAACTGGCATAACTGTTGGGGACTTCTATAAAACTGTTTTATTCTCATCAGTGATTTAGTTTTATATTGTTGGCATTGTATTGTAGGGATAACACCAACCAAAAATTGTTTATGAAATCATAGTGATGTAAAATATGTATACTATGTTTCCCCCCAGCCAAACAAAATGATGAGACTGGACAATTCTCCAATATCAAGTCCAAGAAAGCATTCAGCAGAACTAATTGCTATGGAAAAAAGACGATTACAAAAACTAGAATATGAGTATGCCCTGAAAATTCAGAAACTAAAAGAAGCCCGGGCCCTTAAAGCAAAGGAACAACAAAATATTGCTCCAGTTGTGGAGGAGGAACCTGAATTTTCTTTACCCCAGCCATCACTTCATGATCTGACTCAAGATAAATTAAGTCTGGACACTGAGGAAAATGATGTTGATGATGAGATTTTGTCTGGTTCAAACAGAGAACGAAGAAGATCGTTCTTAGAGTCTAATTCTTTTACTAAACCTAACCTTAAGCACACTGATACACCTAACAAAGAATGCATAAACAAACCTGCTAAGAATACGGTAGAAAAACCAGAACTTTTTCTAGGGTTAAAAATTGGTGAATTGCAAAAATTATATTCAAAAGCTGACAGCTTAAAACAACTGATTTTAAAAACCACCACAGGCATTGCAGAAAAGGCCTTGCATGGTCAGGTAACTGAACATTTCATATTCCGTATAAAATCTGGGATTCACCCTAGGCTTATTTACTTTATGTAATTACTGTTTTCTTTTGTAGGAGATTTCTGTGGATGTGGATTTTGTGACAGCACAGAGTAAAACAACAGAAGTGAAGCCATGTCCTTTTAGACCCTATCATAGTCCTCTTCTAGTTTTTAAGTCGTACAGGTATAAAAGAAAGATTCAGTAAACTTGAATTTCAGGACTGTTCCTTGATCTTAATGATAGTATAACCTTGGATGTTTAACAGTAATGAAAAAATAATTGCGTTTTGGTGACTGAAAAATGAACTTGTCCTTTTAGGGAAAATAAAATTGTCTTGTTGTCAGATGTGAACCATATTAGGAAGTAAAGTTTAGCTCATAGTGGGTTTATTCTTACCAAATCCTTATTTCTGGCTATTGGGGAATTGTGGAGAATTCTGGATTACTGTCTATTAGGGATTTTAGGAAAAATAACTGGAATCGAATGAGAATTAAAAAAAATGTTTTAATGTTTATTTTGGGAGAGAGAGCATGAATGAGCGAGCAGGAGAGGGGCAGAGCGGGAGAAGAGAATCCCAAGCAGGTTACCTGTGTCAGCACACAGCCCAACGCAAGGCTCTATCTCATGAACTATGAGATCATGACCTGAGCTGAAATCAAGAACCTGACGCTTAACTAAGTCTCCCAGGCGCCACAAGAATTTTTTAATTTTAAAAAGAATTTTATCATTACTCTAAGGAATGCATTGGCTAGTGTTTATAAAATTGATTTAGACATTCTTAGGTGATTAGCTTTGTGGATGTCTTTTTTAAAGCCTTCTGGACTTTGTGAGACTAAATGGGTAGGATTTAATTATAAAATCGTAAAGCACCTATTGGGTAGTACAGACACTAGTTATAACCCTGGTTATTTTGTTGGCTGCACAAGAAATGCCAATTGTACAAGAAATGCCCATATTATATACTGTTTTATTATATGATAAGACACTAGGTTTAAATACAAGGATTTTTGTTGTTGTTTTCTATTTCAGATCTTTTGTGTTTTAGGTATAAAAGTAGTTGTCTCTGTCAGTTGATACTCTGGTTTTTTCGAGTTCATTTTGGTATTAAGTTACTAGATAAATAGTAAGCTCAAAGCATAGAAATTTTAATGGAGAAAAATAAAAATTTCTTAATTTTATAGGGATTGTTTGTGGAGTATAATGTGCCTGTCTACCTTTCTCCTCCTTAGATTTAGTCCATACTATCGAACCAAGGAAAAACTTCCCTTGAGCTCAGTATCATACAGTAATATGATTGAACCCGATCAGTGTTTCTGCCGTTTTGATTTAACAGGAACATGTAATGATGATGATTGTCAGTGGTGAGTAGTTTTTATTTGTGAATATTTTATAATTTAAAAGGGTCTTGGTTATTTAGTTTTGATATGTACATAATTCTCTTTTCTGTGTTGTTATTTTATTTTAGGCAGCATACACAAGACTATACGCTTAGCCGAAAACAGCTATTCCAGGACATTCTGTCATATAATCTGTCTTTGATTGGTTGTTCAGAGACAAGCACTGATGAAGAAATTGCTGCTGCAGCAGGTACTTAAAGACCTCTTGTTGTGAAAACTTGAATTTAGGCAATTAAAAATTGTATGTTTACTTATTGGCATCTTTAAGTAGTTGTAATAATTCAGTACATTCATCTGTGGCATTTTATCCAGATTTGCTTTTATATAGTAGTCACTAGCCACATGTTGCTATTCAAATATAAGTTAATTAAAATTTCTTCCTTAGTTGCACTAGCCACATTTCAAGTACTTCATAGTTGCTTTTGATCTCAGCCGTAAGTGCTTACCAATAGGATAGTGTAGATACAAGACATTTCCATTGTTGTGGAAAGTTCTTTGGGAAGAACTCATCTAAATAAATAGTTCAGTTTATTTAGAAGAATATATTAACATACTCGTTTAGCAGTTTTATTAATGATTTTAAAAGACTCCTATTTTTATTATTCTAAAAAATAGAGAAGGGATGGAAATTAAGATGAATGTGGTTTCATATTTTACAAAGAAATAAAAAGGACTTTATACACTCTGATACTATAGAAAGTGTAGATTACTGTCACACATTGTGAGTAAATACTGTTAAGATTTTCTCCAGATTTATTGCCAAATTTTAAACCTTAAAGTACAAGTTTTCTGGAAATAAAGGAATTGGTGTTTATTAAATTTAGTATTAATCACAACCCAGAGTGATTGTAAAGTCACTGAATCTGTGTGATCATTCTCAATTTGGCACTTTAATTTTTACTTACTTGTTTAGTTTGTTTCAGGAAATACTTTTTTTTCTTTTTAAGTCCAAATTGGGTGCATGATGTGGTAGGATTTGCCATAGTAATTAAGGTAGTGGAGTCCTTGCCCTCTGGGAGGCATATATGTTTTTGACTAATAACGTATACTTTCTTTTAATTTTTAAATTACTCTTCACTTTATACTCTTTAATTAGCCTTGTCTCTGTAATCCATGGTTTTATGCTTTTTATGAAGACAGCATTCTTCTAATTTCAGAAAAATACGTTGAAAAACTTTTTGGAGTAAATAAAGATCGAATGTCCATGGACCAGATGGCTGTGCTCCTTGTTAGCAATATCAATGAAAGTAAAGGCCATAGTGAGTATCTCTCTCTCTGTCTCACACACACATACCCACAAAAGGACCTTAGAGTTTCTGTATGATAGCAAATTTTTTGGCATTATGTTCTGAAAAAATACACATATATTTATATATATATATAAAACATGCTTATAGAGTAGAATAAATGTTTCTTCCTATAGGGCAGAAAATATATATATGTGTGTGTCATTTCTGACTAACAGAATAAATTTAGCTTTTTTTGAGTATTGTGTGGATAGCCTTAAAAACTGTAAGAAATCTGTCTACTTTAGCACCTCCATTTACAACCTACAAAGATAAAAGAAAATGGAAGCCAAAATTTTGGAGAAAACCTATTTCAGAGAATAGCTTCAGTAGTGATGAGGAACAGTCTACAGGACCAATTAAGTATGGTAAGAAGTAATTTAAGATCCTGAATCATTAAATTGTGGTGTTCATCTTTGTCTAACGCTTTACTAATTTTTTGGTGTAGCTACAAGCTTATTAGTTTTTTGTTTTTTGTTTTTTTCTATTTTTTTAAAACAGTGATACCATTTGGCCTTTAATGCATGTAGTTCTTCATTGTGTAGGATTGCCCCTTGTATTCATGACCCCTGCCCAGTAAATACAGGGATCACTCTTTAGTAAATGTGATGGTTTCAACATACTTGAGCAAGGGAGAGGCGAGCAGTGCTGCTCCCACTTGAGAACTACTGCCTGGGTGTCCTTGAGGGTAAGGGTAGTATTTTTTTTGTGTTTGAGTCTGCTTGTTGACATGCAGTAGGCTTCCAGAACGAATAAACGAACAAACAAGGTAAATATGAATGAGTAGTGTATTGTCAAGTATATCTTATGTTATCTTAACTCTGCTTTATTTACTAATTTTTTTAAAGTTTGTAATTTGGGGCGCCTGGGTGGCTCAGTCAGTTGAGCATCTGACCTCAGCTCAGGTCATGATCTCACAGTTTGTGGGTTCGAGCCCCGCATCAGGCTCTGTGCTGACAGCTTGCTCAGAGCCTGCAGCCTGCTTCAGATTCTGTGTCTCCTTCTCCTCTCTCTGCCCCTCCTATGTTCATGTTCTGTCTCTCTCTTTCTCTCAAAAATAAAGTCAAAAAAATAAATAAAAATAAAGTTTGCATAATTTGTTTACTATATGTGGATTAGCAGATATCTAATGGATATATGCTTTCATGTGCTTATTTATGTTAATACTTTTTTCTAAATGTAGTGGGATAATTTTATCTTCATAAATTATAACTTTTTTTTTCTTTTCTAATTTAGTAAATGTGAATTATCAGGTGATGCCACTTATCCTTCAAGTAGGGAGACCATACTTCTGGTTTGTCCAGCAGAATCCTAGTTTATACCTGTTACTCTGATATAGTTTTTAATAACATCCCTTTCACTTTTAGAAGGGTCCTAGTATATGACCATTCTATCTTAAAGCTATGAGCTACTGCATATATTTCGAATATTTAGATTTTTAGATTATTTTAAAGTTGAGGCCAATTGTTTTCTCTTCGTCTGTGGATAAAAGAAAGTGTGAAGCTAATGATACTTTTCTTTCCAGCCTTCCAGCCAGAGAACCGAATAAATGTTCCAGCTTTGGATACAGTTGTCACTCCAGATGATGTCAGATACTTTACAAATGAGACTGATGACATTGCTAATTTAGAAGCAAGTGTGCTTGAAAATCCATCTCATGTACAGCTTTGGCTCAAGCTTGCATACAAGTATTTGAATCAGAATGAGGGGTAGGTCCACTTCTGATCTTTGTGTCAACTGTTGCACATTTATATTTTTATGTTTGAAGTGTATTTTATCTGTGGTAATCACGTTTACATCATGGAATCAATGAGGTCTTTGTTTTTTGACAAAACCAGAAGCACTGTATTGTTTAAAAGCTGTTAGAAAAAGTTTAAGGTTAGATCTTGAGTTGTTTGTGTGGCTCAGTGTGTGGGTAATAAATTAGCCACAGTTTTTAACTCCAGTAGGCTCTTATTTCAAAGCAGGATTAGTTAAAACAGTATATTCTGAGTGGTGCAAGGATTATTGTTTTGGTTTTTTTTTTTTTTTTTAAAGTTAGGCACATAGTGATAGTCTCTTAAAATTATGGTAAAATCACAATGGAACAAATTAAGTTTTATGTTAGTTTTTAATTTAGGGGTTTAAAGCTTGTCTAGGAACATCTAAATTCTGATGAATTGGCTTTTTTTCTGTGGGTGGTGTTACATGTATTCAAATAAGGTAAATAGTAATTTTTCTCATAAACCTGTTGCATTTTCTAACTCCAACTTTTTGATACTATTAACAGGAGTAATCTTTTATTATCAGGAATAGTCTTTTATTACTATACTTGAAAATTTATAATTCAGTTTTTGAAAGCTATTTTGAATGTCAGAAAACTTGGTATAAAAGCTTTGTTAGTAAGGCAGCACTGCGGGATGCTAATGTATCACACATACCTGAATATGGTGCTTGTTTAACTTACCTTGTGTGTCATTTCCATGTTACTGAGGTAAGTTACGGTGTTTTCTTTTCTGACTCATTTACTGAGTGAAGGCCAAAAGAACTGTACATTATTTTATGAATAGGATCATGAGACAGTTATCTTCTTGAAGAGATAGCAAGCCCTTGACCGTTGAAAAGAACTGTTACATTGAAAGCTTTGATATTTTGTGTTGGCAGTAGTTGGCCTTGAGGGGGAATTGTTTAACTTTTCCCATTCCCAGACCAGAGTAACTCATAAAAGGTATTGCTAAATATAGACATAAAGTACATTTGAAGTTGATAATCTAAGGGTTTTATAACAGTGGGTTTTTTGTTTGTTTGTTTGGTTTTTGGTTTTTTTTTTGGTAAATGCTCATTGAACATCCACTTAAAAAGGAATTGTTAGGTCTGTGGGAAATCAGGACCTTTTTTTTTTGACTGATGTGATTTAAAATCCTAATCTACCTCCCTTTGTCATAGGTCTTTCTAGCTTCTTGGTAGGTTCCAATAGAAAATGGAACTTTAGGGGCACCTGGGTGGCTCCGTTGGTTAAGCATCCGACTTCAGGTCAAGTCATGATCTCATAGTTTGTGGGTTTGAGCCCCGTATTGGGCTCTGTGCTGACAGTGTGGAGTTTGGAGCCTGCTTCGGATTCTGTGTCTTTCTTTCTCTCTGCCCCTCCCCTGCTCGTGCTGTCTCACTCTCTCTCAAAAATAAATAGACATTAAAAAAATTTTTTTTTTTTTAATGAAACTTTAAAGTTGACTCATTAGATCAGCCTGATTTAAGAGTATCTTGAAGTATTTTTTAAAAAAGATGTTCCTGGTTTTTTTCTTTTATGTAGGCTATGTTCAGAGTCCTTGGATTCTGCTTTAAATGTTCTGGCTCGAGCTTTGGAAAACAACAAAGACAATCCAGAAATTTGGTGCCATTACCTCAGATTGTTCTCAAAAAGAGGAACCAAGGAAGAAGTGCAGGAAATGTGTGAAACAGCTGTTGAATATGCTCCTGACTATCAAAGTTTTTGGACTGTGAGTAGAATAGATAGCATAGTGTATGTGTATGTGTTATTATAATTCTTTGGATCATCTTAAATATTGATGCATAGCTTAATAAAGTCATATGGTTTATCTGCAGGTAGATATAATGACTTTTCAGTGTCCTGTAACTTCAAAACCACTCATGGGTCAGGACTAAATTTAAAATAAGAAGAAAATATGTAGTGAAGGGGTAAATTTTCTTGTTAACCTTATTGGTAAGGAAAAAACATAAACGGTTTAAAACATTTTACACTTACCTATTCATTGGCAGTTTTGGTTTGGGCAACGTGAATTTTTTTGTAAAGCACCTGAAAAAATATTTTTTTAATTTACTGTGTTCATGTAACATTTTTATGAATGTCAGAAAACATTTTGGTCTTTTTATTATCTATCCTCATTACTTAAGGAAATAATCTTAATCTGTAAATTCATACTAATACTGAACTTTACCATGATACAGAGATTTGGTGAAAAAATGAGTCCTTTATTCTCTGAGACAATGGGATGTTTCCTACCCATGCTTAAACTTAAAATTATAATTAATCCACTTGTAGAATGAATATTTATTAATATCTGAACTTTGATCAGCTGAACTCAGCAACCATAAGTTTTAGCTAAACTTTTAGATAAATGTATTAACTGTCAGATCTGTCATTTATTTGCTAACTGAAATTCAGAACAGAGAGATTTGGATAACATGCTATCCCTTAATGAATGAACTTGCCATTCTCTCTCCTAACTCAGGTACCAAATAGGTTTGGACAGTGAAAGATGCTTGATTTTTGACCTGGAGCCTTGTGCCAAAGTTAATGCTATTGATTGCCATAAGATTTTATAGGGTGTGAAGTTTTTCCTTAAAGTTGTTTGGTCTTTAAGGGGTCTTTTAATTTCTTAGGGCTTTTTAATTATTTTGCTACATATATCTAATATGAATGCTGTTCTCAGAATTTGTGTACAATATTTATGTACAAAATTTGTGCTCAAACCTGAGCAATGTAAATAGTACTTGACCAGCAACCTGAAATTTCGTAAATTTGTCATGGTCTTGCTGCCATTACTTTGTTGATTCAAGGAAGGGAAAGATGAATTTGCTTCAGTGGTAATTCTAAGAGTACATCTGTATGATTTTAGTTTTCATTTGGTTCTACTTTCTAACTTGTAGAATGGGAAATCTAGAATATGGTACTGGAAGATGGTTTTGTTTTTGTTTTTGTTTTTTTTAAGTAAGCTCTTTGCCTAACATGGGGCTTGAACTCAAAACCCCGAGATCACCCGTTGCCTGCTGTACTGACTGAGCCAGACAGGTGCCCCAGGAAGATGGGTTTACACGTATTTATAATGATCCTTTTTGCAGAAATTGAAGATTTAATATGACATTTAATGAACTGTGGAAAATCTGTAGCTTTACAGTTTATTTTTATGAAGCAGGATTAATTATATGAAACCCCTTTGGGCAGTTTCTGCACCTAGAAAGCACCTTTGAAGAAAAGGATTATGTATGTGAAAGAATGGTGGAGTTTCTGATGGGAGCAGCCAAGCGGGAAGCATCAGATATTCTGTCCTTTCAGCTCTTAGAGGCTCTCTTGTTTAGAGTTCAGCTGCACATATTTACTGGAAGGTGCCAGAGTGCACTTGCAGTTTTACAGGTAAACATTTATCATAGCATTTAATTACATTTTATAGAGAATTTTTTAAAGGTCTGAAACATTACAGATTAGCTGTTTAATAAGCACACAGGCTTTAGATTTGAATCCTTGTTTTGCCACTTATTATCAGTAAGTTGTGTAGAGTTGGGTCAGTTTATGACTGTTTCCTCATTTGCTTAGTGGGGATAATGCCTTTTTAAGATTATTTATGAGGTTTAAATGAAGACGTATGTTAAGTACCCACCAGAATAAACTTCAGTATTCAGACAATAAGGAAAAAAAATTAGTCCATAGTGAAAATCTCCTGTATGGGTATGGTGGGTCTTTTTGTTTGTTGTTTTACTGTTTTTGTCTTACTAGATTTTGAATGTCGAGACACTAAAAATGTACAGATAAATTGAATTTTTTTCAGTAATTAGCTTATAAATCTTAGCAGAGGAAAAATTATATTAATCTGTATTGACATTTCTAAAGAGTTTTTTCATTAAAAAAAAATTGGCAGCTGTCAAATTTTGACTTAGATATTTAAGAACCACTCCAAAGAAATACGACCCTTGTATTCTTCTTTGCCCTTACATTTGAATCTTACTAAGAATAGGAGTCATTATTTCTAAAAACACAGGCTGTTTTTTCATTTTACCTAGAATGCACTGAAATCAGCTAATGGTGGAATAGTAGCTGAATACCTTAAAACAAGTGATCGATGCTTGGCATGGCTGGCCTACATACATCTTATTGAATTCAACGTTCTCCCTTCAAAATTTTACGATCCATCTAATGCCAATCCTTCAAGAATTGTTAACACAGAATCATTTGTAATGCCATGGCAAACAGTTCAAGATGTAAAGACTAATCCTGACATGTTGCTAGCAGTTTTCGAAGGTAAGTGCAAATGTTTATAAGTTATTTAGAACATCAACTTACCCCTTATTATGATTCTTCATAATTAATTGGAACAAATTTGTATCTACATATTTCAAGCTGTAGTTTAACACTTTAGTAGTATATCAATGCTTAAAAGATTAAGGGTTGAGTCACATAAGATGGACATTTGGCATCTATGAAAGCCAGGAACTATATTACCTTAAATATTTTTTTTGATTGTGGCTAAATATGTAGATAAAACATATTATGTAGATTTAATGAGTTGATTGAATAAGAGAACCAGGTAATTTTTTTAAAACAATCCATCAAGGTGATAGTTAAAAGGTTATATCATCTCTTTTCAAGTAACTAATGTTTTCTTCATTAGTCAATGAGTTTGAGTACTACCATATGCTAAATGGTATATCAGCTATGGACAACAGTTAAGGACAAAGCTTATTCCCTTCTAATAGGAAGTATGTAGCCTAGTCACAAGATAAAATTTATCCATTTGACACAGTTATTAAATGTATGAGACCATGTAACTGTATTGGTATATAGTCTAAATTCTGTGCTTCAGAAGAGACAGAGATTTGTGATGTATAGAATTATATTGTGCAGGTCATAACCCCAAAGGAGAGAGCTTATTGTAGGTTGGCATGATGAAAGAAGTCTTTGCAGAAGAATTAAGACTTGGAACTGGACTGTGAAGCTGATTCTGTTGTGACATAGTTGGCTTCCTCAAAGATGGGACCCTGGTCTTATTTGTTCTGTATTTCCCAAGGACCTATAATGTCTGCAGCATACTAAGTGCTTAGTAAATATTTAGTGAATAAACCAAAGAAAAGGAAGGAAAAGCAGGACATTCCTGTTAAGGGAGCTAAGTTAATAAAAAGCAACAAGTAGATAGAAATTGGTGCAGTGGATTTGAAGGGAGATTAGAAGAAGGGAGAGTTCTTATCAAAGCAAGAGTTTTATGCTAGAGAACAGTAGAAATTAAGTTCGGTAAGTGGAATGATATCAGATTTTCATGAACTTTGTAAGTGGTAGACTTGATGACAGTCAAGGTTCTTGAAGAAAGGAAGAATGTGCTGAAGAGGAATGATTTGAAAGGTAGGAAAACCAGAAGCTGATGGCCATAAGTGAAGCACAAAAAACAGAACCTGGGAAAGAGGGAATGTTTATTGGAGACATTTGAAGTTCTCACATGCAGATGTGAGGGAAATAGAGAAGAAATAGTCAAAGATGATTTCAGGGTTTTGAGGCTGGGGGAAAAAGTGTATTAATAGAAAACAAGTAAATTTGGGAAGACTGATTTTGGTAGTAGGAGTAGTATTTGTGAATGGTAATTGGCCATTCAAGTGGAAATGCTTACTGGCAGAAGGAAATAAGGAAGTGGACCTTAAGTGGATGATTATGGATAGAAAAATGATTTGAAAGTTATTAATGTAGGAGCTACTATATTATAAAGTGCTTCACAGTTTTTAATGTGCTCTTGCGGTAAATTTTTTAGTAGTTGAAGCTATGAAATATTTTCTCTGAGAAAATGGAAACTTAAGACTATAGCAACAGGGGTGAAGGAGAAGAGTCAATGAATGAGACCAAGAGGACATGTAAATAAACTCTTGATAGCATAGGGAAGAAAAAAATTGAGAAGAAGAGGAAGAACATTATCAATTGAGAATGAAGCAAGTGTAGTATTGGCCGTTAGGTTTGTTTAGATGATTTTTGTAAGTGAACGTCAGAAGTGCAGTTTCAGAATGACACTCTATCTGGGAAATCATACTACCACTGAGCAAAGGAGGAAATGGTAACAGCTGTACAAAGTAAAACAGTGAACCATTCTCTAAGACCCAGCAGGATCAAGTAAAGGACTCTTTACAAGGGAAACGTGTTTTGAAGGAATAAGGAAAGGATCTAGTTTAGAGGAAGACAATTAAATGGCTGTATAACAGAGAGCAAGGCCTCTTGAATTGGGTCAAAGAAAAACCAAAAGATAATTCATTCTATGATTTTTTTTTTTTTTTTTTGAGACCAGTTTTAAGAAATTTAGGTAAATGCAGAGACACTTAAGTGAAACCTTTGATACGTGCGAGAGCTCATATTGAATGGTTTTATTCTTACCAAGAATGTGAGGGTAAGAGGTTGAGTTTTAGGGAGTTTGGAGATACCTAAAAATACCTCTGGAGTAAAGATGAATAAGATTATGGTCAAGCAAAAGGGTAGGCCACCATGTTGTATTAGTCTCCCAGAATTTAAATAACATAGTCAGATAATTCATTTTATGTTTGATTTCTGTTATTGTGATGTTTTTGGATAGATGCTGTGAAAGCTTGCACAGATGAGAGCCATACTGTTGAGGAAAGAGTAGAAGTCTGTGTTCCACTTTACACAAACATGATTGCTCTGCACCAGCTTCTAGAGAGGTAAAACTTAATCGACAAGCAGTTAACTGTGCGTTAAAAGTTGATTTTTTTTCTCATGTGTTTAGACATGTTTTTTTGTTATTAAAGGTATGAGGCTGCAGTGGAGCTTTGTAAATGTTTATTGGAAACGTGTCCCATGAACTGCCAATTGTTGGAAGCCCTTGTTGCTTTATATTTGCAAACAAATCAGCACGACAAAGCCAGAGCAGTGTGGCTTACTGCATTTGAAAAAAATCCTCAGAATGCAGAGATTTTTTATCATATGTGCAAATTCTTCATCCTACAGGTAAAAAAAAAAAAGCCTCAAAATTCTTAAATATGTTTTTGTGTTTCACATTTTCTTATTCATCCTTTAATATGTTTCAGGCATCAGCCTCTCCAAGGAGCTTTTCCTGGTCCTTTTTCCCTTTGCAGACTGTGTTATATGTTCCTTCTGTCTTTGCTATAAATATTCTGTGGATAGTTCTGCCATTGCCCTTACTATAGTGCTTTGTAATTTTGTTGATAGCTGCTTTATATACTCTACTCTTTGAGGGCAAGAATCATGTCTTAACCAGATTTAGAGCCTCCAACACACCTCACACAGTGCTAAACATGTAATAGAAGCTTATTAGACAATTGGTGGATATGGTATATCGGGTGTTAAGCTGTTTAATGGTTAGTTGACTTTAATTGGAGATCAAAATGTAGAAGTTCTCTCTACCTCCACCTATTCAAGAAACTTAATCTGATCAGTGTTTTTTTTTTTAAGGGCTTTTTCCTCCCTTGAAAAGAATTTTTTAAATGTTTATATGTTTATTTTTGAGAGGCAAAGGCAGGGTGGGGGGTGGGCTGTGCAGAGAGAAAAGGAGACAGAGAATCCCAAGCAGGCTCCATGCCGACTTGGGGCTCGAACTCAAAAATCATGAGATCATGACCTGAGCCTAAATCAAGAGTCAGACGCGTGACCAACTGAGCCACCCCGGTGCCCTTCTCCTTTGAATGATATAATTAAACACTGTAAGTCTAATGTATATCCTTCCTCTCTTTTTAAAAAATAGAATCAAGGAGATAATCTTCTTCCATCTTTGCGGAAATTTATTGCATCCTTCTTTAAACCTGGGTTTGAGAAATACAGTAACTTGGATCTGTTTCGGTAAGTTTGTAGAACTCTTGACTTATAGAATAAAGAGAGTATAGTTTAGTGGAAAAACCAAATTTTTTTGTGTGGGTTGATTATATTTTAGACTGATGTAAAAAAATACTTGAACATTCTTATAGAACTATTATGAGGGCAGTAGAACTTAATAAAAATGGAGAAAAGAGGTAATTACGCATTCCTTGGAGTAGAGACACTAACAAAGGAAGGCTTATATTAACATCATGGTGACTCATCCTGCTTTTAATTTATTATTGTTCATTTTAGTACTTAATACTATAGCAGTGAATTATCGGAGACAATCTCAGTGATTTCTGAAAAAATGAATTTTAATTTATTTGGTGAGCTCAAGTAGATGTAAATAATATGCCTTTTACTTTTTCTTAAAATCTAAAGAGAATTGCTCTAGCCTCTGAAATATTGAGTGGGAAGCTTTCAGGCAATCTTTTTCAACCACTTTCTCAGTAATTTCCAGAGAGCTCTATTATTTACTGCCTTTGCTTGCTTAGTTGTGAATTCTTACTCTAACAATAATAGGAGGCCACAGCCAATCCTGAGGAATTACTTCTGGGTGGACTTCTCTTCCCTTCCTCCCCATCCCTCTAGGGGTCAGCAAAGTTGTTGTTTTTTTTATAAATATTTATTTTGAGAGAGAGGGAGTGAGAGAGATCACGCACGGATGGGGGAGGGGCAGAGAGAGATGGAGAGAGAGAGAGAATCCCAGGCAGGCTCCACACTCAGCTCGGAGCCCTCAGCGTAGAGCCCAATACAGGGCTTGACCCACAACCTTGAGATCATGACCTGAGCCTTTGACCCAAGAGTTGTATGCTCAGGTGTTCCACCAAACTTTTTTTTCTTTTCTTTCTTTCTTCTTCTTTTTTTTTAAATGTTTATTTTGGAGAGAGAGAGAGAGAGAGAAACAGAGCTTGAGCAGAGGAGGGGCAGAGAGAGAGGGAGACACAGAATCCGAAGCAGGCTCCAGGCTCTGAGCTGTCAGCACAGAGCCTGATATGGGGCTTGAACTCATGAACCACAAGATCATGACCTGAGCCAAAGTCAGATGCTTAACTGATTGAGCCACCCACCTGCCTCGCAAACTTTTTTTCATAAGGGCTAGATAGTAAATAGGCTTGCAAGCTGTGTGGTCTATCACTTCTTGTTACCTATGCTGTTTAGGAAGAAAGTAGCCATAGACAATATATAAATGAATGAGCTAAATGAATGAGCATGGCTGTATGCTAATAAAACTTTATTTACAAAAATAAGTTTGCTGATCCCAAATCAAACAGCATCAAAAAGAAAATATTTTATCATAACATACTCTATCATTTTATGTTAGGAAGAACTGAGAGAAGGAAGACCTAAGTTGAATATCTCCTAAAAATTTTTGTTGTAGAAAATAGTGCAGATAAAGTTTTGGTTTTAAATATGTAAGTCAAAAGCTTGCAAATATTTTTCTTTTCTTAGGTGCTTCCCCTGCTTATCCCACAGTGTAGCAGTGTTATATGAAAACATTTTCTAAAAGTAACCCACATTTTGTTAATTCAGTGGTCCATCTACCTTAGAATATCAGTTTTACTTGAGATTTGGCAAAAGTTGGGGTCACTGTTCTTTTCCTAGACTTGAGTCTTTATGTCTATCCTCTTATGGTAACCAGTTTATTGACATAGTGACTTTAGTACTGTTTCTGAAATTCTTTCTGCTCTATTACATCTAGATTAATATCTTACAGTTAATTACGAAAGAATAATTTAAAATACAAAATAATGGAGAATAAGTAAACTATCTGTAAGAAACTTAGAGATTGTTCAGCTTCCTCATGCTGACTTCGTCTCTGTCAAGTTAGATTGCTTTAATGTCTCAAACTTAGGCACAGGACAGATCTAAAGCTGAACATTTTACAGACTTGCTCGTTCTGATCTTCCCTTGGGCATGGAGGTAATTGGTTTAGCTTAAAAGAAGATGCTGCCAGTTTCTGCTGTGGTAACTAATCAAAGATCTTCAGATCTTCTTGATGTCAGCTTAATGAAGGAGACTGAATAACTGTCAATAAAAATTTGGAAAGGGGCTGCCTCCTAATAATCTTCTATTGTTTACTAAGTCACCTTGCCTTATGAAATGTTTCATGGGAATAGTCATAATTCATAATACACCAAGAGTTACAAGGAAAAGGTATCTTGTGCTTAGTTTAGACAATACTGAAGACCTTATTTACACAGTGTGCATTTTTTGTTCATTTAGGAAATCTTTTTTGAGTCAGTTATTAGGAGAATGGCAGTAGGTGAGATAGTTGTTAGCATTGTCATACTTCTTATTGATGTTGATAAAAAAAATTTTTAATTTATAAATAGAGTCAAGATTTATTTAATACGGTAAGTCGATGCTCTTAATAGGTTCAAAATATTTTTTTTTTATTTCATGAGTAGAAATTGTGAAACAATACTAAGAATTTTGTATGTGTTGCAATATTTACATGGAGTTGGGTTCTATCATTTCCCTTTCTATGTAACTTTTAATAAAAAGAACTAGATAAGGTAATTTTCATGTGTTTCAAATCAATTTGGAGATTAGTAGATAGCCACAGAAGTTAACCAGGGGATTTTATTCAGTGTACTGAAGTTAGCTTAGGGATGGAGTCTTAAATAGATTAGATCTCCTCTTACCTCAGTTTTCAGTTGACAAAACTAGTATCCTTAGAAGTCAAGTGATTAAATGACAGTAATACAGCTAGTTAAGGCCAAGTCATCAGCAGGATAATAACCTGACTCCTAAATGTCCTGTTTTTTTTCTCTTGCTTATGGTTCCTCCTGCCCTCTGCCTCCATACAGTTTCTCTAATCCATTAAAACTGAGTTCCTTGCAATAATTTTTTTTTCTTGAAATACTTTTTAAATCCAAGATTAGTTACACTAGATTGTCATTGTTGAGATTAATGTATTTCCTTTAAAAACATTGTCCCTACAGATGTTGGTAAATGTACACAAAAATTCAGATATATTGGGGAGAGACCTAAATTAGTGAGAGTCAAATAGATTTCTTTACTGATTGACTTCATAGAATCTTTAATATGCTATTAAACACTCTATTGTGGCTTTTTATAAGAGTGTACTATAATTTTCAGTATTTCCCAGTTTTACTTGATTATGGACCTCTTCTGACAAGTACCTTATGGACCGATATGTTACCGAATACACTTTGATATATCTAAAAGGCTATGTGTGTATATGTGAGGAAGAGATTATTTTCAGATATCAACTTTTATAACTCTTAAATAATTTTTTTTTTTTTAAATGTATAGATTTTGTCGAGAAATTTTAGATACATAGTAATCTCATTTGTTCTCTGTTTTTGATTAGATGATTATGGTGGTTTATTTAATTTGGGGCTGGGGCATAGAATGAATTCATTTTTGAAGAGTTACTCGTGTAGGTATAAAATAATAGACTGTGTGATGCTAGAGATGGGACCAAAGCAGTATGGTATACATGTGAAAATAAAGTATATTTCAAGGACATTTAAGTTGAAACAGAGGTCTTTTTTGTTTTGTTTTGTTTCTGTTTTTCTTAAGTGTTAGTAATCCATGTGTGCATAGGCATAATTTCCAACAGTGTTTTTTTGTTTGTTTTTTTCCAGGTATCTTTTAAATATCCCAGGACCACTTGACATTCCAGCCCGTTTATGTAAAGGGACTTTTGATGATGAGTTGTTTAACCACCAGGTTCCTTATTTGTGGCTGATTTACTGGTGAGACATTATCTAACATGGAGAGAAATGTTGCATATTAGGCTTGCATTTGTTATTTATTACCAAATTACCTTGTGTTAAAGTTAACTTGATGCTAAAGTCATTGAAGCAAAATTGAAGGGACATACTTTATACATTATTAAAGGTTTATACATTATTAAAGAAGAAACATCAAAAGAAGAATTCCATTCTATATCTCTGATGCTTAAATATATATTGTCATTCCTTTACTAATCGAAGTGAGCTGTAGACATACATTGTTTTCCTTCATTTTTAAAACAGCCTTTGTCATCCTCTTCAATCAAGTATTAAAGAGACAGTGGAGGCATATGAGGCAGCATTAGGGGTGGCCATGAGATCTGATATAGTGCAGAAGATTTGGATGGAGTAAGTTTAGTTCCTCTTAATAAGAATGGGATTTGGAATAAGGGGATATGGTGGGGGGAAAGGGGTGATCAGTTTTCTGAGTGAGAGACTCGCTGCCTTAATTATTCTAAATTATAATATTTTTCTTTTGGCAGTTATCTTGTCTTTGCCAATAATAGAGCTGCTGGATCCAGAAACAAAGTCCAAGAATTCAAATTTTTTACTGATTTAGTGAATAGATGTTTGGTTACAGTCCCTGCCCGATACCCCATTCCTTTTAGCAGTGCTGATTACTGGTCCAACTATGAATTTCATAATAGGGTAAGAACTTAAAACTTTTTTCTTTAGATACTTGTACAAAAGAAGGGGACTTGGAAAAATGACAGTAAAACTCCTGTTTTTTATCAAGAGAGCTTTGTAGGACCACTTTCCTAGCATTTAATGTTATTCTTGACCGTGTTTCCTGCTTATCTCTTAAATCTAGGAACAGAGCCCTTTAAGGTTCAGTTAAGATAAATGTGTATTTTGATTCTTATATTTAAGAAAAATTAACATTGAAGCAAAATTGAAGAAATGTTAAGGTTTAATACATATTAAAGAAGAAAGATCAAAAAATGTGATTATAATAATATCTAATGTTTTGCTTGATTAGTTGGAAATTCACTGAATGAAAAAGTCCATAATGTACAGTGGAGCTACTTTTTTTTGGTTAATACTGTGTTAAGTGAATATAGCTATACATAGGGCATAAGAAAGCTGAAATTAGATGTTGTTTAGAATTTTAATAGTAGAATAGAACTAATGATCTATTTATCAGGTTATTTCCTTATAAGAAAGGAAGCAAAGGTTTGTTTTAGTTTCTTTTCAGAGACCCCTTTTATTCAGTACAGTGTAGGCTAAAATTTCCTATTAAAGCTCCATGTAGACTAAAACATATATGTATTCTATTTTTTGGTGGGATGGTTTGTTGCTAATCGGGATAACCAATTATTATGCTTTGTACTTCTATGCCATTCTTTATCCCAGGATCTCAAACCACTTTGTGGACATTAAGTCATTTACACACGGGCATTCCATGAGCAAGATGTGGCAGGTATTATTAGTCCTATGACTTGCCCAGCTATACAGCAAGTAAAGGTAGACTCAGGAATGAAAACCCGGACTCCTGGCTTCTTGTCAGTGTTCTCAGTCCATGGCTATCATCACTAGATCATATTTCCTAATTCATATTTGGAAAGTCACTAATATAATTAATGGTAGGAACTGTAACTCACAGCATCATACATTATTATAATTTATACATTCATGTCTTAAAGACCATTTTGGTTTTCTCATTAAAACATTTAAGTAATTGGATTTCACATTTTGTTGCATTTATTTTCCCCCCGTCAACCTTTCCAGGTTATTTTCTTTTATTTGAGCTGTGTTCCAAAGACTCAGCATTCCAAAACCTTGGAACGGTTTTGCTCAATTATGCCAACTAATTCTGGACTTGCACTGAGGTAAGAAAAAATAAAATTCTTTTCAATCTCAACTCAATATTATATAGCTCTTCATATAAAATTATTCTTGAAAACGTGACTAAAAGTAGTCTGTCCTTTACTATTTTCTCGTTGATATATACTACTTTAATTTCAGAGTTAAGCAATATACAGCTTCATATAAAAGTCAGTATAAAAATCTGATAACTTCAGAAAACTGCAGGTTTTAAGGGGCATATAATTCAAGTAAAGTTCATTTATGTCCCTAAGCACATACCATCTGTCCTTAGCACGTGCATAATAAGCAATAATCATGTTTTACATAGCAAAGAAATATTACTTAAGAGGTTTGTAAAGTGTTACTACAAAGATAGCAGCCAACTGTATATATTTTGGTTATTATGACTTGTTTTCATATATGTCAGTTGCTCTGAAGTATTAACATGCATCAGAATCTCCTGGGATGTTTGTGTAAAATACAGATCCCTGGGGGTGCCTGGCTGGCTCAGTTGGTAGAGTCTGTGACTCTTGATCTCAGGGTCATGAGCTCAAGCCCCACATTGGGTGTGGAGCATTCTTAAAAATACAGATTCCTGAGCTTGAGCCCTCAAATCACATTTGAGAAACACTTATGTACGGATTTCATATATTGAACTGGAGGTTTCTGAGCATCTCTTTGTAGTTTCTCTATTCCAACAGAGTAAACTTATTTTCACTGTCAAGAATTGTGCTTTTTAATTCAAAATGGTACCCTACATGCTAATGCCTTGGCTTGTACTTGTGCAGTCATTCCCACTGCATTGTATTGTGTCTTATGTTTCTAAGTTTGTTTTGTGGATCATAAGGTACCTAAATTTATCAAATATTTCCTTATGTGTTAAAATATTTACATTCCACTTAGCCCGTGTGTGGGAAAATGGTATGAGGTTGAAAAAAATTTGAAGGTCTGAGGGTGCAACAAAAGTAGTGTTTCATAATAAAAATTCTTAGTAAACATTCTAGTCTTTGGAAGCTAATACAGAAATTTCTATTATAAGGCATCACCTTTGGTAAAACATTTGAAAAATATAAAATGTAGTATTTTGACTAGTTTCTGTTATGATAGAATTATAGGCATTATAGGAAAGGTAGTTTAATTGTTGGTTTTGTTGGTAAAGCTCCACTTCTGTATTTTGATAGTTACTTCCTTGTGATCATTCTTGTCTTTTTTTTTTTTTTTTCAGAATAGAGAACTTAATAATTAGTCACTGTACTTACATTTTAGCCCAAGAAACATTCATATTTACGTCTACTCTGTTTAATAAAGAAAGAAAAATACAAGGAAATTGCATTAATATATCTAGTCATTATTATAAAAATTTTGGGGGAGGGGGTGCTTGGAGGGAGTGCTTTAGTGTAGGAGTACATGGACCTTATTCTACTTTATTGAACATGGCATGGGTCTTGACTGGGTATCTTGCTAGCTTGCTTATTCCTGTCCCGGGGTGATTTTTGTAAGAGGTATTCTAGAATCACGTGCTGAATAGCCTTGAGGGAATTTAACTGATCAAAAATTGTACCTCATCAAACATTCTGCTCATAGAGCACATTGGGGGTTCCCTACACTTACAGTGCCTTGTTCATTTTCCTGAATGTACTTTGCAGGCTACTTCAACATGAATGGGAAGAAAGCAATGTTCAGATTCTGAAACTTCAAGCCAAGATGTTTACATATAATATTCCAACATGCCTGGCCACCTGGAAAATGTAATGCAGCAATCATGTACATGTTTTTATAGCTATTGCTTTTATTTGTAAGGTTTGCTCCAGACAGGTAAATCTGAAATGACATCTATGTTTTTTTTTCCTGGACAGATCTCTACTCTAATTTAGATTTGTTTTTGTCACTTGCTGAGGTTTTCTACCAAGAGTAAGGGAGTGCTCGTTAACAATTGCTTTTAAAAGCAAAAATGGGTAGAATTTGAATTTTTTTTTGCGGCAGAACATTTAGGTAACAGTAGTGTTATCAAACAAATCTGTTATACACATTTTAAGACCATCTTTTTTTAAATGTGTGGGTTTCCCTCCCCCCTTTTATAGTCTGATGTCTTTTTTTTTTTTAAGCTATTAAGAGTGCCAGGTGTTTTTACTAGTAATTATGAGTATTTTTCATGAACGTTATTTATGTTCAAAACACTGGTCTGCTTAATTCTTGTAAAGTTGATAAAAATTGTTGAATTTTTCTTTTCACTATAGGTTACCCTCCTTGGAAGTTTAGCCTGTTACTTTCAGGAAGTTTTGTACTCAGATTCCCACAGTCAGTATTCTGCCAGTGGTAGTATCTCATTTCGTTCAAAGATATATAAATTTTTCTTTTCCCTTTTCTATATTCCTTTGTTTTTTCTTAGAGCCATTGCTGCTGAGATTGTTCTAAAGGGACAAAGAGAGGTAAGCTATGATTATCAGATGGGTCACTTTGTTTTTAAGCTGTTCTGCCCCTTTTGTTGACTTCTCAGTTTAAAAGGATTTATGCATAGATGTTACCATCCTAAGAACTCTAAATGTTTGGAAACTTGAAAACCCAGTGTAACCGTTTTGTATTTCGTGAGGTCCCAGTCAAATAATTAGGGTTATAAAGGTGTTTTTCATCATGTTTCCTGATGGAATTGTGTGTATATCTATCTTATAGGTCCACCGTTTATATCAGAGAGCCTTACAGAAGTTACCTCTTTGTGCATCACTGTGGAAAGATGTAATGCTTTTTACCTTTTATTTCATCTTGAAGTTTTCCTATAAATTTTCTGCATGTGCCATATCCATTGATGTGGTGATGCTCAAAATCTAGCTAAGTCTTACTTCTGTGCTTCCCTGTCTTTTACAGCAACTCTTGTTTGAAGCATCAGAAGGAGGTAAAACTGATAACCTGAGAAAACTAGTTTCCAAGTGCCAAGAGATTGGAGTCAGCCTAAATGAGCTCTTAAATTTAAACAGTTACAAAACAGAAAGCAAGAATCACTGAACACTGGGTGCAGTCAGTTCTAAGTCCTTATAATAATTGCCAAAATTATTTGAATGATCCTTCAAGATTAGGCTGATCCCTGGCTAAGGTCTGCGTAAGGCAGACAAGCATTTTACTGATCATATCAAGTCCCCTACAATATCCTATCCTCAAAACCGGAAGCAATGAACATGACCCTCTTCGGTTGGATAAATGAACTTCCTGTTTGGCCTACTTCTAGGCCCTGCCAGATTCTCATAACATCATGTACGTAAGTATAGTTCCTCAAAGTGACTGACATTTATTTTAATTTTGCTTTGTTTTGTTTTTATTTTTTACTTTCCCCCTTTTCTTTACGTTGTGCTATTCCTGATTCACTTGACACACTCTGATGCCTGAGAGATTCTTGTTGGGATTTAATTTCCAGGGCTGTGTTTACAGTAAAAACCAGGCAGTCCCTTTTAGTTCTTCTTCTTTTAAACCTTTGAGATTCTTCATTTCAGGATTTAAAACTTAAGCAGTCCATCTTAAGGAAAGTGTAACTGCCATGGCCACAAGTCTGCTAGTTGCACTTGAATGCTCTAACAGGGTTGTTTATTGCCCTTTCTACGTTCTGGACTCCTTGCCGAGACTGTTTAACTTGAAGATTAAAGAAACTATTGCAAATGCCAGTGCATCAGAACCTAAGAGTGGTCAAATATTATGTGCAATTTTTTTGTAAAGAAATTTTAATTTATAATAAAGTTTAACAGTTTAAAGAACAGTTAATATTTGAACTGCTTTGTATTGAAATACTACTTTGTAGTATTAAAATTGTTTATAAACAAAATATTTTTTAATATAAGTTAACTTTTTAAAAAACGTTGCTGTCTTTATTCACTTTTCACACACACATGGTGGGAAAGGGTTCCAATATGAGATACGGATTTTCACTGTAATTATATCCTAGCCTGCTTTCTCCCATAAACACTCCAGTGACTTCTTGATTTATGAGAAGATAGGTTCTGTTCTGTTTTGAGGACAGTAGCAGGTTTGCATTACCTTTAAATTCCTCGTTCTCAGAACCCAGTGTTTAGAAAGTATCTCTCAACTGTAGTTTGAATGAGTTGCTTAGTGACATGCTCTCTTATGTTGAATATCATTATGACCAAATATAGAGGAGACTTTGGAGGTCTTTTTCCTAGTCTATAGTCGGTTGTTTGCACCTGGTAGAAAATTGGTTAATGATACACACACACACTTTCACAAATCTGGTTTTATAGCTACAATTCAATCTGATTACTGGAGACAGAGCAGCAGCCCCATGAAATAGTAGGCAGATTTGTACACATGTGTATTTGTATAATGCTTAGTCAAAATAAAATCATGTTTTGAGGCCCAACTGTGTGCCTACCAGACAGTGCGTATTTGGTAGTAAGTGCTCTTGGGTGAGGTCAGGAATGAAACCCACTTATCTAGTGTCTTTCATTAAATCAAAAGAGGCTAATTGATTTTTCTCTAAAACCAAAGGAATTTGGATGGAAGACAGTAATCACAGAGGGTGTGTTCCTCCATTGTATGCATTTAACTGTTTAATCCTGAAAGCTTTTCCCGCTCTATTTGGAAACCATTGTTAGGTGCTTAGAAAAAAATTTCCAGTCTGTCCCCTCGTAGTGTAACAGTTTTGATGTTAATTAACTGAAATGTCAGTTTTTTGCAGACAGTGATAAGTCTTGAACTTTTGTATATTCTTAAACTTACCATTTGTTGCATTAACAATTCATCAGCAGTAACTTTTATCTCTTTTTAAAAAAAGAATACTTTGCATTGGTGCATCAGCTCCATGGTCCTGCCATGCAGGCTATCCGCAGTGACAACTCCAGGAGTCGCTGTTACACTGTGCATAGTCATGCAGAAGACCTAGCATTTGTTAAGCAGCTGTTTCCTTTTTGATCAGTTGTCATACTGCTATTTAAAATCAAGAAGCTTGGGGTACCTGACTGGCTCAGTCAGTAGAGTATGCGACTCTTGATCTTGGGGTTCTGAATTCGAGCCCCACGTTGGGAGTGGAGTTTACTTCAAAAAATAAAAAAATAAAAAATGGGCACCTGGTGTCTCAGTCGGTTAAGTGTCCAACTTCCGCTCAGATCATGATCTTGCAGTTTGTGGGTTTGAGCCCCACCTCGGGCTCTGTGCTGACAGTTCGGAGCCTGGAGCTTGCTTTGGATTCTGTGTCTCCCTCTCTCTCTGCCCTTCCCCTGCTCTTGCTCTCTCTCTCTCTCTCTCTCTCTCTCTCAAAAATAAACATTTAAAAAAATTTTAATAAAAAAATTTTTAAAAAGTAAAATCAAGAAGCTATTGTATAAAAATTATATTGCTTTTAAGATACCTCTTATGTTACCCTTTCTTCCTGTCATTTTACAAACTCCCTTTAATCTCCCCTCCCCCCAAAAGCAAGTACTGCTTACAAGTGAGGTATATGTTTTGGTCATCCTTCTGTATTTGTTTTTATCAGTTTTAAAATTAAGTACTTTCAACATATAATAATTTGAATATTAAAACTCAATAAACTTGATAAAGGTTTTAATAACCTGGTATTAATAACTTGACAAAGTTACCACAGTTCATGCTGTGGTAGCATGAATATACTACTTAACATACCGTATGACAAAGTCTTTGGGCAGAGAAATGGCCTACCGTCAGGAAAGGTTAGTCATTGAGAACTGCAGTTCTTTGCACTCCCTTAGTCCTACCGGTGGGGGGAAACACAAAAGAGGCATTTTAGGCTTTGGGGCTTTATCTCTGATAAAGGAAGTGGTGTGGCAGATTGCGGTGTATTTTTATGTGTTTTTCTTCATTTTAGAGAACAGCCTAATATTTCTATTTGCCTTTTAACGGAAAGTGGACCTTGTAACATTGTTGTCACTGGATTATCTAAGGCGGTTTGCTTTCAATTAAAGGGCATATAAACCTACATCATAAAGCAAGCAGGAATCTCCAGGTGCAACATCTAAGAGCTAAAGGCACTAAGCAGACAAGCAGAAGGTGATTAAGACTGACAACAAATGTAGAGAGACTTTATTGAAGATTGTAGTTCAAATATTTATTTTTCAAGGTGGTTGAAAAAGTAGGAACATATGGCTGTAACACAAAACAGGGCCAATATTCTTGCTTAAAGCTGTCATGTGTTCACAGATAAGTCATAATTTCCTTAGTCTGCTTTCATATCTGCACGTTAACATTAGTTCGACTGAAGAATGGGGAAATAAAATTTTAGTAACCTTTTAGGTTTGGATATTATGTCTGAAAATGTATCATTGCCCCTCCATGAGAAATAATAGTAATTATACAGAACATTTTGGAATAAGAACTGATCAAGAGAAGGCAGACTTCTCAAGAACATTTTTGAAATTGTTGCTTTTTTGTCCAACCTCAAATTTCACAGTTCAGTCTATCTTTCCAAGCTGTTTATTTTATTTTTTTAGGGCTGTTTTCATTTACTTCCAGAAAGTCCCCTCCCTTTCTGCAGGTGTTCTTCAGTTGTGCGTTTCTTATTTTGGGGGCCAGTGGACAGCTGCCTAAGGAAATGCTGCCCCACCCTGCTGTTGTTACCATGGCCCACGGCCACTCACATGGCCTCCTCAGTAATGGCTATGCTGTATTTTGTCAGTACTACTTGGTTGAGGTATCTGCAATAAATGTGAAGAGTTTTTTTTTTTTTTTCTGACATCTTTGAGGTAGATAATAGCTGTGTCTTTTGTAGTAAAATGGATGTAGAATTTTCTCCGCTTTTCATTTCATTGATCTTCACAAGAGAGACCCCACAACAAGTTTTCAGAGACTCCACAGTGCAGAATCACGTTATTTTTTTTTTTGGTTTCAGAATCAATTTGAACTTTGTGCTAGACATTGCAGATACAAAGATGAAAAAGGCTCTTGAGTCTAACAGAACAGAAGAGTGTATGCCAAGGAAGCATTTTCAAAGGAGCTCCAAGTTTGGGCTGAGAAAGGTTGGGAAAGTCTTCCTGGCTAAGTGAATTATTGGCTAAATCATAAAATAGGAAAAATTAAGGCCCGTAATATTTCCAAAAATTACGTGCTACTTGCACCTGAGTATTATGGAAAGGTTTACACGTTTAGAAACCTATGCCTTTCTTAAAACTTCCTAAAAAGCTGCTTTGACTTTGTACTAATTCATTCACAACTGACTTTATTAAACATGATGACAGGTATGGCATGTAAAACTCCATAGCAGCCACATCCGTCCAGAAGAAAGAACTCTTAGGGCACATTGTACTTCAAAATCCACATGAACATGCTGAATAGAAGTCAGTTTTATCAGGCCCAATTTAAACAGCCTTGATGTGGAGAGTCATTGAAATTCTAACTGCTGCAACTAGTTTTCTTTTTTTTCCCCTAACTCCTTGGATAATCCATGAATGAAAGGCTGCTCTCAACATTTACTAGCATCTGCAAATGCTATGGAGCCCTGTTTTAATCCCAGTCAAGGCTACAAAGTTCTGTTCCATGACTCATAAGACTCAGTTAATTTTTTATCTATATAGAAGAACTACCTGGAGAGAGCCCAGTGTTCAATGCTTTAAACTGGTTTTTCCAAACGACACATTTCAGCCCAACACAAATGTTTTAATGTAGAATTCAGTAATGCTGGGAATTTGAAATATTTCAGTTGGGAAGCAAAAAAATTTACATGAATTTAGAAGGAACATGTGCTTCCTGCTTTCATCAATAAAGCAGAAGATCCACACAGGCCAATTTGATTGGTCTTACATGATGTGACTTTGCTGTGAGTGCTGGTGGGCCTGACTTTTTTCCTCTAGTAAGGTACAACTATTGCATAGAAGACCACGAATAGAATATCAAGAGTGTCTTGAGTCCATTGTATCACAAACACTATGGAATAACGAATATTTTCCCTTTGTGGAAGAGGTTAATCAATTTGGGGGCCACCCAAAATATAAATGAATGTGACTCTTCAAAGGGCTATCTTCTATGAAATAAAAGCCTAATCCAAACAAGAAAAAAACTATTTGCACAGCTGTCCTAGAAGAGAATACGGCACTTACCCTTAAATTGGTCATTTAAAAGCTTCAAGATTTGATCAACTTCAGCCAAAATCAAAGGTAGATTTACAATATTGTTTGGTCAATCAAGCAAATTAAATCTTGCAAATGTTCTTACCTAGTGATGTAAACATTGTGAAAGAAGGATAGCCAACAGCCTAAGGGAGCTGAACCAATTAGGAAGATAGAGGACTGATGAGCTGTTTGCATTAATGGAGATAATCGGGATATCTGCTGCCAAGGCCAAAACAAACACTCAACTTAGCACATCATACAGTCAAAATTATGAAACTGCCTGTGGATAGATTTGGCATTTCATGCTGGTTGAAATGGAGCTACAAAGAAATCATTTCAGGAAATAGAGGAGTATGGACCAACGTGAGTAATGAGAAAAGCACATATCTAAAAGATCTGGATGTTAGATTTCGTTCCACCACTAGCTGTGTAATCGTGACAGGTCATTTCATCGCTTCTTGTCTGTTTCCACATATATAAAATATGGAAATATATGCATTTACCTCAGTGGTGTTGAGAGATAGTATAGTAGAAATTATCTTTTAAGACTAAGGGTAGTATTTTGAGTTGGGGATCATTTTCCAAAACTTGAGGGCAAAGAGATGCTACAAAATAAGTCATTGTTTTGTTTTGGATGTGCTTTCGTTACTGTCAGTTGGAGCATATGTCCGTACCCAATACTCAAGCATGAGTTAGTTGCTCTCTCTCGGTAAGTGACACAACAGAAAGCACTACCATCTAAATTCAGTGGTGTTACTGCCCAAAATAACAGGTAAAACTATCCACTAGCAGATGGTCTTAACGTCAGGTTAAATAAAACGGGATCAATATGAAGATCCTCTGTTATCAATTCCGAGGTTTCTCAGCATGCTAGCTGGGCTTTTTTGTGTGTGGTGTAAGGAGGATAAAAACTACTTAATTCAGGACCCAGTTTTCACTTCTTGATGGGTCTAGAAAGAATTAATGGCCAATATAAGTGTAGAGAGTAGCCAATAATCCTAGTCACTTTCCACCCTTTTTATTGGAGTTGCCTATGAAGGGCATGGCACCATTGGCCAATTTAAACTTATTCTTGCAGGCCAGAAGTAACAAATGATTTAATCAGGCAAGAGTTTGCATGATCCCCAAGCTGGAAAACCATCCTTCCAGGACATTCTTTAAAGAGAAGGGAATTGTCTTTTTTTCCTTCTTAACCATAATTTTACTTTTTACTGTAATGAGACCAATCCTGGTGGAAGCTCTGCTTCAATTGGTGGAAAGAGGAAAAAAAATCACAGAATGAACAGAGCATAATTGGTAGCATTCACTTTTGGTTATTGGTTAATGTGGCACTAAATAAAAGCAATGTGATCTACTGGGGAGAATAAAAAGGATGAGTCAAAATAGCCAAGAGTAAAATCCAGGGCTTCCATTATGTTGCAAATGAGCCTTCTACGGTAGGACTGAGAAAAACGAAGCGGTGGCTTAAACGAGGTGGAAGTTTCTCTCTGAGGTAAAAATCCAAGTATGGAGATGGGCTGAGTGGCGTGGCACTCCATGGTGATAAGAGTCCTAGGCACCTTCTGTCTTGTTGCTCTGTCCTGCGTGACCTCCGTTCTCAAGAGGACTGCCACATGTGGTTCTGCTGGTCATTTCCTGCACATGGCCAAAAGCCTGAAATAACAGGGGTTGAAATAAGCCCACAATCACAAGCATCCTAGGCCACTGGCAGAGTTGGCCTGGGGGAAGGAGGGCCTTTTTTTAATTCACACAGAGGGATCACCTGGACCCCAAGTTTTATGGGGAGGTGGGCCTTTCTCTAAATTGCACAACAGCCCTCTGGTTGGTGGTCCTGATGATTCAAGACAGCTTTTCCAGCCCCAGCCGTTTTGTTCACATTCTGTTTAGCAGGAAAGAAGAACAAGGGGAACAAACTTCCTCTCTTAAGAGTACTTCCCAGAAGCTGAACATAACCACATCTGCTTTGTCTCATTGTTTAGAACATAGACACTTGGCCACTTCAAGGGAGGCTGGGATATTCAAGGATGAAGAACAGAATACATAATTTGGGGACAGCTAAGCATCTCTGCCACACCACCATCAAAGAGTAAACAGACTATAGGATGAGGTTAGTGACTTGAACCTAGCTTGTTCTAATCTCTAAACAACTTTCTAATGGCAAACCACTAAAATCCCTTCCAGTTCTATAGTCCTACTCTATAAATCTTTAGTTTGGTATAGAAAAGCAGAAAGTGCATTTCCCAGACTTAGTGGGTTAATGTAGGTTCAGGGATGGGCATTTAATAAGAGCTAACAATTGAGGCCTTACTGCTAAGTGCTTGAGGTTTATTAACTTAATTAAAATCTCACAACAACCCTATGAAATATTGTTATAATCCCCATTTTACAGGTGGCAAATAGAGTCCAGAGAAGTTAACTAAGTCACCAACACAGTAAATGACCAGCCCAGGAAGTTAACTGCTGAGTGCATGCCCTTAACTGGCAACTTAAAGTGTAAAGTGAGTTGAGTTGGTCCACTGAGAAGCAATCTTGGGGTCTTTGAGGGAATTATTGAGAAACGATCTTTCTTTTTTCTAAGCTAGTAGAATGTAAGCCTGGAGCTGTGATAGCTGCCTCACCACAGCTCTGTGAATGCTGGGAGTCAGGCCCAAGAGGGAAGCCCAGCTGAGGGTGGAAAGAGACCTATTCATGGTGGCAGCAGGATTCACTGTGGCCGAAACCACATACCCCTGGATTTTCCAGGCATTTAAAAATTTTCATTCTCATCAACCACCTCCCTTCCCTCCCTTTTACCCCATACCATTTTTTTTTTTTAATGTCTGTTTATTTTTGAGTGAGAGCTAGGGACGTGTGAGCTAGGGACGGGCAGAGGGAGAGGGAGAGAGAGAATCCCAAGCAGAGCCAGGGAGGGACAGAGGGAGAGAGGGAGTGAGAGGAAATCCCAAGCAGACTTGACTCTGTCAGCACAGAGCCTGATTTGGGGCTCCATCTCACGAATCGTGAGGTCAAGACCTGAGCCAAAACCAAGAGTCTGAAGCTTAACCAGCTGAGCCACCCAAGCGCCCCTCCCCTACCTTTTTAAAATGAGCTGCTGAGATTCAGCAGAGGTTCTTGTCCTCTGACAACATAATAGGTTAACTGATTTCAGCTAAGCTCTTGTGAACCTATGCCTGAAGAACATATGTAGCATCATGGTTTAAGATCCTGAGGACAGAGAATGGAGTAAGTTCTTATAGCCACATGAGTAAAGCAACTTAAGTAATAACTTTATGTTGAAGTTGAGGGGTCTGTAAGAAGACCAGCCAGAGAGTTGCGTATTTAGAAAATGCAGGAAGTGGGGCTGAGAAGACACTCTTCAGAGAGAAAAGTATAGCTTAGTGCTTAAGATCTCTGTACTTTGGATTCAACACCTGCCTGTATGACCTCGGAAAATTTCACTTAACTCCTAAGCCAACATTTGTTCATTAGTGAGATGAGGTTAATATTAGTATTTATCTCACTTGAGATTGTGAGGATAATAAGTTCATACAGGTTAAGAGCTTAGAACAGTGACTGGGACACAAAATACTCCATAACATTAGCTATCCATAGCATATGTGAGATTACAGAGACAGTTTGAGGAAGAAGCCTCAGCAATGTACGTTAGGGCAGCAATTCAGTGGAATGAGAAGGCTTGTGGTGGGGGTGTCTAATTACTTCATAAACTTCCCGAGAGTAAGGAAGACCTGAAGAAAATATTGAGACAAAGAAAGTGGAATGATAAAGGAACTTAGCTGTTATATATATTATTGTCAAGTTAGCTTGGACCTATATTTATTTAGCAAAATAAAGTTGTAATGAAGGCTTGGAAACAAAATGGTGCTGATGGATGGGACTAGCACTTGCAAAGAGATGGAAATAAGGTACGGCTTTTTTCTGTTGGAGGTTCGCTAGTGTGGGGAGTGTTTAAAGAGATTACAATGATTCTAGATCATTGGTGGTTCTAGATCTACAGCATCAGGAACATCTGGGAGCTTGTTAGAAATGCAGAATCTCAGGCCCTACCCCAGACCTACTGAACTAGAATCTGTATTTAATAAGATTCCTGGGCGATTTTATGTACATTAAAATTTGAGAAGCACTGCTCTAGGGTAGAGAGGAATTAATGGATTTAATTTTTTTTTTAATACAAAAGAAGAAGAAATGTCACAAATCATTGGAGTATCTACGTAAATATTTGGAATATAGTGGCTACCAGGTGCTTCGTTTTCTTCAGGCTCCATCTCACTACGAGGTATGTGCCTACCAGGTTTCGGTAACGCAGTAATCACCATGGATCTACATTGTCATCAATGCTCTTCATTCTAAAACTGATGCTAAGGAATAATTCTGGCTCCACAAGTTTTATATCTTTAAGTGCTCCTGAAATTTAAGTGAATGGTAACTCCTTGTTTATTCACAGGAGGGTTGTATTAGTTATGTATTGCTGTGTAACAAATTACCCTCAAGCCAAACAACTTAAAGCAACAAACTATTGTATCATAGTCTCTGTGGGTCAGGAATCCAGCAGGGCTTAGCTAGGTGGTTAGGTGGTTTGACTCAGGGTCTTGTAAGGAGTTGAATCCAACTGTTGGCTGGGCCGCAGTCAGTTATCTGAGGCCTAAAAAGAGCTGAAGGGTCTACTTCCAAACTTGCTCTTATAGTTGTTTGTAGGCCTAGGTTTTTTCCCATATGTATGTCTCTGTAGACTGCCTGAGTGGCTTCATGGCATGGTAGCTGGCTCCCCCGAGTGAGTAAGCCAGGGGAAAGAGAGACACACAGAGAAAGAGACAAAAAGAGACAGAGGGCATCAAAAAATGGGAGTTGCTGTCTTTTAAAACCTGACATTGGAGATGACAAACCATCACTTCTGCCATATGCTACTGGTCACACAGACCCAACCTTGGTACAATATGGGAGGGCATTACCCAAGGGTGTGAATATCAGCAGGTGGAGATCACTGAGGGGCCATCTTGGAGTCTGGCTACTGCAACGGTAGAGGAAGTTCTTCCCTATGAGCAGTGAAAGTCACCCAAGCTCCAGTAACAGGTGGAGCTTGTAGCTAGGAACCTCTTCAGTCTCCATGGAAAGGAAGGAGCCCAACCAATACATGACTTACAGATCTCGCACCCATCTTTGAACTGCTTCAAGAGCTGCCGATCCAAGCACAAATGGATTTTAGTACTAATTCGATGGGGAAAAGAGAATATGGTAGCAAAGAATACCTATTCGGTCAAGACAGCCTTTATATTCCAAAAAATCTGGATGCAGAAGTGGTCCCAGCAGCTGTTTAATTCATAATTGTATCAAAAAGTGGGGAGGGATGTTTTACCTGAAAATAGCCAAACTGATTCCTCTAAACAGGCCATACTTGTCATGAATAATGACCTTCTCACATCAAACATTGGCTTTTTTGGTCTAGAGCCAAAGAAGCAGTGAATGATGAGTATAACCAAATTTTGGAGAAACTTCTGCAACTCCTCTTATCCCCAGGCCAGCAGATAGGAAACAAACAAACAAACAAACAAACAAAGAAACAACTTCTATCACTTTGGTATCATTTCCTTTTGAAATGAAATGCATCCTTTTGCTTGTAGGTGGTGCCACCTGCTTCTTAATCAGCTCTGTGAACCCTTCTGCAGTCTCCCACACTGAGCCAAGCATATGATCACTTTACGTCCCATCATCCACACACTATTAAAATTGAAAAAAAAAATTTGTAGAGGAGCTATTGTCTATCTCCACTAGATTTTGGCTAAGACACATGCCTCCAGTCATACATGACAAGTATTTAAACTTTCTTACTCATTACAAAGGTATTCAGAGGAAAAGTGAAATATTCCAGAGATTGTAGCAGGCAAAATCAGCTACACAATCTTTTTCTAATTATTATAACAAAGCACCACATCAAGAATTCTCATTTTTCCATTGGAAAATAAAGTTATGTTAATCAGAAACAATGACATTTGGTCTACTTTAGATCAAAGGCCCCTCCATACCCCAGAGGGCCAATTCTGCTCTTGTTAAGACAAAAGCCTTGGGTAAAAAATATGAGTTTTTTTTCTTCTTCTTCTTTTTTGTGGACCATTTCCTTATTGTGGCTTTCAATAAACCTCTCAGTGGTTAGCAAGTTTTGACCAGAATGTCAAGCAAGATCTTCTTCTACTGTGGAATGGAGATTTAAAATTTGAGAACTTAATCAGATAGGTATCAGATGTACAACAAACTGCAAATCCTTTCAATGAAAACAAAACTTTTCCAATAATTGATATAGCTTTGTGCCCCATTTTACTCTTGACTTTTGCAGTTAATTGGAAAATGAACTTTGCTGACAGATGCAGTATACTCTGCATGTTTTATTAACCCCATTTTATAGTAAGCGCTCTGAAAAGGGAAGTGAAGAAACTTGCCCACTATTAAGCGTTAGACCTGGGATTTGAACACAGGCCACCTGGCTTCAGAATCTGAATGCTCAGTCACTATGTTATATTCCCCCCCAGAGTAACCACTCAGTGCATGTTTACTAAATAATTGGTTTAATTTTAATCTGTGCTACACAAATTCTTTGTAGACAAATGTTAAACAAAGAATGAAGATGTTTATAGAGTTTTATAAATATTTTTCTCAGTCAATGCTTTAGCCAACATTTTCACTCATTTTTCTTTAATTTGAAATAAATTTTCTCCTGTCTCTACTACTCCCCTTTTCCTTACACTCAGGATAGCTAGTTTTCTTTTCCTTTTGTTTCCTGTTCTCCCTTGCCCAAGGAGTGATACTTCAATCCCCCTAAAGACTTAGCTCCCTTGGGCAGGAGAGTGTAGTGGTTCTCAGACATGAGCCTGCATCAGAATCACCTGGATGACCAGTTAAAACACACATTGTTGAGGGGCGCCTGGGTGGCTCAGTCGGTTAAGCGTCCGACTTCGGCTCAGGTCATGGTCTCGCAGTCCGTGAGTTCGAGCCCCGCATTGGGCTCTGTGCTGACCGCTCAGAGCCTGGAGCCTATTTCAGTTTCTGTGTCTCCCTCTCTCTCTGACCCTCCCCCCTTCATGCTCTGTCTCTCTGTCTCAAAAATAAATAAACGTTAAAAAAAAAATAAAAAAAAACCAAACAACACACACATTGTTGGGTGCCAGCACAGAGTTTCTCATTCACTAGGTCGGGAGTGAGGCCCAAGAATATGGTTTTCTAAGTTCCTAGGGACCACACTTTGAAACTCACTAGTGCAGCTGTTCAAAGAAATGCCTCTGAGACCCACCTTCACTATTTATTAGGCAGGTGATCAAACCTTTGTTTGATCAAACCTTTGTTTGATCAAAACTTTGTGGGACACTTGGCTGGCTCCATTGCTGGAAGCATGTGACTCTTGATCTCAGGGTGGTAGGTTCAAGTCCCACGTTGAGTGTAGAGGTTACTTAAAAAATAAAATCTTAAAAAAAACAAAACCAAAAAACTTTGTACCACAGCTTCCTCATCTATAAAATGGGAATGACAACAGGACCCATTTCATGGGTTTGTCTCCTAATGAAGTGAAGTATTGTACATAAAAGCACTTAACACTGCCTGTCATATTCAAGTCTCCAGTAACAGCTATTACAAGCTGGCTTTTGTAGACATGCATACACTTAGAATTCATTTACAACTAAAATAATAGCTATTAGCAATAAAAAAAAGGTGTTTCTCATTCTTGATAATTACTTGTCAGAGTTTTTTTTCTTCTGTCATTATCTTGGCCTCTCAGCCTACTCACTGACTTCTTCCAGGGGAGTAGGCGAGCTAGGTCATAATGGAACGTTTGGGAGAGGCTTCTGGCCTGCCTGTGTTATCCCCCTCCTCTCTTTTTTAAAATTTGAAACTGGGGAGCCTGCATGGCTCAGTTAGTTAAGTGTCCAACTCTTGATTTCGGCTCAGGTCATGCTCTCACAGTTCATGGGATCAGGCCCAGCATTAGGCTGTGTGCTGACAGCACAGAGCATGTTTGGGATTCTCTCTCTCCCTCTCTCTCTTCCCCTCCTCCTCTCTCTCTTCCTCTCAAAATAAATAAATAAACCTTAAAATTTTTTTTTTTGGAAATACTCTGTCCATAGGAACCATCAGTTCTGCTGTTCCAAGAGGTAACTATAGAAAACCCAACCTCCATGTGGGGAGGCCATGGTCATCCAGTGCTGCCTGTATCTGGGAAAAGAATATGGCTAATTCTGGAAAGCTCACTTGCAAGATTTTTTTTTTAAGTTTTTTTTTTTTTTTAATTTATTTAGTGTGAGTGAGAGAGAGGCAAGGAGGGAGGGAGAGAGAGAATCCCAAGCAGGCTCCACACTGTCAGCATGAAGCCTGACACAGGACTCGAACCCATGAACAGTGAGATGGTGACCTGGGCTGAAATCAAAAGCCGGATGTTAACCAACTGAACCGCACAGCTGCCCCATCACTTGTTGAGATTTTTTAGGACACGTTCCGTAATATTAAGTTTTTCATTAGAAAATGTGACACATTGATCCATATCTCCTT
Organism: Panthera uncia; assembly: GCF_023721935.1. Taxonomy (NCBI): domain Eukaryota; kingdom Metazoa; phylum Chordata; class Mammalia; order Carnivora; family Felidae; genus Panthera; species Panthera uncia. The sequence goes on along the minus strand of NC_064809.1, from coordinate 93,617,224 downwards.
TATGTTTTCTTATTTCTCATTTCCTTGGAACTCAGGCGGAGAGAAAGGATGCTACTTGTGGGAACTCTTCAAATCCAGTTCAAGGTCTGAGCCTTTAGCTATGTAGTGTTTTGACCTTGGCAGATTACTGAAGTTTATAGAGGCTGCATCCACAGGTGAGTATATGTGTTTATACAGGCTGCACTGGTGTTAAGGAAGTCTGGGGCATTTGAAGGATGAGAAAAGACTGGTGTTTTTTGAGAACATGGCATCACAGAGCCTTCTGGAGATCAAATCTCCTGGTCCTGGTGGTCTCAGGAATATTTCCAGAAGCTGTGCTTGCCGTAGGGGAGCAGCTTTACAAAGGTGGAATAAAACTGCCCAGATATGCAGCTGGTATCTTGTCCTCACAAGACAGCCACACGCAGGGTTGATCACAGCCCTACTGGTTACATCGAAAGGATTGAGTTAAAAAAAGAGAAACGGTGAAGGCTGGGGTCGAAGGGTGGGGTTCATATTCCCTGCTGCTGCCTGTTTCCTTCCATGTGGAGGATACTCCTGGTAGCAGTCTGTCCTCTTGCTGACTTGTCCTGTAGAAGGGATAAGTGACATATCTGATTAGCATGTAGAAGTACTCAGTCTTTTCTTCCCTTTGCTAGTGCCCTCCTGAAGATTACATTAGAAGGTTCTGTTCTTTTGTGTTGTTATTTCACAGAAACTCACCCTCACATGGGGAGATCTGTGTTGGACCAGTGTTCTCTGTGACTCAGTGGACAAGTCTGTCTAGTTCTCAGTTATGTATTAGAAAGCTGCTTGTCTGTGGATGAAAGCCCTGCTGTCTTTCATCAGCTTTATCAGCAATAAAGGTGATGTTTAACCTTTGCTGCCTTACTCCTTGTCCCAGTTTTCAACAGGTTCCAAACAAAGGCAGGAAAAGAGATTTCTATTTATTGAAACTTCCCAAACACCAGTAGTTAAGGATTTATTAAGCACTTATGAAGTACTTTGCATAATAACAATCCCTCGAGGTCAGCTATGAGGTAGATGCCATTATTATCCCCATTTTATAGATGAAGAAATGGCTGTTAAGAGGAATTAATTAATATGCTCATGATTAATTAAAGAATATGCCCACCCAGAATTAAGTAATATGCCAACTCGGCTGGTAAAATGGCTGTTCTGACACTCATATGTATGACTGTCTGACCCAGGGCCCTGCTATTCCCTTTGTCCAAATTTCCTATTTGAGAACAGAAAGGCAGTTTAAAATATATAGTTTAGAGTTTTAGGTAAAAACAAAACAAAACAAAACAAAAAAACCCCAAACTCTATGTATTGTATGTATTTTATGATGATGCAGATTTCATTTTGGAAATTGTAATAAACATAACCAATAAACCAGTAAGTAACCAAATGGGAGAGAAAATAATGATCTGTAGAAGGGTTGGTGGTTCATTGCTATATTTCCTATGCCAGCGGAACTTGGGAGATGGAGCAGGGGGAAGATCTTACCTAGGAACTTAGGAAAGATAATACAACTTATTAAAAAAGATTTAAAAACTTTGGACAGTGAAGCTAGGCATGTTAGTTGAGGAGGGATTGTGAAGGTCAGTATCAATAAAAAGCCCTTCAGAGTAACTCAAGTAAAAAAGAAGGTTAATTGAGAGGATACAACAACTTCATAGACATCTAAGAATAGGACAGAAAGCATGACCAGGCCACCCAGGGAATGGAACTTTCTAGAAACTCAGTCTTTCATGGGGCTACTGGCCACTTCTATTCCTTTCTGCTTGCTACACCAGTCCTTTGTTTTTCTCTTCAGAGTGCCTTTTTCTGCTTTCCAAAACTTAAATTTACACATAGTTTTGGCTTCTCAGGGTGTCAATGCTAGCCAAAATTTCATTTGATCTTTCTGTTCAAGCACCCATCCCATCATCATCTGACTTAGTTAGATTGTCTTAATGTCCTAATTCCAAATTCTTTGGAAAGAGTATCTGATTGATCTGGCTTGAGTCAAGGAGAATTTGATAGGGGTTGTGGCTGGGAAGCAATTGCAAACATTGTGCATGCGTGGGCTGGACAAGTACCTCCAATCTGTCTCCCTTAGTGAGGAAAATCAAAATTAGTCACATCTGCAGAACAGGCCGATCAAGAGCCCCAAACTCTTCTAAATCCTTGCCCAGAGGGAGGGAACTCTGGCTGGTTCCTTAAGCACTGATGGTCAACACTTAAAGGTTTTGACCATGTGACCCTGACTTCTCCTTATCACTACCAAATGATTAATTGAATCAGAAAGGGCAACCTATCCATCATCTGGACATTGACCTCTCTGATTGCTTAGCCCCCAAAGCTCTGTTCCATAGGGACAACAGTGATCAATCAACTTCTTTCCCTTCTAGAGTAGGAGTGGAAGATACAGAACGAGCCAAGTCAGTGATAGCAAGTGAGAGTCCTAAAGTGAAACCTGGGGGGTGGTGGGGTCCCCTTGGGAAGCACTAGGCTGAAGTCATGAATAATCCCAAGTTATAAATAAACCAAACCATGAATTAAAGAGAAGTTACAGAATAGAGATGATCAATGGGTGGCAACAGTAGTAGTTGAAGCACAAAGACTGGGTCACTTCAACAGTGAGAGATCCATACATTTAAGGAGTAACAAGAATATTCCATTCCTAGACCTGAGGTGAAGGCTTCTGGTTCTCCAACACCATGCTAAAGTTCTGAGGCCCTGTGTTCCCATGAGATTCCTTCTTTTCTTATTGCCACAGGTGTCCTCCCAACCAGTCTCTACTCTCCCTCATTACTTATAATCCAAAGAGCCTAATTAACTGCCATTACTGATTACCTCACTTCAGTATTTTGATATGGATAGCCTAGGGTGGAAAATAAAGGGAAGGAAGAAAAAAGGTAAAAAGGGGAGTATAAGGATTTGAAACAGCTAAAGAGAGATTTGATATGTGATGTATCAACTTGACTACCCATGCTTTTGGGACTGGTATGTTCTGTGACTTTGTGCTGTGATTCTCTAACTTACTTGGCCTTTACCTGCTTCTCTCACTTCCTGGGGAGAGACAGAAGCAGAAAGAACAGCCTTCAAACTTACTGTAATCTTAGAGATTGATATTGATATATCAATTGATATAATTGATATTAGTTCATCAGTAGTTTGAGGAAGAATGAGAGACAGTGAAGAGCTGGAGAAGTTAAGAGACTTGCTCAGGATTCCACAGCAGGTCTCTAAGAAGGGGGTTTAAGTCCCAAGTCTTTATTCTTCATCATCATTAAATGAACAGACTGAATGTCCATCACTCATTACACACAACTATGTGCTCTAGCTTTCAGGATGTTGATTTAAGGTCTCACTGCCTTCACCAGCAAATTCCTAAATCTCTAAAATTTCCTCTACAATTCTGACATCAAGTCCCATGTGTGGGTTTCCTTCCTGCAACCACAATTGAACCCTCCCTGCCCCACTACCCTCTTAGTTCAGATGCCAGTTGCAAGTCCTAGATTATTACCCGTGCTTCTGACAAACCAGCTAGAGATGGGATGTTCCAAAGTCATCCTTGAATTCAATCAATTTGCTAGAGGGGCTCACACAATATAGAGCAACATTTTACCTACCAGATTACCAGTTTATGATGGAAGGATATACCTCAGAAACAGCCAGGTGGAAGAGATGCATGCAGCAAAGGATGGGGAAAGGTGCTTCTTCCATGCCTTCTACACAGGAGCCACTATCTCCAAATCTGTGTGTGTTCACCAACCCAGAAACTCTCTGAACCCCATCCTTTCAGATTTTCATGGAGGCTTCATTACAGAAGCATGATTGATTAAATCATTGGCCGTTGGTGATTCAACTTAACCTCTAGTCCCTTCCACTCCCAAGAGGTCAAGGGCAGGGTGGGGACTGGTGGGGGTGGGGACAGAAAGTTCCAACCCTCCAATCACAGGGTTGGCTCCCCTCACAACCAGTCTCCATCCTTAGGTGATTTAGGGGTCTCCCAAAGCCCCTCATTAACATAACAAAACACACCTTCCTGGTTCTCATAATTTAAGAAATTCCAAGGGTTTTAGGAGCTCTGGCCAGGAATGGGGAATAAGACCAAATTCGTATTTCTTATTATAAATCACAATACTACACTTTCCAAGAAGACTAACACAAGAATTCATCTAAAACATTGAGAATTGGGAAGTTAACCATTATTTGATCTAGCTTTTCACTCAATATAATAGACTTTCTTTGGTATCCAAGACATCTGATGAAGTGAGTCTTGCTTAGATTGATTAAGCCCAGCTCTGTCTCCCTGAATTATCCACCGATTGGTTTTTGTTCTCTGAAAAAGTAATTTGGCTCATTCTGTGACTGCCTTTTAAGTGCTATTAAATAAAATCCAACTTTTATTCATGACTCCTCACTTTTGACCTTAGAGAGTCACTTCTCATTCTGACTCTCAGTTTCTTTATTTGCAAAATGGCAAGTCCTGCTTTGCTTATGTCATAGGACTTTTGGGAAAGGAGAAAAAGACAGCAATCACTTATTAAACATCTACTCTGTTCCAGGTGCTTTGATAAGAACTTTATGCACACTGAACTATTAATACTCCCAGGCCTATGAGGCTGTTGTTATTTGCCCATTTGAGTGAGGACAAAGTTGAGGCTAAGAAAAATTAAATATTTTGCCCTACTACTACACAGGTAGTAATAGAACTAGGATTTGAATGGAGGTTTGTCCGATGGCAAATCCCTGGGCTTAACCATTTTATTATTTTGCCTGCTATGAGCGGGTACTTAAGAAAGCACTTAGTGAATTTCAATTATTCAAATATTTCAAGTGTCTTTTTTTAACTTTCTTTTCTCCAGGGGCAATATTCTCAATTTTCTCTCTCTCTCTCTCTTTTTTTTTCTTTTTAAAGATTTTATTTTTAAGTAATTGCTACACACAATGTGGGGCTTGAACTCACAGCCCTGAGATCAAGAGTTGCATGCTCTACCGACTGAGCCAGCCAGGTGTCCCTCAGTTTCTTCTTTGATGAGCTATCATTTCCCTATCTCATATCATTAAATTCACTGTCCTTATGGACTAGCATGTTTTAAACATTCCATTTAAAAATGTAGTAATCAGAATGGGAAGTCACGTCTTAATGTGGCTAGAGTTGGAAAACCCATGTTGCACAATGCTTCTCCAGCCTATCATTCATTTTCTTCTAGTTTCTTCATCCAGACAAACTAAAGCTTTGTTATCATCCTATCCAATAGGCTTCAAGGGTCAGACATGCTGGAATTTGGGTTTGAGATGAATGAGTAGAATCTGAGTCCAGCATCTTTAGAAATGTTTATAAGGAGGTCATTGAAATGATTACTGACTCCGTGACCACTTCATTTGCAAGGAAAAGCCACCATACCCTAACTGTATTTTAGGGCCTCTGTGGCCTAACAAAGAAGATTGTCAGTGTTTAGTGGCTTGGAGGGGGATTGTCTCTTTTATCTACATAGTTGAACTGTAAAATGAAATTTCCAAATGCTGAAGAGCATGAATGGAGCTAGTGTGATCACAGTGAGCCCGTCTATTTATCTAAAACTTATTCTAGTGTTGGCTAATGGGCTCCTGAGCTAAAGGTAGTGATAAGATTAAGAAAAAAAAAGCAAAACATTGTTATCTTTTCAGATGTTGAAGCTTTTCTGGTTCTAAATGAACATGATGTTGCTAATTTTATTACTTTTTTTTAATTAAAAAAATTTTTAATGTTTATTTATTTTTGAAAGACAGACATGGCACGAGTGGGGGAGGGGCAGAGAGAGAGGGAGACAGAGAATCTGAAGCAGGCTCCAGGCGGGAAGCGGGGCTTGAATTCACGAGCTGTGAAATCATGATCTGAGCTGAAGTCGGACACTCAGCCGACTGAGCCACCCAGGCACCCCATCTAATTTTATTACTTTTTACTACCTTGTTTTTCCACTTTTGGCCACAAAGAAATGAAAAAGTGTTTTCTATTTTGTACAAGAATGATTTTGCCTACTAACAGTTGTGAGAAAAAACTATGTGCAATATCAGCCATCTGATATATATTTATATTAAAATGGCATTTAAAATGATTTGTTGTGGGTGACATATGAATAGAGAGACTAAAAATGATGAGTTTTACTGATGTAAGTGGTTGAATGCTAAAGAAAAAGGTAGCTCCTTTTTGAATAATATCTTAGTTTAAAAGGTGCCTTTCCAGAGAGCCCTTTCTTAAGCTCTGCATCTAAAGTAACATGCCATTCACTCCTGCCATGCTATTCAGCTTAATTTCCTTCATTCATGTTTCTATCACATATTTCCTTGTTTATATTTGCTTATTGTCTATCTCCCCTCTACCGGAGTACAAATTCTAGACCTTGTTTTGCATAGAAATCCTCATGTATAGAACACTGCGTGTAGTAGGCACACAGTATTTGTTGAATGAATGAATCCATTTTGAAAACATAAAGTTTTACTCTAGGCTCACCTACCACTTTATGTTCTTTTGGCTTTTGTTTTTGTTGTTGTTCCATCTGTCAACAGTTTATTGTATCTTTTCCCCTCCTCACTGTAGGTTTATTTACTTGTGGATATCATTCCAGCCATTCTGATTTACTGTATTATAGTGGAAAGCAGTGTTTGGTGTGAAGTGCATTAGAACTAGGTTTTGCTAATAAATAATAAAATTTGTGGATTAAAAAAAATTTTTTTAATGTTTATTTTTGAGAGACAGAGACAGAGACAGAGATAATGTGTGAGTAGGGGAGGGGCAAAGAGAGAGGGAGAGACAGAATCTGAAGCAGGCTCCAGGCTCTGAGCTGTCAGCACAGAGCTCCACGGGGGGCTGATCTCACGAACCTTGGGATCATGACCTGAGCTAAAGACAGACATTCAACTGACTGAGCCACCCAGGCGCCCCACAGAATTTGTGGATTTTTAAAGAAATACGTTAGAGTGGATTTTTTTTTTCCCTTAAAAAAAATTACATCACTGACTTGCGTTTTCTTGAGTGGGACAGAAAGAGGTGGGCTGCCAAGGACTTGTTCTTAACTTTAGGTGCCCAAAGCAAGTATGTTAAGAAGAAGGACTGAGATCCATTGCTTTAGAAGCAACTTTTGTATCCGCCATCAAGGCTCAGAGGAGTGAAATCGTGTTAGAGCCCTTGTTTCAGCTGAAGACAACTCAAGTGTGGGCTGCACAGTTGGTGCCATGGGATGCCTGTTAACTAAATTAGGTTGAAGCATATGGTTATATCTGATGGGTAGGTAGCAAACTCGGTGCCAGGTACCCTGAGGGCTCTCAGTAAATATGGGTTCATTTTAGCAATAATGCTGGACCTCCACCCAGGCCTGACAGTTTTGTCTTGCCACCTGTATGGGGACACCAGGAATTGCTGAGGGAGCTGGGAGGGTCTGGCACAAGAGGTTAGAAAATCATTTTCATTTCTTATGTTTTGAGGGATGGGAACTGAAGGAGAACAGTGCATTTCTTTGTGCCTTGAGAAACACGTGTTCTTAGAAAACGTTTTGGCCTTGATATGGTTTTGAAATATGTTTTTTTTTTAAAGGAAGAATTCATAGAAAATTCATGTTCGTGTTGAGTAATTGTAAGATCGATTTGTTACTTATATATTTCTCTCTAGTTGTGGATTTGGCTACGAAATCCAAACTCTCATTAGAGACAATAAACTTTACCAAGTCATTTACCATGACAAGATGGCTTATTAGTCCTACTTAACACAATCCAGGAGCTGGTAAAGATATTTTGATTTGTGCTCGCGAAGAATTTACTTCTTGAGATAAGTCCAAAATATGTAAAATATTAAGGTGCAAATACTTAGATAGCAAATGTATTTATACATCAAAAATAAAAAAAACATTTAGGAGAACATATATTTGCCTGTGGGCTCAGTAAAAGGCCTGAAGATATTTTGTTTTATAGTCACACATTTTATTACAAATTTCTTTTATTTTGTACCCAACAGAAAAGCAGGTTTGGAATCTATTTACAAGTACTATACATTTACACATATTATATACAGTTAATGAATTTAAAGAAAATGGGCAGAGAAACACAATATATATGAATAATATGCCACTGTACATGGTTTCTTATCATGGTCCTTAGAGTTACCGAATCTTTATTGTAGTAATAAATACAGTGCTATATTTACACATCTTATAAAACATCTCATAAATGTATTTTTTTTCAATTCCAAGTTAAAACATCTGATCAAAATAAACATGCTTATATAAAAATAAATCTACCTAACAGTCTTTTGGTTTGGATGTATTGAAGCTAATGTAGTATAATGGAAGTTACAAATTAGTCCTTTGACCTTTAGTATTTAATAATTTTGCTTCTTAAAATACTTAACACATCGTATTGTATTACATATGGAATAAGCAGAGAAGTCATGTTCCTGACATCAAGTGGGTTGGTCCAAAGACAACACAGCTAAAACCAAGCTAAAGAAAGAGGATATGTTACCAAGTCCCTGTTAAGTCCAAAGTGGTTTCAGACATCATTGCTAGGGCTACTAGAGATACACGTGTGAGAAGTTATGTTGGTGGATTTCATTCATGTTGGTCTGCATTTGATCATTATGTTAAGATGCACCTCAGTCTGAATCAACTCACAAAGCCCCCTGCAAAAAGTGTGCACCTGAAGAAAAAACAATCCCCAACCTCCCCGAGTTGCACACCATCTTTTCTAGGTGTATCCATTGCCAGCAATGGACTTTTATTTGGAGTTCTGGACAGCAGAGAGTTAAAAATTAATTAGACACGGCAAACCTCACTTCTACATGATTGCCTTCATGGCAATTTAAGAATTTATTTTCCTTTCAAAATATTTGTAGGCAGTTTTACTTCACTGAGGTGGAACCATCTAGTGCCGATACATACAATTTGGCATCTCTAAAAACGATGTGAATATGAGTAAACTAACAATGTCCTACATTATCCATTCATGGGGGATTGGTGCTGTGGAAGGATCCTTTCTGAGGAAAGGGAAAGGAGGATTAACACATCCACATGGTCATTAAAATGAAATTGTACTGGTCACAACTTTTACTTAGTAATGTAGGCCATTTAAAACCCTATTTTCTGAACTCCTCTAACCATCTTTTAAGGAGTTTTCAGGTTTGAAAACCTGAAACTAACCTTTGTAAGCAAGTGGTTCTGCCCCTCGCCCCAAATAATTAGATTGGTGAGTTTAAAAAGGAATCGGTGGAAATCATGGAGAATCTTTTTTGAACATTTCAGTCTGCTTTTTAGAATCTGGGCTTACCTAAATAATGTGATTGATGTATCTCTTATATCTGAAGGAATTATACAAGCAGCATTTAGACTTGTTTTTCACTCTCCAGTATCAACAAGGTCTTCAGCTTTTTCCACACTGAGAGATATTAAAAACAAACAAGTTTCCACTCAGCTATTTTTTAGTTACTGCTCTGATGTACTCAATCTCATATTTTTTGGTTTTCAGTGTTTGAAAACTTTTCCTCTCACATGTTAATTAGACACATGGAACAAATGCCACCGATGAAAGATGACAGCTTTCGGTCACTGGGTAAGCTGGCGGTGACACAGAATTGGAAGGTAGGTCGTAGGCTATGCTGGCACTGGTGAAGGTTACCAAGGCTTGGGTTGAGTCACAGGACTGCTTCTCGACATCGTCAGAGTTAATAGACATCAGGCTTGGGTTTCTCGATCTTGTCCAGAAGTGGGTTTGCTTTCCCAGGCTCCCCAGATCTTCCTTAAAATGGGGATTGAAGAGGATGTAGAGAAGGGGATTGAGACATGCAGGAAGCGGGACAATCACCAGAAGGATAAACTTAATGACTTCAGGACTGATAAATGTGAGGTTTAGTAAAGAGGAGAAGGACAAGAAAGCCACAGGGCAGTAAAGGATACAGTTGGTGAAGAGCAATAGAGCGATGTGTTTCACCATAGAACAGTCCCAAATATTTTCCAGGTCTCCCTTTTCCAAATTGCAGTAGAGCTTGGTGTAGGCAATGGTCATCACCAGGAAGCAGAGGGAGTTGAGCAAGACGAGAGCGACCATGTAGCCTGTGGTGCTGGGCTCGCCAAAGGGCAGGGGTAGGCAGAGTGGGGAGGCACTGAACTCACTGCCACCCAGCAGTGGAACCGTGGCGATGGTCAGGGCCAGCACCGCACAGAGCAGAATGATCACTTTCAGACTGGAGAAGGGGGTTTTCCTTTCAAATTTTGCAGAGCATTTCACAGAGAACCCGCGCTCCAGGGCTGCCAGAGTAAGCAGGAAAACAGATGATTCCGAAGCAAAAATGGACAAAAAGCCGACGACCTGACAACCGACCCCCTGCTCCCACCACGCACCATGCTGTGCAAAGCTGCCAAAAGTGAACGCGTCCACGCCAGCCAGCACAGCACTGGAGACCCCCATGAGCATGTTCACTGCTGCTATTAACCCAATTAACAGTTTTATGGAGGAAATGTACAGAGAGGCTCTGAACACTGTGGAAGTCACCAAGGCATTGCAAGTAAGCGCCAAAACTGCTATGGTCCATACTCCAATTCTGATTAGCCAGCTGCCAAACAGGTATTCGCAGAGTTTGAAGGGGCCTAGAATCCAAGGAAGAAAAAGACTGGGTATCAAACTAGGGTTTACAACTTCTGCCAATTTACCTTTTTGTTTCTCTTATTAGGACACCAAGAGAGAGGCCAGTAACAGCTAGAGGTAACACACAGTTCCCTTGTGGCATGCTCTACTTTCTTTAACTCCCGTGAAAACATGAACACCAGGTGCTCATATTTTCAAGCTTGACACAGAGAAATGGAGATGGGGAATTTAAATCACTTGATTAAGATCCCTCAAAGAATGCAGAGTTGGGGCCAGGTAAAAAGCCAGATCTCCTGGGCTTTTCATTATATTTTTCTCAGAATGCTTCAAAAAGGTTCTGGAAGTAGAGAAAGAGGATCCCAGGGAAATACTCTATAATATTAGAACAGGAAGCAATGATAGTATGAAAATGCATTTCATGAACATTTCATCTTAGGTTTGGCTTGATGTTTGATGACATTTGATGTTTGATGTTTGAGAGCCAGAGACAATCTAGTTGTTGAAAATAAAATATCAACCCTTCCCAGCTGTCCTTTTTTTTTTTTTTTTTTTCAACTGGTCCATTCTGTTCCTGGGAATGGGACAAACAGTTATGTGAAGTCAATATTTACAGAGCTCTTTTTTTTTTTTTTTTTTTTACTTATCTGTACTTATCTATTATTTGCTTTAATCAAATAGCTATTTAGGGAAGACAAAAGAAATCGCTTTCAAAAATGATTACATGAAGCAAGATTCCTGCATACTAGTTCAGGCTAAATTGCCAGTATCTCTTAAAAAATTGCATACACTTCTAACTATATGATTGATTCTTTAGTTTTCATTAATCTGAATCAAAAGTCTTTCACAAAAACCCTCTTTATGAATGGAGACAAACTCCAGGGAATGAACATTTTTATTTTAAAGGTCCCCATGGGGAGGGATATTTAAGAGCCACAAAGGTGGCACAGATTTTGCTTGGAAGTGTAGCCTGTATGTCATTGATGGCCTCGGAGTCAGTGGTGGGTACTGCGCTGAGGCAGTGCTGATGCCCTTCTTCTTCTTCTTTTTTTTTTTAATATGAAATTTGTTGTCAAATTGGATTCCCTTCTCACCTGGGGAAGGCGAGCACTGTGCCGAATGAAGGGCTTTCAGGTCTTCCTCAAAGTCCAGCAGGAAATCTTCAAGATCACGCTCATCTGCAGGAATGAGAAGCCCTGGAATGGTGAGTTCTGGCTCTTGTTTTGGGGTCTACCTCCCAGGGAAGAAAGTCTTGGATTGTCCTTGAGGGACTGAAGGGAACTGAAGGCCAGACATCCCACTTTTCCCTGGGCTCTGGCTTTCTTGCAAGTCTATTATAAAGTTGCAAGTCTATTATAAAGTTCTAATCAAGCTACTCTATGACATAGTATTCCAGACGAACTGAGGGTAAGGAAGGGTAACCCCAGGCTCCCGGTGATAACATTTTAGCTCTACCATTCTGTTCTTAGCTCATGACAGCACAAAATTGCACTGACTTAAATTAGAGAGAGGCTGTGGGCCTCTCTTTATCCAATTACCAAACAGTTAGATAGCTATAGTGCAAATGTCCTGGGCTGTGTTCTCTGAGCACAAGAGGGAGAATCAGGTATAGTAAGTTTCAATCTTTCCTGGGGAATTCTGCTTAACAAAGGGCAAATCAAGTTACTGCGTGGTGCTTAGTTTAGCTACTCATAAAATAGGAGTTTTGTGATCTAACATACAGAATTGCTGCCCTTGAAAATAAACTCCTTTGAAGTACTTTGTTTTTCTTGTTCATTGTGTACCTTCTGGCACATAATAGGCACTCTTAATTTTTTTTAATTAAGTTAATAAATATAGTAGAGTTAATAAATATAGTAGAAATTAACATGGATGAAGCAGGGAGAGCAAAAACTAAGGAAAAAACAAGAGCAAAAGACACATGCTGTGGCCTAAAACAAAAAAGCCAAGGGCCAAAATATCTGCTCCTTAAACTGGTATGTTTACAGGAAGAAACGTTAAGGTAACGTGCAGACAGACAGAATCAGACAGACACACTTGCTTGGGAATCAACAAATCATTAGGGTCCAAAGGAAGAAAAGCCAGTCTGTTTGGACTGTGTGCAAACTTGCAGGGTTGGCAGGCAAAGGAAAGTGGGGGCTGCCATGGTGCCTCCTCATTATCACAGGTGTGGTTTGAGGTGCATTGCTGTCTGTTTAAGTAAGGTCTTACTTCAAGGAAAGCCAAGCGCTTTACAGACATTATCTCATTTCACCTCCCTGACAGATACCCCTATGGGGGGTGGGAGGGGAGAAGGTTTTAGAATTAGTTGGATAATAAGTTGGATTCTTAGGCCTTTCTACTGACATATGGAGGCATCTAAATGCTTATGTTGTCCATTCCTCCCAGGCCATAAGAATAAAAATGGATTTTTATCTTCTGGAGAAAAGTACTCAGAAACATGTACAAAAAATATATCCATAAGGATGAGGCCCTTTTAAAATCTTACGGAAATACTGACATCAATATTAAGAATTACCCCTGAGGACAGTATATGCCAAGGGAGATCTAATTATAAATACAAGTACTGTATTAAGAAATCACTTCCAGAAAAAAATGAACCTTTAGAATGATCCTAAGGGATATTTCTCTTTCTCTGGGAGTCTTTAAGTAGTGGGATTGAGGGGCACCTGGGTGGCTCAGTCAGTTAAGCGTCTGACTCTTGGTTTTGGCTCAGGTCATGATCTCACAGTTCATGAGTTTGCCCCGTGTCCAGCTCTGCTCCTTCTCTCTCTCAAAATAAATAAATAAACTTAAAAAAAAAAAATAGTAGGATTGATTTCCAACTTGCTGGGCTGGTTACATAAGGACTTGTCTGGAGTTCAGATGACCTGTTTGATGACTTTTCAAGACCATTGTAGATAAAATTTCATCACTGTGACATAATAGGACTTACCTTGAATTTGAAACATTCCAGCATCTTTCTTATGAAGGTCATCTGTACTGCTGTTGTCATCTTTATTCCATTGATTAGAAATTTTATAGACATTCTCACATGCTCCAAATGCACAACACTGGTAAGCATAAGGCATTTCTATAACCCTTTAAATGAACAAAACCAAACAAAAAACACACACTTAAAGAAATGGATTATTAAATATAGCGTTCATCTTCTTTCACTCAATAATTCTGTCTTTGGATCTTAGTCTTAATTAATAATCTAAAATATTAATTATGTGTATAAAGATGTTCATTACAGAACTATTTATAATAACAACGGAGTTGTTAAAAATTATTGCCATGAAATGTTGACAATTGCTAAGGTTGAGTGATGCATATATTATATTATTTTCTCTACTTTGGTGCTTGAAAATTTCCATAATAAAAAGGTTAAAAAAACGACGGCTAGGAAAATTGTAGCACCATTAAAAAGTGCTTATAGTATGACATAATGGAAAGTAAGGAAAACATGATGTAAGCGGTATATGTACTGTGATTCTAACAATTAAAAATACATTGGAAACAAAGTCTGGAAGGAAATAAAAAAAAGTTGTTTAGGGGATATTTTTAGATTTTTACTCTCTTCTACTTTCCAAACTCTCTTTTGGGGTTATAGTTTTAAAAGTATGTAAAATGTACCGTGGTTTAAAAATATATCTATAAACACACACACACACACACACACACACACACACACACATAATATATATGTGTATATACATATACAGTCTTTCAAGGGATTTTTTTTAACAATAATAAGCATAGCAAGTTTTAAAGAGCATTACTTCTTCAAAGAAATATAAATTTAGTACATTTTATTAGAACATATAACAAGCTAGATAAATTTAGAAATGTAAGCAGTACGACAATAATATTATAATGTTATTTAATTATGTGTCCTAGTTTATATCCCATGGATCAATGGTTTTCAAACTCTTTCCATGAACGCTAAGATTCTGGGAGGCATCTTTGAGAAAGAAAGGAAATGTGGTCAGGAAGACGTTCTTCCCCTCAGGGCTTATCCTAACAATGCCCCAGGGGTGGGGGACTTGAGGGCATGAAATGCAATTCAAAAGAGTCCCTTGACCTCATAAATTTCGAAAACTACTATAACACGTCTATTATTTCGCATGGCCACAAATGTATCTTATTAGTTTTAATGACAAACTCACTTGAGTTCTGGAAAGTTTTCAGATGATATCAAACTCTGTAAGGCATGATTTCCTGTTAATTTTAAGTGAGTTAAACCATGTAACCCAGTTACAGGAAAAGACGACAGGAGGTTGGACGATAGGTCCCTGCAAAACATCAAACAACAATTGGCTTTTAGTCTGTGTTAGCAGAAAGCGTCCATGTTGAAAAAAAGCAACTTAAAGATTATTAAACTCCTCCATAAAAACTTCTTAGCAGGGTCTGTACCCTCCATGGTAAAAATAACCATTGTGGGTTTAGCTACTGATAACATGTCTATTTACAATCAGAATTGCAGGGGGAATATGTCCTAATTGCATCCAAATTGTAATTTCTATAATAAGCTGTATTTTACCAGGTGGGGACATCAAAAATCCATAGAAGGCGCTACACTTAATTTGAAAAGAGATGTTGACTGGAATAAGTTAGGGATGAGGGGGAAGATGCTGTCAGGTTTATTCCCTATCCTCCCCTTAACTTCTGTCTGACTAGCTCCTTCTTTCTCTGCTAGCCACTGGAGAGGGGTGAGGAAAGGGTTCAGAGGCCCAGAGGGGAGGAAACGCGGGACAGGAAAGTTTTCTCTTAGGATGGCAAATATAAAACGAAAGCCCTTTGGGACTGAAATGACATCTTATTCCACCCCACCTGACTGCTCGGCGAAAGTGGAAAATTTCACTTCAATAAGCAGAACAGCTGTCACCCAGCTCTTCAAATACGCAGTCAGGGCCCACATGGCCTTGGAGGGGCAGCGTTCCTCCCTGGTCTGACTTCACTCGAGTGTGGAGAGAACTAAGGGCTGGGCAATCTGTGTGTGGCGGTTTCTTCAGCAACACCGACATTTGTGAGGAAGTTAAGTGGCCCCCAATTTCTTAAAATATGCCATAAACAAGTCATGAGATACTCACAGCTTTCTCAGAGATGGCAAAGTGGAAAAGGCATTGGGATGAATAACGGCAATTTTGTTCCAAGCCAAATTCCTATTTAAAAAAAGAATACATATACAAGGCAAATGAGAGGATGATATTTTAAAAAGATGGTGTGAAGTTTTACCATATATATTCATTCTCTTACCAAAATTTAGCTTCCATTCAGGGCAAAACAATTAGTTGATCACATCAGATAAAGATATCAGTAGTAAAAATGACTAAAGAACGGACTTGAAATCAATCTTGTTTTAAATCAATCAAGGAGAAATCATTCAGGTGGATATTTTAGATTTTATTCTCTGTGAAAAAGGTGACTTGAACATGCTTGTAAAATTTTATTAGGGTGTCTCTGAGGTGAGTAGGGATAGAGGAGCAGTAAGACAGGAACTTCTGAGGCTCTTCCACTGACAAGCAAGTAAATGTGAAGTAGATAAAATGTCCCTGGAAATGTAATGAAATGCAGCAACACTTTGTGTACATTGTCAGATATGTCAGGCTTTAAGAGAAACACAGAAGTTTTTTTTTTTTTTTTAATGTTTATTTATTCTGAGAAACAGAGAGAGAGTGAGCAGGGGAGGGGCAGAGAGAGAGGGAGAGAGAGAATCCCAAGCAGGCTCTGTGCTGTTAGTGCAGAGCCCAACATGGGGCTTGAACTCAAGAACCATGAGATCATGACTTGAGCCATAGGTCATGACCTGAGCTGTAGTAAGATGCTTACTCAACTGAGCCACACAGGCCCCACACAGAGAAGGTTTTTTTTTTTTTTTTTTTTTTTTTTTATAAGGGGCACCTGGGTGGCTCAGTTGGTTAAGCATCCGACTTTGGCTCAGGTCACGATCTCTTGGTTCATGAGTTTGAGCCCTGTGTTGGGCTCCAGGCTGACAGCTCAGAGCCTGGAGCTTGCTTTGGATTTGGTGTGTCCCTCTCTCTATGCCCCTCCCCTTTTCACGCTCTGTCTCTCTCTCTCTCTCTTTCTCAAAAATAAATAAACATTAAAAAATAAATAAATTCCCAGTAAAGGAGATGTACATTTAAATTCTTAGCTGCAAAATAAATATAAAAGGGTGCTAATATGTTGGAAATAAAATCCTTTGATAAAAGAAAACCTACAATTTATGGAGAAATAAAATTCACTAAACAGATACACACATGCACACGCATACACACTGAAATGTAGGTGATTCAGCAGGAATAAGAACTTCCACATTTCAAAAAAGAAACAATGAACTTAAAACTTGTATTTTTAAAATGCCTAACTAATAAGTATAACTAAGGTATAGACATTTGAGGAAACTGAAAGTGATCACTGTCAACTTCTCTAGCACAAATGAGTGATTTATTTATGGTACTGAGCCTCTTGAATTATCTTGGATAAATGGTATTCGAAGAACATTTATATTCCTTTGAAAGTCTCCCTAAACTGGGTGAAACTGGAAGGCTTTTTATTTTGATCCATTCCTGCTGCCAGAACAGAAAAAAATTTTGGCTAACAAGGGGAGGATATGGTAGGGAAGCAGTGGGGGAGCCACATTTGGGGGTTGGGTAATTGAGTGAGGACACAGTCTTCTCCTGAGCTGCTCATAAAACTTATGTCTGGTGAGGGAAGCAAGTCATGCCATCTGTCAAAGTCTCTGGTGGCTGTGAGTAGAACATGGGTGCCCAGGGAGCTTCACAGAGAGGAATTATCAGGAATATAGGCCAAGTCCTGCCATGGGGCTTTATAGCAATTTGACTGGATTTAAAACAAATATGGGAGAATTTGTATGTTCAAAGGACTGTAATTCCACTTGTGTTGGTATGTCTGTGTGCTGGAATGTTCGCAGCAGCCCCGGGAGGAGCCACTTCCACTCTCCTACCCTGTTCTGTGCCTGGGGCTGACCCTGCAGGCCACGTGCCCAGGGGCTCCCTACTGTCTGCAGTCAGAAGCCCAGGAGAGACAACTTGGGCACCTGTGCTCCTTCTCTGTTTTGGAATCTTGTCTGGTGGCAGCTGCACGTTTCTCAACCACAGCATCCCTTCTCTGTGCCTGTGTTCCGTTAGCCTCAGTCTTGGCCATGTTGTTGGTTCCCGAAAGCCCATCCCTTGCTTACTCCCCACCAACACCTATGCAAATGTCTCTTCATTTGCACCATTTCCTGCCAAGACCCTTACTGATACATCTTAAGAGGATATATACTTGTAATAATGATAACAACAAACACCATCATGATACTATTGCATATTTACCATGTGCCAGGTTGGGTTATGAGTTGTTTTTTCACATGTATTGTCTCATAACCCTTAACACAACTCTAAGAGGTAGGTATTGTCATTAGCCCCATTTTACTGGTGTGAAGAGAGGCACAGAGTATTAAGTGACTTGCTCAAAGTCACAGAATAATCTCAGGAGCTGGGATTCAAACTCAAGCTAACTGACATCAGAGAACCTGATGATGTTTCGCTTGGAATATGTTTGGAATTCTTAAGTAAATAATGAGAGCCACTGCACCTGACCCTGGGGATAAGAAGATAAAAGAGTTCTTGTCATTTGGGGGCCAGGGCATAGTCTACCCGTGGCAGAGCTGAGTGTTGAGTCCCGTAGCAGAGAACGTGCAAAGTGCATCAGAGTGGAGTGGGCTCGCAGATCTTGTTCTTGTGGCATGGGCAGGGGACGAGTCAAGGGTGGAGAGGAATCCGATGGGCAACAGGAATAGGGGAAATGGCCACCATGTGTCAGGGGACTGGAATGCCTGGGTAAGAGTCAGGAGGTTGGAGTCAGATTTTGAAGGTGGTGCTGGGAAGTCTGGTGTGGATTTGAAGACAATAGGGGACTAAAAAGATTCTTGAAGCAGGGAAAGTACCATGATTAGACTTCTGTTTGAGAAAGATTCTCTTTAGAGAATGGGATGGATGAGTGGAGACCAATGATGGGCCAGTGGCAGAAAAGCAGCTGAACTGGAGTTGGCAGAGTTGGGTGAGTGATGGATGTGAGGTCTAAGGGGCTGGAAGAATTCAGCGACACTCATACATGTAGCCTTCAGGATCCCATTCTTTTGCTATCGTTAGAGATCAGTCTTCTATTTCATGTGCATATGAAAAAAACATTTTTTTTTTTGATGAGAACATTTAAGTTCTACTCTATTAGCAAATTCAATGACATAATAGAGTGTTATCAACTGTTTCAGCCTTTTAAAATGGAACTGACCTTTGGAAACAGCCAGAACTCCAATTGGATGAAAAAGGCAGGTAATGAAAGGAGGTAATGTATTTTTTGTTTTACATTTATTTAAAAAAAAGTAGAAGAACTTCACAAGCTGATATAAAACAAATGGGAAGGGCAACATACTTAAATTCAGAACGAGATAGTTTTCAAGGTAAATTTTTAGAAGATGATTCTTAAAGGTAAATTTAAAATGTTTTGAGGAATAGTATTATTTTACAAGGATATAGTCTCTTAAGTATTCAGAAAAACTTTAGGGGGCGCCTGGGTGGCTCAGTCGGTTAAGCCTCCGACTTTGGCTCAGGTCATGATCTCATGGCTCCTGAGTTCGAGCCCCACATCTGTGCTGACAGCTCGGAGACTGGAGCCTGCTTTAGATTCTGTCTCCCAATCTTTCTGCCCCTCCCCCACTCATGCTCTGACTCTCTCTCTCTCTCTCTCTCTCTCAAAAATAAACATTAAAAAAAAAAGAAAAAAGAAAAACCTTAGGGAAAAAGGGGGTTTTATCAAAATATACTGAGTTTAAACATTCTATATTGTCATTATTCATCAAAACTACATTGAAACTCAGTTTGGAGGTGAAAAAGACTTAACTGACACAGAAAACAATCTGTTACCAAGGTTTCCTTTTTTAAGTTTATGGTTAATACATGGTGTTTTCATTCATAAAATGGAATTAGATACTGTATTTACAATTCTTACTCATCTGATCAACAGAAGCCTTTCCAGGGCAGTTGTGCTCAAACCTTAGGGTACTTGTTAAAAAGCAGATCGTCGGGACCCACCTGAACCACCTCAGAGATTCTAACTCATGAGGCAGGTAAGGACCTGGAACCTGCATTCTTGACGGTGGCCCCATGACGGCTCTTAAGCACTTTGAGACACATCTTGAAAACTGTTTCCCCAGGAAAAAAGAATGGGCAGGAAGTATTGTGTGGTCATCCCATTTCCGTGTGGAAATCCCTACCAATTCCAGGCTGCTGACAGAAACGCATTTCGTAGGTGATTCAACAGCTTGGCCTCCTTCCTCTTCATTCAAGTTTCATATCAGAGAGCAGACTGCAAATTTACTACTTTTGAATATACTCCTGGAAATTATCACGAGCAGGATACTTGCCCTTTGATGGCAAATACAGGCACGAAAGCCCAACAATTCCAGTGTCCAGTGGAAAGAAAACATTGGGGAAGACCCGAAAGAGAAAGAAAGCGCTCTGTGTTGGGAAAGGCGCTGGCAGGCAGTACTCACAGAGCTCGGAGGCTGAGCAACTGCTGGAAAGTGTCAACTTTAATTTCAAAGATTTCATTATGTCGCAGGTCTCTGAAACGACAGAGTTCCAAAGATTGATTTCAAAGTCACTGGTTTCAAAGATTAGTTTTCGGAGTACTTCTACAGAAGGATTACCTGCCCTCAATCAAAGGAACACATGAAATATGAGTGTCAAGTGACTGATTAAAAATTTTTTGTTTTGTTTAAAGAAGACCATTCCAATTTATACACTTAAGCGTTGCCGCTCTTTCAGAGCAACGAGTTCTTTCGGGTGGATGTAAAACTATATTCCAAATGCCATCATCATTCAATCACTTGGTGCCTGCTGGCTCTGCCTTGTGAGTCATTCTAGTATTCTTTGGGGGTCTTCAAGAGAGTCAAATCCTTACCTTTTAAAGACGGATTTGTCTTTCTTTTTCTCTCTTAATCACCCAAAGGCATTCAGGGAAAAATTAAGTGGGAAAAGACCGATGGTTAATATTGTTTTTTTTTTTTTTAAGTTTATTTACTTATTTTGAGAAAGACTGAGAGGGTGGGGGAGGGGCAGAGAGAGAGGGAAAGAAAGAAGAGAGAGAGAATCCCAAGCAGGGCTGTCACTGTCAGCACAGAGCCCGACGGGGGCTCCGTCACGCAAAAACCATGAGATCATGACCTGAGTGGAAACCATGAGCACCCAGGCACCCCAGATGGTTAATATTGTTTTGATCAAAACCGAAGTATGTCTATAAAGCAATAATGCTGGGGCGCCCGGGTGGCTCAGTCGGTTAAGCATCCAACTCTTGGTTTGGACTCAGGTCATGATCTCCCGGTCCTGAGAACAAGCTCCTCATCGGGCTCTGGCTGACAGCGCAGAGCCTGCTCGAGATTTTCTCTCTCCCTCTCTCTGCCCCTCTCTGACTCTGCGTGCACTTTCTCCCTCTCTCGAAAAAATAAATAAATAAACATGAAAAAAAGCAATAAGGCTGATCCTTTGTAGAGGAGGCAAGAAGGTTAGCATGTTTCATGTGTAAGTAGCATCCATGGCACCTCAAATATGACAGACAAATAGGGCACCTCCTCTAAGGATGACTATGTGGAACCAACACCCCAACAAACCCAAGTCCTTCCTGTATTTGAAAGTAACGTCACTCACTGGATATATAAGTTTAGAAAAATTCCAAAGCTCAAATAAACTCAGTTCTTATATCACCAAGTTTGGGGGAAGAAAGAAAAAAAGCATAATAAATGCTTTACTTACAGTACAATGCATAGAAAAATAATATTATCTGTGTTTCCCAACTTAATAGGCATCCTACACAGTCACACCATGCGTGTATAAGAAGGGAAAAGCACCAAATGCCTCCCCAGCGACCTGCAGAGCAAGCAAACCAATGACCCCTGGAAAAGTGAGTTTTGGCTCTTGTTCTTTGCTAAGTGACTTAGAAACTCTTATAGACGTACATTTTCTGAAGCTTTTGGCAGACTGAAAAACTGGGTAAATCTTCCAGCAGGTTGTAAGATAGATCTCTGAAAAACAGAAGGTACAAAAGGGAAAATCTGTTATATATTAATCTTAAGGAAACATGCTTTGCTCTCCTTTCCTCTCCAAGATGATATATCTCCCAAAGGCAGTCTCTGAACGTTTCCCCAGCCCTGACATGGAGCAGGTAGTCAGAGGCATTATTGGATTAAGCATAGATCCAAACGTTTACTGAAACGTGGCTGTTGTACTTCTTTAATTGATTTAAATAATTTACTTAACAAATTTATTTATATTTTGTTAGTGATGATCTACAATGTTCTAGCTATTATCTTGCTGAAATGAGTCCAAATTAAATTAAATAATTGTGTCTCTCTTTCTAGGAGCTGCTATATCTCTACAGCTAAGAGAATCATTGTTGGTTCTTTTCTAATCAGCTAAAAAAAAAATCCAACAACAAGTCAAAACATAGCACTAACTTTGAAATCAATCACTACAAGGGGGAAAAAAAATCTAAGAAAGTCTTCAGCCAAAACTCAACAAATTACAGAATAACAAAAACATCTGGACATATTTATAGTATAATATAACTAATCTAAAACAAGCCATGGTAATTTGCAGAAAGCTTAAAAAAAGAAAGCTGGTAGATAAAGTAACATAGATATTTTAAAAAAATCTTGTCTCATGTTTTAAAAGTTATCGGCTAATCAACTAACACACTTTCATGCCTGATTCTAATTCTTAAAACCAGATCGCCACCATGGAACTGAAAAATCCATACTGTTTTCTAAGAGGCTTTTAAATTATCTTGTTCTTGTAATTGATCACTTTTTTCTACATTTAGTGAATAAATGGAATTCATATAGAAATACAGTTCAGTTACCACACACAAATAATGCAAATGAAGCTGTTTGCAAACACAAGTTTGTAGTTTATACTACAGGCTTGAAAGACCAAACTAAACCAAACAAAATATGAAAAAACCCAAAACCATACCCCACACCTACGCACAAATACACCTGGTTAAAAATTCTGTGTATATTTTTAAAAAGTAGTAAATGTGATAAAATGGACATACATTTCATCAAAGCTGATAATAATTTGGTTCGCTCATCTCCACACACTGCAAGGAGACAAATCCTTCCTGTGCACCTCCTTAGTAGAGGATACATAAAACCTTCTTCCACGTAAAGACCCAGTGTCACCTTCTACCTACCTTCTACCTAATGATTTTCATGGCTAACATTGATGAAGCACTTCTTAAATATAGACACCATGTTTACAGCTTTACCTAAATTATTTCATTTGACCTGTGGTCACCTTGTGAGGGAGACACTGATTATCACCATACAATGTGAAATAATTTGCCTAAGATCACCAGCTACTTAGTGGGGAAAGCCACACACAGCCAGGGAATTCCCATGGAGGTGAGGCAACTTGGGGGCAGTTTCTTCATGTACAGGTACTCAGTGGATGATTCAGCCAAAGGGTGGAAGCTCGCAGACCTATGTTTCCAGAACATAAAGTAGACTGTAGTAGAGGTAGGGACCCTGAGTCCTATTCTCAGCCTCAACTTGGATTCTTCAACTTCGTCAATATGTTGGTCAAAGCATTATACCTTTTTTAGTTCTCTCCTTAAATGAGAAGATACCTGCTGATCTTGCAGTGTTGTGAAGAACAAATCAAAATTACAGGTTGAAGTGCTTTGAAAATGACAAGCTTCTGTGGTTAATGGATTTGTATTCTTTCAGACCTTTCAAGTTTCAGCTTGAGGAAAGAATAGCTTGAAGAAAGAATAATGGTTTAAGGGAAATGAGAAAGAAGTTGATAAGAGCTAACACTGCCTGAGAGTTTACGATGTTCCAGTGCTGGTATAAGTGTCTGACATGTAGTAATTCATTTAATCCTCATGATGATCCTCTGAAGGAAATGGCTATGTCTCTATTTTATAGACTGGGAAATGGAACCCCAGAAGGGATAAATAACTTGCTCAAGATCTCTTGCTGGTGTATAGAGAGACGGGATTTGAACCAGAAAAACAGACCAGGGACTTTGCTCTTAGCCAATTTATGCAATTCTAGACCTGGGTGGTTTACCATTTGCTATGTGACATAGTGGAGACAGATGCAGTTTAAATGCTGGCTCCTTAAGTATTAGCTATAGCCTGTGAAATCTTAGTCATGTTATTAAGCCAGTTTCCTTGAGAAATGAGGGTAATTATGCCATTTTGGGTGGGTAGGCAGAATTCTAAAATGGCCCCTAAGATTTCCACTACCTGGTGTTCATGCACTCTCTCCTGGTATTCAATCAAACTGCCTGTATTTGAATTTGGACTCTGCTACTTTCTTGCTGTGTGACTTTGACAAATGTGCTTAACTGTCCTAATTCTCAGCTTCCTCATCTGTATCTACACCTCAGAGGGCGATGTGGGAGAAGAGGAGGAGACTTACTCTATGTTCCCTCCCTTTACACACAAATGACTGACTCCAAGGCTGTCACGTGGTGTTACTACAATCTCCTATCACTGAACAACTGAAGTCTGAAGTGGCTAGGGGGCTGGGGAGAGGGGAAGGCAGAATCATTATGGCAGACATTCCCATTCTTCCCCTTACACTTGTAGTGCTGCTTGTACCTCTGCTACTGGGTGAAGCCTGTGGTGGAATTAGAGGCATTCAACTGACACAGATGTCTCCTCTGTGAGAACACAGCCATGACTGGAGACTAAGGGTCCATTCATTAAGTTCCCACAATGCATGAGAGGATGGTAATAGGGTTGGGAGTTGAGGGGAAGGGCTGAAAATGGAAGGTCAAAACAAAGCTCTTCAAATTCCTATAAACTACTTTTCAGAAAGGGAAAGGCAGAGGAAAAAAAACCAACAACCCAAGTCAACAGAAATAATAAATGCAAGCTGTTTAACCATTAGTGGAAACATTAGAACATGGCACCCACAACTATACCGGAAGAATGTTTGGTCACCTTTATCAAGGTTTGTATGGGTCTGATAACTTAATTTTTTATTTTGGCATCCATATTGAGTTTTTAATCCATTAGGTAATTTTTTTCTGCTCTGCAAAGAAAGGGAAATTAAGTTATCTAGGCTTGTTCATATTCATTTTCTGACAGGAAACGTGTGCCAGTTGAAACTCTAATGGGAGACTGGATGGAACTTGGGAACAAAGGGTGTGCCGCCACCATTACCGGGGTCACATGAGAGAGTCAATTCCCTAACCCCCCACGGGGGCGAGGGAGGACCGACCTGCTGGAGCCCTGCAAGGAAAGAACTTTCTCCCCTTTTAAAGCATTATTGAAATAACGCCTGCCATTTTGCTCCTAGATGGAAGTTGCCTGTTTACACAATGTTACTGCCTTCCTGATACGTACAGCACTTGCAGATTAGGTAACTGATCGCAGGCGGTTTGAGGAAGAGATGAGATCTGTGCTCCAGTTAAAGTCCTGTTGAAACACAAACCAGACATAATTCTTTTATTCAGGCATTGCACAGTGACATATTTTTATTCACTGACTTTAAGACTGGTCAGGCTTCAAGGGCAGTGTGTGTGCTGGGCCAAGTCAAGAGCCTATTCGAGTACTTACAAACTCTCCAGGCTCGCAGTTCCAGTTAAATCAGGAAATTCAGTTATTTGTGAGGCACCATTCAAAGTCCTAGAAGGAGGGGTACATGAGTACTATCAAAAGAAGTTTCCAGAAAGGGGTAATTTTAGTGCCATTTTCAAAGCACTTTAACTTAAAATATGCATGTGGTTTTTACAACAACCCTACAAGGGAAAGCGATCTGCAAGAGAAAAACTTACAGTGTTCTTAGTTCAGGTAAATGTTGAAAAGCGGATCTTCCAACAAGCTGAATGGGGTTGTCATAGAAATGTCTGAAAAAAATCCAAACACCAATGTCTTAGTATAAAAGTTGAATGACAAATGAATACCTGTTCAAAATTTCAGGGACTATATTAAGTGTGTGTAACCGTGATTATACTATATTGTATAACATCCCAATTACTTGGTATCAGGCAAACCTCAAAAATGTTTTAACTCACATGAGGAAGCTTTGGGTAAGAAATCCATACTATATAAAAATGAAAATTTCTGATAACAAGGTAGACATGAGTGATAGTTACTAAGGAGAAAAGCAAGTGAGCAGACCATAGGTATACTTAAAAATCTTCCTCTTCCTCCAACATCCGTGGACCATTCATCAAGTGGCAAGAAGGTAATTCAAGGGGTTGCCAGTCATATCATTAAATAAACAAAGATGAGTACATATATTTATATGAAAGTTAGTCAAGTCTTACAACATACAAGAAGGACTCCTCAAATTATTTGAGAGAAAATTTGCTACTCTGCTTTTTTTTGGTGACATTTAGTTTTTTAAAAATATTCATGACTGCTTTTAAAGGTAAGACATTATTAGAACTTAAATGATATTTTGTTTTACAGATTTAAAAAAAATGTTTACTTATTTATTCTGGGAGAGAGAAAAGAGCATGAGTGGGGAAGGGGCAGAGAGAGAGGGAGAGAGAAAACCCCAAGCAAGCTCCGCGCTGTCAGCACAGAGCCTGATGTGGGGCTTGATCCCATGAACTGTGAGATCATGACCTGAGCCAAAATCAAGAGTCAGACACTGAACCAACCGAGCCACCCAGGCTGTCCTACAGATGTTTTCAATGTAATGGTATTTGAATTGTCTGGTCAATGGAGCCCTACAAAAAGTTCTCAGTTGACACATCCTAGTTCAATGAAATTCAACTAATATTTATTGGTGTCTACTGTGCTCAAAGTATGAGGGTCGGTACTGTAGGAATTTAGAGACTGATTCACTAGGGAAGCTGTAATTAAGTATCTACTATGTGCTTGACATTACGCTAGATTCTGGGAGTTTGCAGATGGGTAAAATGTCCCTGCCCTAAAGAAGCTTGGAATCAGTTGGGACAGAACAAATAAATAGCAGCACCCCACGTCCTGGTTGATAAAGTACTTTCACATGTATAGCTCAGTTGGTCTACTCAACAGCTTTATGACATCCATAGCACAGATACTTAGATATTATTTATCTAATTTTTGGAGGAGGAAACTAAAGCTCAGACACTTTGGCAAGTACATTACTTCCCAGAGCTTTACTTTCCTAATTTGTTAAGCTGGAATAATAAATCTTAGTTGTAGGGTTTGTGTAAAAATTGAAAGAGCTAATGCTTGTGTGACAGCTGGTATAGTACCTGGGATAGAATTGTCACCCAACCAACCTAAGTCCCCTTCTGTCCTCTTACCCTCCAACCTCTTCTCTTGGGTTAGACAATTGGTAAGAGAAAGAGCTAGAGCTAGAAGGTCTTATGATTAAAAATGGAGTTTTCATCATAATATGACACTGTCCCTTATCTAGACAATATGCTTGTATGTATATAATTGTGTTCACACGTGTGTATGTATGTATCCTGGGCAGATATGAATACACATGCTTGTGTACCTAAGTATCACAAATACAAATAAGGAGTTAAAGGGTTCTTAGGAGGGAGTTTTCTTGTGAGATCAGGAAAACCTTAATGGAATATCATTGGAAATGGGCCCAGGAAGACAGAATTTCAATAAGCATTGTGAGGGGATGGAATCATAGGAGCAAAGGAAATAAAAGAGTTTTGTTCTATGAGGATAGCTTAGTCCATCTGGGTTATGGCATATGGTAATTGAGGAGAGCTTTGGGGAGCTGGTCAGGAGACTCACTATAGACAATCCTGAATCTCTGTATGTTTCACAGCAAGAAAGTGACAGATGCTGTGCTTCAGGGTGACAGGTCTGTTAGCGGTAGAGGCAGGGAGGATGGCAAAAATGTCGAGGTGGTGGCTGGCAGAGGCTGGGGGCAGTGGGCATGAAAAGAAGTCACACGGAGGATGGGGACCATAGAGGTAGACATGGGGACTGCGTAGCCAATGGGACAAGGGAAGCGTTCACACAGAGTGGGAGCTGGGGATCCTTGATGGGGTGGCAGTGGCAAGAGATAGAGGCAGAAGCAAGGAGAGGAGAGTTTCAGGGAGAAAACAGTGAATACCATAAAATACTGGATAGAAGCACTAATAAATTTTGGGGGCTTCAAGTCCTTTCTCAAGTGGTATTAGCATATCAAAAGAGCGATTAAAAAAACAAACCCAGGCTTGTGGCTGCAAGGAAAAAGAAGCAAAGGCAATGCAATTTGCCAACTCTTAATATGTAAATACTCTCTAATGAGGCCTAATGTTTATTGGCAATAGACTTTAAAACCCTTAGTTTGCCAACACACTGTCAACATATTTCAGAAACGATGAATGGTATTTTTTTTTTTTTTCAGTTGTCAGGGCTAATTGGGATTCCAGCTCATTGGTGACAGAGGCTACCCGGTTCCAAAAAGCCTCTTAAGTTGGCACAGGATGAATATCTACCAAGAAATGCCC
The DNA here is from genome assembly GCF_023721935.1 of Panthera uncia. Taxonomy (NCBI): domain Eukaryota; kingdom Metazoa; phylum Chordata; class Mammalia; order Carnivora; family Felidae; genus Panthera; species Panthera uncia. The sequence goes on along the minus strand of NC_064809.1, from coordinate 93,589,184 downwards.
CTATCCAAGACCCCTCCTGCAGACCTCAGGCCAGTACTACGCCCCAAATCTGCCAGGGGTCTTTAACAAAGAACAATCCTAATGCCTATTTTCATCTTCATGTATGTCTACAGATGATCAGTCTTCTGTCTCTGCTAAAATGTGAACATATAACCAATTAATTATAAGCTGTAGTTGTAACTCTATTTTATGCTTTGATGGCATATAAATCCCCAATACACCTTTTAAGAATATACACATCTTTCTAGGATTACAACCTAGCTTGTAATTCTATAAATGTGACTCAATGCTTGGGCTTGGTAACAAATCGATATAGAAACCTAGCATAAGCCAGTATGCCCCAAACCCCCACCATCAATGGAGTCTATTGCTGTAAAGGACTCCCATTTGTACGTAATAATTTATATTTCGAGTATACTTGGATTTAAGTTCTGAATGATTAGGTGACCTTGACATTGATACTCTGAAAATGAGTTTTATTCCTTAGAAAATAGAGATAAGCAAAACTATTTCACAAGATTTTTGTGAAGTGAGACAAGGCATCTGAAGATACGAAGCATAATGCAATGCACACTTGTAGGGTATAAAAAAAAAGAATCTTTGATGTTATTTTAGCATTCAGCTAAAACCTGACAAAACATCTCTCCATACACTTCTCTGTATAGATTCTTACACTGACAAAGACCAAACTTGGGAAAATATAGGACACTCATTGTATTATATTTAAAAGTGCATTATGTATTATATTTCAGGATGGAAAAATCAAAAAGAACTATGGCCACTTACATTGTAATAAGAGAAGGATTGCCTACAAATGCTTTCTCAGGTATTGACTTGATATTGTTGCTGTGAAATCCTCTAGAAAGAGAGGGAAAATTTTTTTTTAGAAAATAACGTGTAGGGTAAAATTATGTAATGGTACCTCCCCCCCACCCCCTTCCTGTGGCAATAATCAACATCTTTGGTAACTAGAGGATACAGTTAAATTCCTCTATGCATTTTGAAGCTTATGTGCTCACTAGGAGAAAAAGAAATCACGAGCTCTTATCTTGAAAGAGGAATAAAGAATCTGAAAATAATAGTTGTGCTTTATGGAAACTTACAATCTAATGTTATAAAAAGAAATTCCATCTGTTAATATCCAATAGAGCACCATTGTATAACAACTTGAGAGAGAGGGAACCATCTTTGGAGAGGGGATTATGATCACTCCTTCTGACCCCATTTGAAGCGAGGAGAAGAGAAAATTGACTTAAGCTGCTGTGAAGCAGAGATTTAAGTAATCTCCTTATGAGGGCAAAATTTCCTGAGCTGAGGGAAGGTGCTCAGTGAGTGTGTAATAACAAATTGACTCTCCTCTGTTGGTGCTAATGTTGTCTGAATGGCAGAAGGGCAGAGTCAATGATCTCTGGGTCCCATGTGGGCCGGTGGCTGGATAAGGTGAGTGACAGTCTTTGGGTTGCCTAAGCAGAGACCACGATGACTTCCCGGTTCAGCCACACGTGGGGTTCCTGAGGGAGAACCCCCTCCTAAAGGCTTTTTCTTACAAACAAGCCCTGTTGTCTGCCTCCTTTAGCTGTGTGTCTTATTCCTCTCAGCCAAGAGGATAGGCTCTATGTTTATTTTTCTTTCCAAATATTAGAACATTCCTTTCATACATTATTCATATTTTTAGGTACAAAGAAAAGGCAATTAAATTTTAGTATATAAAAGACAATATATGCAACCTAGGAGCTGAAAGTTAGCTTTACCTTAGTAAAATTGTAAGTTTTTAAAAATTAAATGACTCACAGAGTATTTAAAGAATATGAAATAATGTATGTGAAAGCATCTAGCATAGTACTAGGCACATGCATTTGATTTCTCTAGTCCTAGACTTATGCAGCCTAGAGAAGTTTGTTTTTCAAAATGCTTGGCAAATAACTGAATTCCATAGCAATTTTCTATAAATCTATAAAGTATATAAATGTTGGGGAAATATAGCTTAGGAAAAGAGTATGATTTAGAGAACTATGTATATTTTTTTTAATATACACATATTAGAGAAATCCATTATAAATTTAAAAAAGACTATCTGATGGTAGAGTAAATTAAAATATATTACAGGTTTACTTAACCATTATTTATACAAACTTATTTATTTGTTTAAATGTTTATTTATTTTGAGAGAGAGAGAGAGAGAGAGAGAGGGAGTGGGGGAGGGGCAGAAAGAGAGTGGGAGAGAGAAAATCCCAAGCAGGCTCCACACTCAGCATGGAGCCCAACTTGGGGCTTGATCTCAAGACTGCAAGATCACTACCTGAGCTGATATCAAGAGTCAGATGCTTAACTGACTGAGCCACCTAGGTGCCCCTATACAAGCTTTTAAAAATCTTCTAGTCAGTCACACTATGTACAATAATCAAACATATTTTAAAGTGAATTCACAAAGAATAGAATTCTCCCATTAAATCTGTCCTAAATACTTACAGTTCTTTAAGGTTGGAGAGTGTCCTGATGGCAGTGGGAAATTCATCAAGATTATTATAATTTAAATCTCTGAAAATAAGTAAATAGTATTTTCAGTTTCTCATTTAAAAATTCGAATATACTACTTATACAGAGAAAGTTAACATGCCGTCCAATGGGGCAGGATCACTGATAAAAGTTCTCATTCCTTCTCTTTATGGAAAGAGATTTTCTTGGCTTGCTGACCAGTATGTGCATTAAAATTGGTCATCACACTGATCATGAGACATTTCAGAGTCAAGTCTCAGTGGCACAGAGGCACTTAAAAAAAGGGAGGGACAGATGACAGTGTTAACGTTCAAGTAAAAGGGACGTTTGGCCAGGTGTTGGCTGCTTGCTGATGTAGCCGTTCACCTGAACCCGGCTCACCAAGCTGCCCGCTTGTGTGTGCTCTCGTCCTGGCTCCTGAATCACATCTCCTTTCTTGTTCCCACCTACACCCTCTGACCTACCCCCTGCGTTTCAGAGTCTCGCCTGAGAGGGCATCTTGGAGAGCTGCTTTGTCCCTGACTCCTGATGAGTCCATGTGTCTCTCCCAGGCTGAGGTCCAGGATGATAGCCTGCTTCTGGAGAGGTTTATGTGGTACTGGGTACTCTCAGGAAGGGCATCGGGTCTAGAGTTTCTTCACGGTCACAAATAATGATTCAGAGCAGAAGTATGTTTTCCTTGGTCTGTGAGGCAGAGCTCTATGTTATCCTTCAGGCACAGAGATGGAATGGCCAAACAATTTTGAAACATTAATTTCTCGATCTGTTATGACACAAATGGCTTTTCAATTCCATTACTCACAAGCGCTTTATAGACTTACTCCACCTTATGCCTACAACTTCGTATGAAAAAGTAATTGCCTCCTAGTCTCTGGGAATGTCAGATTTCCCAGATGACGCAGAAAAACCTTTTGGTCAGGCAATCAGATGTGGTTAGATCTTCCTCTATGGAGAAGAATTGCTTTTTAATTTTAAGAGAGATAATTTGACCGAGTTAAACATGAATCAGGATTCCTACTTGTCTGGCACAAACCATCCTTAAGCTATACTGCAGGCAGGAAACTCGTGTCTTTTGTGGACATAAATTTTCTTCCTGTTTGTAAATCTCTCCAGATGCTCTGTTTTGATTAAACGAGGACTGGGTCCTTATAAATTACTTGGGTTTCTAGTGAGGGAAAGGAAGAGGTTGGGAGTAACCAATTTACTGATCCTCTGTAGCCCTGGGCAAGGGGAGAGGAGGGGAGGGGAGGGGAGGGGAGGGGGAGAATGAGAATGAGACTCATATGAATTTGCCCAGAAATGCTTTACTTTTTACATGAAATCCAAGGTCTTCATCTCAAACGTGGGGGGGGGGGGGAAGGAGACACTATTTATGGAAACACCCTTCAAAGCCAATACTGTTTTTTGTTCCTCCTCTGTTGGAAAGGACTGGAAGGTGCTTTGCATTGCTAAGATATCATGCCCAGCCCTGTGTGGATAAGGGAGAAGTTCTAATTTTACCAAGCAGCTCATGGGAATGGCTTGCTTATGCCATGAAATTGACTTCAAAGTCCTGGATAAGTTCATCTTTGGCATCTCCTTATGAGGATGGTTCCTCTCTTCTAAGAGGAGGCACAGGGTGATTTAAGTAACCCTGGAAAGAGAGCGTGAGCACTCATTGACCTGGAGAAGACCACTAACAACAGATGGTCCCTCAGGAAATCACCAGACCCAGACCTGGTTCGAAGCTAAACCGACCATGTACGAATGCTAAGCTCTGTATTCAAATAAATAATGGGCTCCAAGGCCACAGAAGAGATGGTCTTTGGTATCTCTTGGGTCAGAGCCAACATTATAGATTCAGGCCCTGTGTGACTTACTGTATTTGAATATTAAAAATATGGGAGTGAGAGGGGGCACAAATGGAAGCATGCCCTTTCTTCCAGAACACTCAGGACCCTCACTGCCTGTCACCTTACCCTCATTATACCTCTCTCACTCAGCTAGGGCAATGAGTAGCAGCTCTTCCCCTGGGAAACGGCTGGAGCCTGGTGAGGTCAATGAGAATTCTTCTCACCGTGCCTCTGGGAAAGGCTCTTGGCGGTCAGCTGGCTGGACTCTATTTTTATTATAGGTACCAATTCAGAACTGAACTTTTGACCTATTCTTTGGAAGCAGTGTATACTGGTAAGCATGGACTTCAGACTCAAACTAGGGAAGAAGCAAATCCCAGCTATGCTACTGACTAGATATGTCATGTTCGTAAAATAACTTAACCTGACTAGAGCAGAAAGTGGGACAGTGATGGCTGCTCTCCTCAGATGGCTGTTAAATGAAACAATGTGTGCCAACACGCAGTGCAATATTTGGTTATAGATATGCCCAAGAAATGGTAGCTGTTATTATTTTTTAGTTTTTTGAATTGCTTTAGTGTGAACCTTTGTGGTTTGTTAATGAGACACCTGTTCATCTCAGATTAGAGAGTCCTGGCATTTGCCTGGTCGGTGTCCTCTCATTGGGGGCAGTGGTGGCGGGGGCGCGGAGCAGGGAGTGCAGGCTAGACTCATGAATAGTGAGCCTGAGTGACAGTATAGAATTGATCCTTGACACAGAGTACACATTCCTAAGCAAACAGTCACTGCTCAGTAGAGAACATCTCATTTAGTTTATAATGATTCTAACTCATTTACCACTCTTGTTAGATTAAAATAAAATATCAGTTTTATTGCTTAGCTCTGTGTGTGTGTGTGTGTGTGTGTGTGTGTGTGTGAGTGTGTGTGTGTGTGTGTGTGTGTAAGATAAAGCTGCCTTAAATATCTGTTTAAAGCTCAGGCAATTAACCAAACCAAACAGCAAGTTTGACTTTAAGGCTATTTTGATTCCTTCAGAATACTCATGAAAACACTGAAAAAAGGGAAACAAATAAAAGGTCAACTCACAAAGTCTCTAGGCTGTGGAGCCCATCAAAGCATTTCTTTCCCAGGGAGTGAATTCTATTATTATGGAGATGCCTGCAGAAGAACATTACAGACACAGTCAGGAAGGCATGCTGCACAGGGAAACTTAGGCACAGCATTCAGATTGATTAAATCCAAAGAAACTTAGAGTAAAGAACGCACTAATTATATACAAGAAATGCTTTGTTTAACTTTGTTGTTTTTTTTAAAAGGTCTATATGACCCATCCGCTCTTACCATAGATGATTATATACCCGAGAATTTAATAGGCAATGACAGTTTTATCTTTTGGGTTTGAGATATCAGGGAGTGTATAATACTATGGGCAACATGCTGATTAAAAGGAAGTTCAGGTTGTTAACACGGCTTTGGGATGTAGGATGTTAAGCAGAGATTCTGACCATCTTTGGCAAATGAAGGATGGAAGGAAGCGTTTGAAGCATATTTTCTAGCAAAGCTCCTGGCTTATAATGTCTACATTCCCAGGGTGGGGCCACAGGTTAACAGGCAACAACAATTTTAGCCAAAGAGAATGGCGATCAGATTTTTTTTGGCTGCCCAGGGAGATTAGTTATCTCGACGCAGAGTAGTGTGTACAATTATCATCTTTGGCTCAATGGTAAGTCAGTTAAGTCAGGGCCAGTGAGAGCAGCTGTGTACATAACTGAAAACTGGACCAAGTCCCAAAGGGATTTTTGGAAAATGGGCTTAAGGAGAACGGGGTGAAAAAGAATGGGTGGATCTCTTGTAAACCCATTCCCTCAGGGGGAGGAAAAAATTAAAGCACATACCCAGCCTCTGGTGGGTCGGTAGCATCATCTTTATATGTGAGAGTCCGTATAGAAATTTGTTAATATCACCCCAAACTTGTTATCCTCTTAGACTAAGATTTTTATTCTAATAAGTACATGTTGGTTTCATGTGACATTTACTGACAATCTTCCACATACAACACATGCGGAAAGGGGTAAGAAGCTGGCCAGCCCTCAAAGGAAGATGTACTACAATACAAGGGAGACGGGTAATCAAGAAAACTGGAATAATGGAAGGCAGTGGCAGGCCGGGGGCGGGTGTGGAGCAAAGGGAAGAAACAGGGCAGAAGAAGCCCTCTTCAGTTCCTATGCACACTGATCTTACAGCCTTTTGAGCAGCTGCTGTCTTCCTCTATCAGCCTTGAGGGACCATTATATTACCGGGGGCATATCGCTACACTCTTAAAAAAAAATTTTTTTTTAATGGTTTTATTTATTTTTGAGACAGAGAGAGACAGAGCATGAGCAGGGGAGGGGCAGAGAGAGAGGGAGACACAAAATCTGAACCAGGCTCCAGGCTCTGAGGTGTCAGCACAGACACCAAACTCACAGACTGTGAGATCATGCCCTGAGCTGAAGTTGGTTTTTTAAAAAAAAAATTTTTTTAATGATTTTATATATCACTACACTCTTAAAGAAGACTGATTATTTTTCAAACTTACTTGAGAATCATTTTGGTTTACTTAAAGAAATCTAGACTCATCAGGAAGAAAGCCCCACAAACGCACAGCTCTCTGTCAATGGTTTGTTGTTACTTCTCTCCCCCCTGGTAGGGGTTCAAAAAATATTAACTAATAAAGGCATATTTCAGTTTGACCTGAATAATAAACTATTGCCAGAAATAAGGAGTTTTTATTAACTTCAGTCACTGGACTAACTGTACAGCGTGAGGATTGCCTGAACAATATTCATCGGCTTCCCGAAGACACAGGTCATAGTTTACCTTTGCCTTGCAGTGCTTGGCACTTAGCAGGTGCTTGCTAAAAGCTGTTGAATTCTTTGATACAATTAGAACATTTGTGAGTCATTTTGGGGAGGGGTTCAGGGGGTTTTCCTCCCTGAAAATGTCCCTATTCAAGGTTTGAAAGACTGGCACTTGAAGGCCAAAGTTAAAAAGTATAAAAGGGGGGCGGGGAATCAATAAACTTACAGAACTACCAAGCTGGAGAGGTTTCCAAAGGCATAGTCTGGTATGTGGTGTATTTTGTTCAGGGCCAAAGTCATGGCCTGCAGTGCTGATAAACTTCTGAAAGCCTGGACAGGGATTTCTGTCAGGGCGTTGTCATCCAGCCACAAGTGCCTCAAGGAATGCAGGCCACTGAAACAGCTCGGGGGGACGTAGCTGATGTGGTTAGCATCCAGACGCCTGGGGAAGAAAGCAAGCAAGAAGGTAAAGAGGGCAAAACCGGGCCAGAAGATCTGCCTTGCAGGAAAACTCTCAATATGCTGTTGAACCTGAGTGAAGAAGGGCTCGGGCCCCCAGGATGCCCTGACATCTGGAACGTCTTGCTCTCCTGGTAGGCTGTCCTCACTCAAGAGTACAACCATGCCTTCTTAGGTCTGCTGGGCCATAAAATTCCACGGAGCTATGATTCCCTTCCAGGCTTGTGGGTAACATGCCTTCAGGCACGAAAGTGGCCTCCCCTGAGGTATAGACTTTCAGTGTGATGATCTTTTAGTTTTCCTTTCTGACACCAGGAGAAAGACACCCTTTCTCTTCCCCCTCACCCGGAGCCAAATCCGTGCCTTTGCTTTCTCTGGAGTGTTTCAAACATATGAAACATACTATTCTATTAATTTGCTCATTGAGCTCTGGGAAAAGATCATTTCAGTATTGGAAAAGAACGGAGTAATTTTTAATGGCTGTTGGAGATACGCCTTGGGGAGGGAAGAGGCAGCCTTTATTTTTTTCCTAGTACAATGCCGAAAAGCCTAAAAACTGCTGGCTTTCTTGCTCATTTAACCATTTGCATTGGGCAGATATTTGTTTTTCCTGACATTTTAAATGAATAGTAAAATTAGCAGCTGTCCCAGGTTTTGCTTCTTTCTTCTACACACCATTTTTTTTTTTTTTAATGGGGAACTACATCTAAATATAGATCTGGTTAATGAGCTATTGCAGCTTCTGAGCCAGCAGAGGGAGTGCAATGCATTTGTTTCGCCCCTGCCCAACAGAAACAGAGGCCGTGATGACAATGCCTGAGCTTTTCTTATTGGAAATTGAAATTTCCTGTAAGGTGCACGAACAAGAGAACCACCATCACCCAGCAATGCTTCCGATGGCTCTCTCTCATTTTTCTCATCCGTTCTTAAGGCTCACACATTTGTTTCCAAAGCTAGGATTAAAAAAAAGAATAAGAGGAGTTGCATTTTAAGTAGTCCATGTATTAGGGAGGATTAGAAAATCACGCATGGATTTTGAAAAATGTTTTAGGAAGCATTTAAGACTAAACAGATGCAGGAAGCGCACCAGGATCATGAAATAATCCCTTGCAAACCAAATTTAAACAATTTAGAAACAGAATTCTCTGTGGTAGGGAGCTAATCTCTTTGGAAAGCGGCTTCCTCACTTTTGGTCACATGTCACTTCACTTGTCCTCTAGCTCCTACCTCTACTGACCGAATGGGAACAAGTGATGGACCAAGAAGGCCCTGGACCAAGTTTTGAGAATAACTGAGATCAGGTCACATGGAATGAATTTGAAGAGTTCGGTGTCACGGCCCACTCATAATTACATTTCCAGGAGGGCAACAATTACTGCAGGCAGCAGAAACACAGGTTCCAAATAAATATCTCCAGGTTCTATCAATGGGGAACCAGAAATGTTTAGGAAAACTCAACACTGCCTCTTCCCCCTTTCTCCGGTGATGACATGTCTGGCCCAGGTTCAAATAAGGTATACTTTTCATCAGGGGTAAGGAAGTGATTGTTTTTATTTAACCAGAAGCAAAGCACATATGTAAACTCTTTGTAACGATTAAAGAAAGAAGACTTTATTGAAATAACATGAGCTTCCGCGTTTCAGGTGACATATTGTCTGATAATTGCCAGTGGCTTATGCATTAGATATCAACAAGTGGCTTCCAAGAGTCTTGAAGATGAGTCATCTTAAGGTTCAGTGCAAACGTCCACATACCTTTACAGAAAAGGCTCTCTCAGCATTGAGTCACAGGCTTGTCTTTGATATTTAAATTACTGTTAATGCTCCTGCTAGAACTTGAAGTGACCTTGGTCTCAGTTTTCAATGTCAATAAGCCCATTTCTCTGGATAAATGCCTTTAATGAATCACCCCCCACCCCGCCCCCGAAAAAGGAATGTAATCTGCCTCCATGCTGTAATCTTAGAGCAATTTACTATCCGTAATGAACTGAGTAAGGCAGAGGCAATTCTGCCCAGTCCTAATACTTCACATACTAATACTCCCAGACCCCACACTCGGGTATCCTGAGCGTAGCACTAAAACGTTTCTCTGCCTCAATAGTCTCTTCATGTAAGAAGCTCCCAATAAACCACACTCCCTCTGAACGCAGTGTTTTGAAGTCCATGTCCACCTGGCCTCAGTGGTCCAAACCTAATCCAGAGAGTGGTATATTGTTCACAGTCAGAGGCCTTATCTGATTTAATCTTAACAGAAGATCCTAAGGCTGGAGTATGGAATTAATTATCCAGCCACTCATACAGGTGTTTCTCACAGAACAAGGTTAAGACTGTGGGCCAAGCAGCTGGCAGGGCACAAGTTGTGCCTATTCACTGAGTAAACAAAGAGCTCATATTATGTCAGTCTGGTCTTTTGGGGCAGCTGGCATGGTCTATGCATAGGCTTGGAAAATGTCATATTTAAGTAGTGCTGTATAAGAAAAACATCACTACAGAGAACACAAAAACACACATTAAAATGTGGTTTTATGATATTGTCAGGTGCAACAAAAACAACTGCATTATATAGCTCCACTTTTTAAGTGTTTCTCTTTTTGAATGTGTATTTGAGAGACAGAGAGAGAGAGAGAGAGAGAGAATGTGAGTGGGGGAGGGGCAGAGAGAGACGGGGGTCAGAGGATCGGAAGTGGGCTCTGCCCAGACAGCAGCGAGCCCGATGTCGGGCTCAAACTCAAGAACTGTGAGATCATCGCCTGACCTGAGCTGAAGTCGGGCATTCAACTGACTGAGCCACCCAGGCACCCTTTAAATGTTTCTTTTCTTTTTTTTTTTTAATGTTTATTTATTTTTGAGAAGGGGGGAAGGGCAGAGAGAGAGAGAGAGAGAGAGAGTCTGAAGCGGGCTCTGTGCTGAGAGCAGAGAGCACAATGTGGGGCTCGAACTCACAAACCATCAGATCATGACATGAGCTGAAGTCGGATGCTCAATCACCTGAGCCACCCAGGGGCCCTACCCCTTAAGTGTTTCTTTATTATCATTTCCATTTCATGCAAATCATAAAGGGTGTGTGTGTGTGTGCGCGCGTGTGGGCAGCTTAGAATCTGAATTTGGGATGAGAAATCTTAGATCTAAGCCAGTATATACATAGTAGCTGTGTGATCATGGCCAAGTCAACAGATCTCAGCCTTCACACCCGTAAAATGGGGGTAACACCCCTCTATTTTATAAGATTGCTTTATGATGAAGGAAGGGGTATGACACAGCTTTGTAAATTGTAATTCTCCTTAAGGATTTTAAATTATTATTACTTGAGCCTGGTTAACAGTTTGTGTTTTTGTTTTATGACCATGGAAACCATTCAGAGTAAAAGAGGTGAACTCAAATTTTGCCTTAGTCAAAAGTTGGTTAAAAAGAGTACTGCATTGTCAGTGAATTTTGATCCTGAAAAATGCTACTTTTTTTATCTTCCATAACAAATAATTAAGAGGTATCTGCAATTAGACTTAATAGAAGTTATCCTCATTTTTTGGTCTTCAGTATTACAATTACATGCGTGTGCATGCACATGTGTATGTGCGCACGTGTAATCACAAAGGGCCAATCGTTTTGTTCCTGATACATTACTGACTAGAACATCTTCACTCCAAAGGCAAAGGAGAAGTGGTGACATGTGATAGCACATTCTCAGAGACAATTCCTAGCAATGATCTTGACACTTAAGTATCTATCAGCAATGTGACACAGGTAGCACAGAACCTGGATGCAGACAGCTGTAGCCAAACACTTTAACAATGGGAATGGCCTGACTATCCTTCAGACAAATAAAACTTCTTAATTGTGATCTTGAAATGCATTCAGAAAAGTAATCACTATAAGGGAAACGGCACCCATTTTATGCTCCTTATGTTACGTATAACTTACAGCAATCTGATAGATAAATTTTACACTACTTTCTTTTTTTTTTTTTAAGTTTTATTTATTTATTTTTGAGAGATAGCATGAGCAGGGGAGGGGCAGAGAGAGAGGGGGAGAGAGAATGCCAAGCAGGCTCTACACTGTCAGTGCAGAGCCCGATGTGGAGCTTGAACTCACAAACTGCAAGATCATGACCTGAGCCAGCATCAACAGTCTGAAGCTTAACCAACTGAGCCATCCAGGTGCCCCTACGCTACTTTTAATGTCAAACAACTAGTTACTTAATAGACATATGGTAAACTGGAAAGGGCACTGAATTAGAAAAATTAAGACAAATTGAGTCAAGACTGTATCAGTTATTAATTTTGATATTTGGAGGCACACTGATTAATTTCTCTGAGGGTCAACTTTCATATCTGTAAAGCAGAATCATAACAGGTCACAGAATTGCCATGGGAATTAGAGAAAACATATGTGGAAGTGTTTTGTAAACAGTGAAGCACTCTACAAATGTTAGGTGTTATTATTTGAGAAAAATCTTCACATTTAGGAAGTGCTTCCCCTTCCTCTAAAAGTTTCTTTAACTTATCCTTTGTAATTTCAAATCTTTCTAAAGGAGACTGACATTTTGGGGGGTCATATGGGCTGGCGGGACTGCTGATTTTCCACTCACCATAATCCTTCACATGTAAATTCAGTAGCTACACTGCATGTTTGGATTAAAGTTGTAGGTAGCCTCCCAACACAGAGAAAAGAAGATGCACGCATCTTCTGTGTTAGGCCAGCAAACGTCCAAAAAGGCTCACAAGGCTAACATGGCTGAGGAAAACGAGGACATCATCTGGTGCATGAACATAATTTTCATCAAGTATGAGTCTTGGCAGTGTTACTTAGAGAACTACAACCGATGAGAAATGGTTCTGTCATGACTTTGGGGCATATGTTGCAATAACTCCCTCTCTGGAGGGAGGGCTTGAGGTTGGAGGACTCCATAACTACCAAATGGATTCTGCTGTGCAAACTGCTTGGCCAAGGGGACTGTCCCTCGTGGATCTGGATTTGTCTCTCCTCACCACTGGGACCTTGTCAGGATCATCCAGATCCTGACCGGCTTCAATACTCTTGAGTGTCCAAGGTAAGCACTTAGAGTCTGGATAACTACTTTCAGAAGATTTCTGGGTTATCTACCTATGAGCAATGTCCCATTGTCTTCCAAATAATCTGCAGAATCTACATCAAAATGTTTCTCTGGGGTGGGCAGCTATACTGTCTCCCGACTGGCTACCTCATGTGCTGTGGAAAGATCGCTCTGATAGCACTGTGCAGATGGACTGGTGGGAAAGTAAGTGACCAAGGCAGTTGTAGTCATGAGGGTGAGAAAAGACGAGGGCCTGAAAGAAGTATGGAGATGGACAGGAAGGCCTGGTGGGAGGATTGCTAAATAAGTGGGCTCAACAGAATGTGGTGACTTGTCAGCTGTGGCCACAGGGGGAGGCAAGAAAGCTACTGTGACTCCATGTTCCATTCTGGGCAACTGAGCGGATGGAGACCATGCAAGAGCAGGGATGAATGTCATCCAGTATTATGTAAACTAAAAATAAAACAAAACTGCATGTTACCTGTGAATGCAGTTCTATAATATCAGTGTATCCTATGTGATGAAGACTTAGAAGGTAACAAGCAAAAAAATCACTTATGTCAGGCACTGGCCAAAAAAACCCCAACTCACTTTATTGTCTTCTGTCTAAAGTTTTTTTCCATAATATTTTCATGTATAAAACCTTAGTTTTGTAAGTTTTCTCTTTCAAAAGAAACATTTGGCCAATCTGTTCCATACTCCTGGAAGGAATTTTTGATTTATAAATGGCATTATTGTACGGATTATAGAAGCTATGAGATCATTCTTGCTATTGTTTTTCCAGAAAAAGGACCTTTACATAGATCTCAAATATGGTACCTTGCCAGTGTATCACACAGGCTTATATCTCTGTTTGAGAATGTCTTTGATAAGACATTAACTACAAGGAAGAAAGCGTTAGTCAAAAGATAAGCCATAGATCTTGGCTAATTCCATATCTGACATGACTGTAATGATGTCAATTATTAACATAGATGACTTGAGAAAAAAGAAGTCAAAGGTGTGAAGAATATTGCAGCTGCAGGTAGAGTATAGTTCCTGGGGATTCTTCCAGTGAACAGAATTACGAAGCATAGCATTTTCTGGCACAAGAACAGACACTCAGATCAATGGAACAGAATAGAGAACCCAAAAATGGACCCACAAAAGTATGGCCAACTAATCTTTGACAAAGCAGGAAAGAATATTCAATGGAATGAAAACCGTCTCTTCAGCAAGTGGTGCTGGGAAAACTGGACAGCGACATGCAGAAAAATGAACCTGGACCACATTCTGACACCGTATGCAAAAATAAACTCAAAATAGATGAAAGACCTAAATGTAAGACAGGAAGCCATCAAAATCCTCGAAGAGAAGGCAGGGAAAACCCTCTTTGACCTTGGCCGCAGCAACTTCCTACTCAACACATCTCCGGAGGCAAGGAAAACAAAAGCAAAAATGAACTATTGGGACCTCATCAAAATAAAAAGCTTCTGCACAGTGAAGGAAACAATCAGCAAAACTAAAAGGCAACCGACGGAATGGGAGAAGATATTTGCAAACGATATATGAGATAAAGGGTTAGTTAGTATCCAAAATCTATAAAGAACTTATCAAACTCAACACCCAAAAAACCAATAATCCAGTGAAGAAATGGGCAAAAGACATGAATAGACACATCTCCAAAGAAGACATCCAGATGGCCAACCGACACATGAAAAAATGCGCAACATCACTCATCATCAGGGAAATATAAATCAAAGCCCCAATGAGATACCACCTCACCAGTCAGAATGGCTAACATTAACAACTCAGGCAACAACAGATGTTGACGAGGATATGGAGAAAGAGGATCTCTTTGGCACTGCTGGTGGGAATGCAAACTGGTGCAGCCACTCTGGAAAACAGTATGGAGGTTCCTCAAGAAACTAAAAATAAAACTACCCTACGACCCAGCAATTGCACTACTAGGTATTTATCTACAGGATACAGGTGTGCTGTTTCGAACGGGCACATGCACCCCAATATTTATAGCAGCACTATCAACAATAGCCAAAGTATGGAAAGTGCCCAAATGTCCACTGACAGATGAATGGATAAAGAAGATGTGGTATATATATACAATGGAGTATTACTCGGCAATCAAAAAGAATTAAATCTTGCCATTTGCAACAACATGGATGGAACTAGAGGGTATTATGCTAAGTGAAATTAGTCAGTCAGAGAAAGACAAATATATGACTTCACTCATATGAGGACTTTAAGAGACAAAACAGATGAACATAAAGGAAGGGAAGCAAAAATAATATAAAAACAGGGAGGGGACAACTTAAGGAGGGGGACAACTTAAGAGACTCTTAAATATGGAGAATAAACAGAAGGTTACTGGAGGAGGTGTGGGAGGGGGGATGGGCTAAATGGGTAAAGGGCATTAAGGAATCTACTCCTGAAATCATTGCTGCACTATATGCTAACTTGGGTGTAAATTAAAAAAAATAGATTAAATAAAAATTGAAAAATATAAAAATAAATAAAAAATTTAAAAAATATATTAAAAAGAAGCCGAAGCATAGCATTTTCATCAATGACATTTCTATTTTATATTTGGATGACCATTTTTTTCTTTGTAAGTTAAAAAAAAATGACAAACTCACTTGTACATACATTTGTACATTTTGTGAGGCCATTTTGAATAATTCATGAATAGTCAAAAGAGCACAATCATTTAGTTCATTTATAACATTTTAAGAAATGAAAGCATTTCCCATTATTATCTTACTTTGCTATGAAATGAGAATTATGGATTTCCAAGCTTATATAGAATACAATTTGACAAGGTCTCTAAAATATTTATTACAGTGAAATTTACTGCCTGGAAATTTTATTGCACCAAAACCAGTGGATCACTGGAATTGAATTTGTCAGATCATTATAATAATACTATTGGGATACAATTTTATCTATATGAACTCTTATGGACTGAAGTAATGCTGATTTATATGAATTCTTCATAATAATGAGTCATTTTTATTGTTATTTATTGTTATTTAATATTGATGGAGTAACCACAATGTGGGATTCTACCTTTTAATGAAATTTCCCATTTATATCCTAGGAAGACATTAAGTGTATGAATTTATATAATGGGAATTTCTGCTTCTACCTTTCTGTTCTCCATCTTATTCATTGGTAAACTTAATGCAAACCAGGAAGAAAAATGATCTCTTTAAACTTACTTCTGAAAAGGTAAAAAAGTTTTTTCATCTCTGCAGCTTGGGGAGAGATAAAACCGACAGGCTCACTGAAGAGCAATAATTTAGAGACTAGTCGGTTGGCTTGACTAACAGCTAGATGAAGTGCCTAACAGAACCAAACCTGTCTTTCTGGCATTATTGGAGAGTACATGACTCCAGTGAGAAATATCTTAGAGTCAATTTACAGTATGTTGCTCCCTTTCTCAGAGGTCATTGCTGCTGTGAATTTTGTGACGAGGAGACGAGTAACACAAGCATTAACTTCTCCAGTTTCATTTTTCTCCATAGAAAACAAAGACTTTTTTTGGGGTGGGGGGGTCAAGGGCCCCATTAGTCTCTCGGGTACCATCAGGGTTTGAAATCTGGGGGTCCTTTTTGAATCTTCCATTGCCTTCCAGCCAATCATTCACCCAGTCCTCTCCATTTATCTTTATCTCCAAAACTCTCCACTTCCACTGTCTAGTTAAGTCTCTTATCTCTTAACACCTGCATTACTGCAACAGTCTCTGAGCTGGGCCTTTTGCCTTTGATCTCTTATCTCTTCAATTAATCCTGTAGGCTGCTGCCAGATTAATCTCCCTCAAACCATGCTCTATGTCATTCCCCTGTTAGGAATCCATGGTTCTGCCACATTACCGTCCCTTCAAACCCAAACTTCCCATCTGATATTCAAAGTTCACCATCCGCCTTCACTGGCCACGCTATTCTCCTATTTCTCTGTCCTAGTCAACTTGTCCCTATTTAGCTCCCTCCCACAGTACTTCTGAGCCTTGTATTCATAAGCATCCCCTACTTCCTGCCTATTCGAACCTCATCAGCCCTCCAAGACTTAGCATTATGGTTCTTCCCCAAACCCTACACTTTAAAAAAAAAATTAAAAAAAATTTTTTAACGTTAATTTTTGAGACAGAGAGAGACAGAGCATGAACAGGAGAGAGTCAGAGAGAGGGAGACACAGAATCTGAAATAGGCTCCGGGCTCTGAGCTGTCAGCACAGAGCCCGATGCGGGGCTCAAACTCCCAGACTGTGAGATCATGACCCGAGGAAGTTGGCTGCCTAACCGACTGAGCCACCCAGGGGCCCTTAAAAAAAACATTATTAAAGTATAGTTGACAGACAGTGTTATTAGGTGTCGCTCAGTACTCACCACGGTAAGGGTAGTCACCAACTGTCACCATACTAGTGTCATTATGACATTACTGATTGCATTCCCTATACTGTACTTTTCATCTCTGTGACTTATTTATTTTATAACTGCAAGTTTGCCCCTCTTCATCTCCTTCACCTACTTTGCTTATCCCCTCCCACTCCACTCCCACCTGCCCTCTGGCAACCACTGGTTTGCCTTGAGGCCTGGAATTCTTTAAGTGGAGAGTCCTCAGCTAAGACAATAGAAAGCTAAATCTTGTAGACAGATCAACTCCAAAATCCCTGAAGGAACCACTGGGGTCCAACTCTCAGTTTAGGAAGGGCAGATAGAAAAAACCAGGCACAGAGATAAGAGTTTGGAGCCAGAGATATCAGGGAATGTGGGCTACAGTCAAACTGGGAGAGATGAGCTGATCCCAAGCAGATGTTTAGGACATCACTTAGGGTTTGAGGCTTTAGTTCAGTTCAATAAATATTTCTGGAGTGTGCGTTTTTGCAGGTACTGTTCCTGGTGCTTGAGATCTAACAGTAAGTAAACCAGGCAGACATGAGCCTGTTTTCTAAGCGTGTTGATCCAACCTTTATGCAGCATGTTTCCTAAAGTGTAGTCAGACAACCAAATCGTTACAAGGAGGTGTTAGGTGAAGGCAAATGCATGGTAGGAGGGTCTAACCTAAATTTCACTCTTTTTTGAGATCCAGATCTGGATTTCGGGCTGTCTTTGTGACATTTCTACTCTGTTGTTCCTCCACAAACACACACGTTCAAGACCAAACTCATTATCGTTCGCCTCCATTGTCCCCAAACATAGCTTTTTGCCGGTGTTTCCTGTTCTCAGTGATGGGCTTCCTTAAGCACATGGTTATAAACCAGAAATTTAGGAATCATCCTGACATCTCTTACTCCATCGTTCTTCATCGCCGGTTCCTTACCAAACACCGGTAATTTCATCTAAATAGTTCTCAAATCCATTTCCCCTTCACCATCTCCACTGCCCCCA
Organism: Panthera uncia; assembly: GCF_023721935.1. NCBI lineage: Eukaryota > Metazoa > Chordata > Mammalia > Carnivora > Felidae > Panthera > Panthera uncia. The sequence goes on along the minus strand of NC_064809.1, from coordinate 93,571,125 downwards.
TCCTGACAAAGTTCTCCTTTCTCTCCTAGACTATTTCAGTAACACAGATCAAATCATGCCCTTCCCTGCCTTTTATCCTCCAGTGGATTCCCATTGACTTCACAATAAAGGCTAAAATCCTTGGCATGTCCCAAATGGCTTTCAAGGTGTCTGACCCCACCTGTCTCACTAAGCTCTTCTTGCACAAGAAGAGCTTAGTGACACAGGACTCTTCCTGCTTCAGCCACGAGGAGCTTGTTTCTGCTTCTTCATGTACTAGCTTCGCCTCCAGCCACCTCCACTACAAGGCAGTGCACAAGTAGTTCCCTCTGTCTGGAATGTTCTTCCCTCCTGTCATTGTCTGATCAACTTTCACCTTTGCAATAGGGACAAGATACTCTTTTCTCACCTATAGTTTCCTTATCAGGAAAGTGGAGGCAAATTCTACCTCACAGGTAATGAGGGAACAGACAACCAAAAGCATAGGGAAACACTAAAAAAAGCAGACTGGCCCACACATTAATAATATTGTTCTCTTCTCTTCTTCAACTTATTTATTTCTGTCCTGCAGAAATTTCTTCTTTTTGTAAATTTCTTTCTTTTTGTAAACCTTCACAACATAGGTCTAGAAGTAAGATGTGATTCTGTCAAGCTCCTTTCCCTCACATTAGTGCATCCTGCTGTGTGCCCATTCTCTGAAGTAGATTTTGGAGGGAGGGGAGAGAGCATGGTGGTAAAATAGGCAGATTTTGGTGCTAGGAAGACCAGAGTTCGTATCCCAGACTCACTTCTAGACTGACTCCATTTCAAGCCATATGACTTTGAGAAGGTCATTTAACATCTTTGAGCTTTCTGCTTCATCATCACTAAGAAAGGGGTAATCTCAGCTCCTACCTCATGTGACTCCTCCTTGTCTGAGGATGAGTGGAATGAAGAAGGTGCTTCATAAACAGCTGCTGCTGCTTTGATAACCATGTGGGTTTAAACACCCTGGGTGTTTCTGATTCTGTCCTGGCAGTGTTCCCATGCTTTATTGCTTCTCTCTTTTTTTTTTTTTTTTAAGTTTATTTATTTATTTTGAGAGGGAGAAGGGCAAAGAGAGAGGATGAGAGAGAGAATCCCAAGCAGGCTCCACACTGTCAGCACAGAGTCTGACTCAGGCCTCGAACTCACGAACCGTGAGATCATGACCTGAGCCGAAATTAAGAGTCAGATGCTTAACCGACTGAGCCACCCAGGCACCCCTCTTTATGTGCCTTTTTACAAACAGTATACCTTCCATTGGTGCCATCCCTTTAGCTTCTCTGAAGAGTTTAACCCACTTCCAAAGGTAACCTTCATTTCACATCACAAGACTGAGAAAAGTGGTATTCTACTTCTCATTTATAACATCTATGTTCTCTTTTAGTTATTTACCTATCTGATGTGACTGTCACATGTACGATTTTAATCAGAGCACTGGCAGATAGACTGATGTACGAATGGTTTTTACATGGGGTCTTGCATTACGTATTCACATTTTTTTCCCATACATGATTCTGAGGACTGCGCTCCAATTTGAGTTCTCTCTTGCTATAGACACTGTGTAGAAAGGGCTTTACCTTTGAAAATAGTTTTCTCCTGCTGTTTAATCGGGGAGGGAGACAAGGAAAACTTCTCATAACAATGCATTGGGTGCTGGTTTGCACGTGGTTCTATGAAATGACCTCCTAATGGTGCACTAGACAAAACCCTTGGCCTCTGGAACACCCGAAGTCCACCTCCATCCCAAGACATACCTGCTATGCTGGCACTTTGGTGAAAAAAACCAAACTAAACCAAAATTTTATTTATTTAACATGCATTTTTATTGTGTAAGCTTGTAATTTCTCTTTCTGGAGACTATTTTAGTGGGAAGAATAATGTCACTAATACTAAAACCATTGTGTGTGTGTGTGTGTGTGTGTTTAACCTCTTTGATCTTTTAATCTTATTCTCTTGGTTAGCTCACTCTACTTTTTTTTGTCTGCTTAGACCTCCTTTTGTTACTTCCTTCCCATTCTTTATCCAAGGTCTGAAACTGAATAGGCTCCTGGATGTTCATGGGAGAAAACTGGGGCTGGTTCTAGGCTTGCCTTATTTTCTGCCCAGCACTATGAACCCTGCCTCTCCTCCTCATCTCTTTCTCTTACTCTCTTTGAGGACTATTATCAGCAAAACCTTACCACGAAGAGTCTGGGTGACATTATTAACATTTCACAGGGCTCAGGGGCAGAGGAGTCGGTAGCCCTGAAGCTGCTATCACAAGATGCACAGGCTGATCACGTTCCAGGCAAGAATTACATGTTCTTTTTAGGTTTTAAAACAATGTCTTACACCCCGAAGATGAACACCAATTGGTGTTCTAATTGGAGACTAGAGACAACACCAAAGATATGTCTGATTCTTTTATTTTCTATGTACCAACCCAATTTGTTTCTCTAGTGGGAACTTGAAATGAAAACCAACATGTATTAAATAATACTCTGGTTAACTGGGCAAAGATGAATATGTCATTCTCTTTGATCACCTTGAACTTCACTAATGACAGTGAGATGACTGAACGTCATTGATGACTATCAACAAATGAAGTAACGATTTTTTTTCCCCATAGATCGATTTCTTAGCTACAGATACAAAGGTATGAGGTCAGGGGAGGGTTAAGTTTTGAGTTTCCATCAAATCATTGTAATCTGAACCTAGTCCTCAAATGTCTATAATGCCAAAAGTTTCTTGGTGAAACACAACTCATTGTGAATTCTGATTACATTTCCTATTCCCTTCCAAAAAAACAGAAAGGAAATTAAGTTATATTTGATTACATTACAAAAATCCAACTGGTGTCTGGGCAGTCATTACCATGTCAGAAGCAAACATACATATTGTACAGGGGCAGGCTCTGGGCTATTGGGCTCTGGCACATGGGCTTGACCTCTTATTCTTTAGACAAGCAATTTGTAAACATCAGGAGAGAGTTAAAAGAACACAAACGTACCTATGTGTTTTCATTATGAACAAGGCCAAATATCTTTTGTTTATGTAAAATAAATGAAAATTACATCTCTTGAAACGTGAGTACAATTTGTTGCTTCCTCACAGCAATGTGACCAATTTTAATGTATCAAGTTTCTCAAACTATATTCAATGAAGCCAAGCTATATGGTGGGGCAAAGTATACTGGATCTATTTCAGTACTTATCAGCCACTTGGTTGGTAGACCACTTGTCTGTGTCATAGCACAATAAAACACTTAATTTCTCAAATGTGTTGGCCATACAAATCCCCGGAGGATTTTGTTGACATGAAGTTTTTGATTAAGTAAGTCAGAGATGAGGCCCAGCATTCTGTCCTCTATATCTGGGAGGTGTTGGTGCCGTGACAAACACATTCGGATAGTAGGGTGTGCTATCCACACAGCATGTGGCCTCCTGTCTTTATCTGCCCCAGATCGTCAGTAGACTTAATAGGCAGGTATGTATGAGCTGTTTCAATTAAACACAAACAATGCAATCCCAGACTTTTATTTCATATTCCGAGTACCTTTTTAGTTCACACTGGAATGCAAAGTATGGATTATGTGATTATTTCAGGTTTGAAAATAGCTCAGGGGAATATTTGCAGAACATCTGAAGAAGTGCTGCCTGACACGAGTTTTCCCAACGTTCAGTTAAGAAGCACTTAACGGTATAATGGAACCAGTTAGAAAACACTCAGAGAGTGCAGCCTTGGGCTTTGGGCCTGTCCAGATGATTCTTCTTTGCAGCCAGGGTTGAGAAATCCCCTTTGGAGATTACAAGGCCAGGCATGTAGGGGGGTGATGCACTCACAGCTCCTGTGGAGGTTGGAGTGCAGCTTAAAGAGCGAATGTGTAAGACAAGGAAAATAACAAAGTGAAGAGAAACAGTGAATTCCAGGGACAGAAAAAAAGAGGAAACATTAGAAAAAGGGCCGGGTGATAGTCTAAAAGTTGACTATAGTTCAAGAAAAGCCGAGTGACAGAGTGGAGGCCTCCCAGGTGTGGGGAGCATGGACGATGAGGCAGGTCTCATCCTCTTTGTTACTTGTACTGATACAGAAGTGGCCTGAAAGCATGGACAATGAATGGAGACAGGAAGAGGAATGCATGTTTGCATTCATGTAATGCATTCATGTAATGCAATCATGTAATGATCACTAGTCTCAAAACTGATGCTTTCGGGGCGCCTGGGTGGCTCAGTTAAACTTCTGACTTTGGCTCAGGTCATGATCTCAGAGTTTGTGGGTTTGAGCCCCGTGTCAGGCTTTCTGCTGCGAGCACAGAGCCTGCTTCGGATCCTCTGTCCCCCTTTCTTTCTGCCCCTCCCCCACTTGCGTGCACGCACTCTCTCAAAAATAAATAAACATTTAAAAAACAAAACAAAACCTGATGGTTTCATTTTTGGAACCGCATGAAGGAAGCGGGAGAAGTACCATTAAACATCTCCAGTCTGGGACGACGGCAAAACTTTACAAGGGTTCACTGTGGCCCAAACCCACACACCCCATAGGGGCTCCTTCAGCTGGTACAATACAGTGTCTGTGCGGTTGGTGGTTAGAGTCTATGTTTATAACACTTTTTGTCCAATCTTAACTCTTGTATCAAAGCAGCACAAAAAACCATGAGAAAATGTGGCGCGGTAGCACACAGTGCCAACATTCAGCGCCTCACATGGGCCTGTCTGCGCTCCGGGCAAAGGGACCGCTGGACAAACATTACACAGTCAGCCGATAAAATTCAGCATGCACCGGGGGCCGAGTATCTATCTGGATGCGATAAACATCATACTAGAAAGTTAACCCTTGGCTTTTTCACAGGGAACACATACTTATAAGGTTTCAAACACAATTGTGTTTGTGAATCAGAAACCATAAGGCAAGAGACACCTGGTGAACAGTGAATCTCCAGACGGTAAGAAACCAAATCTGAACACCTTTATCAGGGAGGCACCGCCCAGTTCAAGTGAACAAAAGATTCATGGTTTTCTCTTTCTCAAAGAGTTCACTTTGCTGGGTATTCTGTTTGTGATCTTCTTTCAGCTGATAGGGGCTTTTGGTTACCGACTCTTATCCTTCTATCTTCTGCCTGCCTCACAGCTGTTTAAAGTTCCTATTGGCTACTGCTATTATCTCGTTTTTCAGTGCGGCCACTAGACCCCGTGCCCTGATGCAGACAACCCAACTTGAGAGTGTTTTGCCTTCTGACTGCTTCTTTCCTTCAGGAAAATGCTTGTGCAACAAAGGAGGAGTGATACTGTGATGTCATTAAGGAGCCCCTGAAAATGCAACAGACCTATCGCCATGCCACAAAGGGGCCCTTGTGGGCTTGTTTATCTATAGGCTCGTGAAAACCTAGGAAGTCACTTTGTTTGACTGGACTACAAAGCTTAAAATGGTCTCAAGCACAGATTTGCTTTCATTAAAAGAACAACCACAACAAAAAAAGATCAAAGGAGGAAAGTATCATCTTCAATCTCATGTTTCTCCTCCTCTTGTATCACCTCAGTAAAAGGCATTAAACAAATGCTATGTAACTATTAACCGATGGATTCTTTAAGATACTTTTCAACTAGAGTCTGCAATATTTACGTGCTTTTTAAATGCATCTCCCTCATCATTCCAGACCAGAAACCAGTATTTTGTTTGACAGATGAGGACTTTCAGTGTAAGTAAGATAAAAGCACATATTACACATGCATATATTGGAAATCATGCGATATATTGCGAGCACTTACACATTCTCAGGAGATGAAGATTTACTGACCACCTACTCACGGCACAGTCTTGCCAAACAGTCACTGTAAACACTTGCTTACAACCCAAGCTCTAAAACGTCCAGCTGGTATGAAAGTTCTTTTTGTGGGAAATAACTAATTTTTACTTATTCAGAGATTCTAAGTCAATGAAGAGTGGAAACTCCTGATAGAAAACTTGTATACTCAGAATAAGGAAAAATAACCCCAGTGCTGTGTATGTTCATGTGTCTGTATGTGTCTGTGTGTCAGTGGGATTGTTTGTGAGTATGTTTGTATGTTTGGGTGTGGTGATGGGGAAGCTGTGCAGTGAGAATTTAAGATATACCATTAGATCTTAGCTCACTGATTTGAGGACCCCTGATGTATATACAGAACCTTAAAGATTAAGTCATTTTAAAAATTCATTTAAATTCAAGTTAGTTAGGGGCGCCTGGGTGGCGCAGTCGGTTAAGCGTCCGACTTCAGCCAGGTCACGATCTCGCGGTCCCTGAGTTCGAGCCCCGCGTCGGGCTCTGGGCTGACGGCTCGGAGCCTGGAGCCTGTTTCCGATTCTGTGTCTCCCTCTCTCTCTGCCCCTCCCCCGTTCATGCTCTGTCTCTCTCTGTCCCAAAAATAAATAAAAAACGTTGAAAAAAAAAATTTAACAATAAAAAAAATAAATAAATAAATAAATAAATTCAAGTTAGTTAACATAAGGTGTAGTCTTGGTTTCAGGAGTAGAACCCAGTGATTTATTGCTTACATATAACACCCAGTGCTCATCCTAACAACTGCCTTCCTTAATGCTCATCACCCATTTAGCCCCTCCTCCCTTCCAGCAACCCTCAGTTTGTTCTCTGTATTTAAGAGTCTCGTATGGCTTGCTTCTCTCTGTTTTCATCTTATTTTTCCTTCCCTTGACTTAGCAAAAGTTTCATTACAAGTCAGCTCAGATCATCTAGAAATGGAATAAACTGAAGATGCCAATCTTATCTAGATTTTTCTAGACAAGAGGAGAAAGCATTATTTCTGATTTGAACTCAGGAACAAAATACTACAGGAGAATGCAGGACAAGATCCTGGATCTGCAAGATTCTGTCCTGTGATACCAGCATATATAAGAGGCTTTTCACTGCAGGTGCTATGATTGAGTGTCTGATCTGAAAACCTGAACTCCAACACTGGTCCCCCCCACCCCGTATTGTTTAGTGAAGATTCAAAGGGTTGTTGCCATAATGAAAAGTCTCATTCACTCACAACTTATTTAGCTAGGGTCCCCAACCAAGGAGTTGATGAAAATGGTCATTTGGACATTTCATTGCTCCTTCCCATATTGGTCCTGAGAACATTTTGCAATTTTAACTGTACTTACAGGGACTGAAGGCTTCGCAAATTCTGCAGTGCTCCCACCGGTACCTGTCTTAGGTGATTATTCTGCAGCATGCTGCACGTGAAAAGAAATGAAGAAAAATGTTAAAGAAAGTTAACAGTAATCAATAATAACTGGCTACAGCACTGCCAGGCTCTGTTGTAAGTGTCAGGGAAACAGCAGAGCATCAGACAAAGCCTTGGCCCTTGGGGAGCTTGAATTCCTATGTGGAATGAAAGATAATTAAAAATTAATGGGTGAGTATATACCATCAGGCAAATGGTAGGTACTATGAATAAAAAACAAAATATGGATTTGGGATAGATGGATACAAGGGTTGAGATTTTTATTTTAAAGGTGGTCAGGGAAGATCTTCTTAGGAGTTGATACTTGAGAGGAGACCAGAATGGAGTCATGGAGCAAATCCTGTGAACATCTGGGAAGAGTTTCTGAGAAGAGGGAGGAGTAAGTGCAAAGGCCCTGAGGCCAGAGCTCGCTTGATTTGTTCAAGGAGCAGCAAAGGATCACTTGCGAGGAGGAGCGAGTGAGAGCAAGAGGTTGGGAGAGACTGAAGCTGTCTCATGGAGGACTTGCAGGCCACAATGAGGCTTTATTTTAAGTGTGACAAGATACTCTTGTTGAATGGTTTATAGGGAAATGACATAATCTTATTTATGTTTTTCTTTTTTTAAAAAGTTGAGTACAGTTGATGTCCAATGTAACATTAGTTTCAACTGTACAACTTACAGATTTGACAGGTTTATATATTATGTTATGTTTGCCACAAGTGTAGCAACCATCTATCCCCATACATTTCTATCACAAGATCACTGAATGTATTGTGCCTTATATTCCTGTGACTTATTCATCCCATAACTGGAAGACCTTATCTCCCACTTCCCTTCATTGATTTGGCTCACACCCCCATCCTTCTCCCCTCTGGCAACCATCAGTTTGTCTTCTGTATTTATAGGTCTGAATCTGTATTTTTTTTTGTTTTTTTGTTGTTTATTCACTTTTTTGAGATTCCACTTATGAGTAGAATCATGGTATTTGTCTTTCCGAGTCTTATTTATTTCACTTAGATAATACTCTCTCAGTCTATCCATATGGTCTCAAATGGCAGATCTCATCCTTTTCATGGCTGCATAATATTCACACACACACACACACACACACACACACACACACACGCACCCTTTATCCACTTCTCTATTGATGAATACTTAGGTTGCTCCCATAATTTGGCTATTGTATCTAATGCTGCAATAAACACAGGGGTGCGTGTATCTTTTTGAATTAGTGTTTTTGTTATCTTTGGGTAAATACCCGTAATGAAATTATTGGATCACATGGTAGTTTTATTTTTAATTTTCTGAGGAACCTCCATACTGTTTTCCACGGTGGCTATACTGTTGACATTCCCACCAACAGTGCAAGAGGGTTCCTTTTTCTCCATATCCTCACCAACACTTGTTTTATTTATGTTTTTAAAGGACCACTCTGAGGACTGTATAAATTAGACAAAATGGAAATATGGATACAGCAGGAAGCTATTCAAGATCTTCTTTCTTGTGTAGCCATATTTTAATGTAAATTAAATTCTTTTTGTGAAGTATTGAGCTTTTGCTTGCCTGGGTTCAACTGTTCTTTTCAGAGCATGACTACAGAACAGAAGCAGCTGGCAACAAAGAAATAAATATCTATCATTGTTAGTAGGGAAATAGCATGGAAAAAAATTCCCATTAGATTCCTCATATTTTGCTATTTTATTCATAAATATTTAGGGGCACCTGGGTGGCTCAGTTGGTTAAGCGGCCGACTTCGGCTCAGGTCACGATCTCGCAGTCCGTGAGTTTGAGCCCCGCGTCGGGCTCTGTGCTGACAGCTCAGAGCCTGGAGCCTGCTTCCGATTCTGTGTCTCCCTCTCTCTCTGCCCCTCCCCTGTTCGTGCTCTGTCTCTCTCTGTCTCAAAAATAAATAAACGTTAAAAAAAAAATAAAAAAAAAAATAAATATTTATAAGGCAATAATTTTGCATCCGTTCTCCCAGTATTTCGTGGTCTACGTAAGCCAAAGGCAGAAGACCATTTTAAGAAAGCAGCCATTTTACAGAAAAGCCTCTACTTATTAGGTCACAAACCTATATCTGGATCTCTGAAACAGTTTGTCTGGTTCCTTCACCTCTGCAATGGAAGTTTCTTTCCATTAGATGACTGGCTGGGGACCCAACCCCAGGTGTGTCTAACTCCAGACTTGATGCACTTTCTACGACACCTTGCAGCATTACCTTGAGACGTATTTGGTGAATGTGCAAATTCTCAGGTTGTACGGTATATGGCATGATTAAGGTATGGGTAAGAGTATGGGTTCTCCAATCTGTCTACCCCGTCCCTGCCCCTAGCAGTGTGGCCTCAGGGAAATCGTCCAAGTTCTCAACTTCTCGGTGACCAGTGATAATGCCCACCCACAGGGCTTACTGTTATGATCTGATGGGTGAAGGTACACAGACCAATACCTGCTGCGTGGTAAGCGTTCAATGAAGGCTGACCCTTTTTGTGTGAATTAATAGACTCCTTCTCAAAGTTAACAATATAATGGGATTGTACTGGATGTGACATTTTAATTAACCAGAAAGTAAAATGGGGGAAAAAAAATCTGTGCCAGTGGTTCTCAGACTTCAGGGTTCATCAGTATCCATTGGAAGGCTTGTTAAAGCACAGCCTGCTGGGCCCCACCCTCAAAGTTTCTGGTTCCGTAGGTCTGGGTAGGAGCCCGAGAACCTGTGTTTCTAGCAAACTTCCAGGTGATACTGGTGCTGCACAGTAAGGCAGCACACACTCACGCACACGCCTGTGCTATCTTAAATTGCTTCCACTGGAGTATTTTCACAACTTGAGGCTGCAATGAGCTTGGAGAGAAGTGTTAAGTTAAAAAAAATTTTTTTTAATGTTTACTTATTTCTGAAAGAGAGACACAGACAGAGTGCTAGCAGGAAAGGGGCAGAGAGAGACGGAGACACAGAATCTGAAGCAGGCTCCAGGCTCTGAGCTGTCAGCACAGAGCCCGACACGAGGCTCGAACCCACCAGCTGTGAGATCATGACCTGAGCTGAAGTCAGACACCCACTGACTGAGCCACCCAGGCACCCTTGATAAGGCCTATGTTTTAAGTCTCTGAGAGCAAACCATTTACTCTCCCTGACCATTTGTCATTTACATGTATAATGAGAATAGAATAATATCATCTGGTAGATAAGGTGTTTGAGGATTAAAAATATGAAAGTATTTGTAATACTTTCATATATACAAATATGAGTGTGTATACAAATAAGACACGAAAATACTTTAGAGGTCATAAAACTTACACTTTTCTTATCATGGCTGAGATTCTGTTTACTAAGGAATATAATTATGTCACTTGTATCCTAATAGTTTTACTGGAGTAATTTCATTATTAAACTTGAACTCAACTAACATTTCATAAATCAAGAGTGTCAAATGTATTGGTTCCTTTTTTTTTAAGTTTATTTATTTATTTTGAGAGAGAGAGAGAGCGAGAGAGAGGGCTCAACCAGGGAAGGGGCAGAGAGAGAGAGAAGGAGAGAATTAATTCCAAGCAGGCTGACAGTGCAGAGCCCAAAGTGGTGCTTGATCTCATGGTTCATCAGATCATGACCGGAGCGGAAATCAAGAGTCAGACACTCAACGAACTGAGCCACCCAGATGCCCCATTGTTCCTTATGAGAAAAGTCAAGTTTTAGGAAGATCTCACATTTCACTTATCTGTTAAGGAATTGGTAAAATTATAGCTTGAATTCCATATTTTACATAATTTACTTGAGTATTAAAATTTTACATTTCTATATTATTTTATACTTTTCCAAGTAGTTTTAATATATTATAAAATTTTACCTTCACAGAAATGTTTTCTAAGTCACTCACTAATTGAGTGATAAATGTGAATGTTGGTAAGATTCAAATAGACTTCATTGATGTCTAAACTTTGTAGGTGATATATTACTCTATAAAGTATTGAATAGTCCTTCTATGCTTTCTAACCAAAGAGTGAAACTATTAAAATGGGGTCTTCCTAAAACAACTGGAAAATTGGAGTAGAGGATAAGAGATACTCAGATGGTTTTCCTCCATTAAACAGTGGCAAACTTTCTCCAAAGTTTTATATATCCGGTTTCAGAAAACAGAACTTATATGAACTTTGCTAATGATAATTTTTAAAGCTACTCCTGAACTACCTCCCAGCAATTTAATTTTTGAACTACTTCTACAAGTAAAATACCAAAAAATATAATTTAGAAATCACTTAAGTCCTGATCTCTCCCTAAACTAAAGAACTTCTGTTTAATTACTTTTTTTTTTTTAACATTTTTATTTATTTTTGAGACAGAGAGAGACAGAGCATGAACGGGGGGAGGGCCGAAGAGAGAGGGAGACACAGAATCTGCAACAGGCTCCAGGCTCTGAGCTGTCAGCACAGAGCCTGATGCGGGGCTCGAACTCACGGACCGTGAGATCGTGACCCGAGCGAAGTCGGACGCTCAACCGACTGAGCCACCCAGGCGCCCCTGTTTAACTACTTTTAAATGACAAAACAAGCACAAGTTATCTCCACAAGTCTCCAGTAAGTTAATTAGAAAATTCTGTTTTTGTTTAAGATATCCTAGTGGGAGACAAAACAATGAAAGGGTTTACAGCACTTTGGAGTGCAATTAAAACAGAAAGCATTCACAACATAGCTGCTGATTTCTTTTGCAAATACTCCTTTATTCTGTGCATCCAATAGAAGCAGAAAGCACCATGAACTGAATATGGGTTTAGGCACTTTTGGCTTCATTTTTATCATTCACATATGGGTGAGAAAAGAAAATTTTCCACTTTCTCTAGAGACAAAGAATGGCTGCATATTTCTTTTAATTAATTTTTTTAATGTTTATTTATTCTTGAGAGAGATCAAGAGAGAGAGAGAGAGAGAGCACGCGCGAGCACAAGTGAGGGAGGGGCAAAGAGAAGGAGATGCAGAATCAGGCTCCAGGCTCTGAGCTGTCGGGACAGAACCCTAGGCGGGGCTTGAACTCACCAGCCACGGGATAAAGACCTGAGCTGAAGTCTGACGCTTAACTGACTGAGCCACCCAGGTGCCCCAGTATTTTCTTAATTTCTTTCCCTGATTTTAAAATATTACAAGTTTGAAAATGTAGGGCTCGAACTCATAAACTGTGAGATCATGACCTGAGCCCAAGTCGGAGGCTTTACCAACTGAGCCACCCAGGCGCACCACTATCTTCATTTTCTTAATGGATTGGCTTACTATTATCTTTCTCTTTTTTTTAATCAAATGCCCTCCTTACCCTCTCTATGCTGATCAGGGACCCAGATGAACATAACTTTTACACTACCTTTCTTACCATGCTATACAATAATCGGTTATCTCTTTCTTTCAGTGACTTTTGGGTTTTATAAAACATTTGGAAGAGTTGCCATGAAGAAAGAAGCAGGCTTATTCAGCATTTTACCCCTAGCACTGTGGTCTCAACACGACCAGACTCAATTCTCCCTTTAATACTAAATATTTATAATGCCCCATCTATTATATTTAGATAAAATTCATAAAAATATAGCCTGTTTACACACATCACTTCATAGAAAAAAACCAATAGAATGTACTGCCCTAACTATATTATAAAGGAGAAATTAAAAAAATTTATAATAAAGTGATACATGTATCATTATATAAATGATACTCAGATAGCAGACATCTTTATGAACGAGTCAGATGTTAGGCTCTTTTTTTTAAAATACAAACTTAAAAAAATTTTTTTTAAAACTTACATCCAAGTTAGTTAGCATATAGTGCAATAATGATTTCAGTAGAATCCGGTGGTTCACGCCCTACATATAACACCCAGTGCTCATCTCAAGTGTCTTTCTTAGTGTCCCTTGCCCATTTAGCCCATCCCCCTGCCACCTACAACCCCTCCAGTAACCTTCAGTTTGTTCTCTATATTTAAGAGTCTCTTATGTTTTGTCCCCCTCCCTGTTTTTATATTATTTTTGCTTCCCTTCCCTTATGTTCATCTGTTTTGTATCTTAAATTCCACATATGAGTGAAGCCATATGATATTTGTCTTTCTCTGACTAATTTCGCTTAGCACAATACTCTCCAGTTCTATCCATGTTGTTGCAAATGGCAAGATTTCATTCTTTTTGATTGTCGAGTAATACTCCATTGTATATACGTACCACATTTTTTTTTATCCATTCATCCATCAATGGACATTTGGGCTCTTTCCATACTTTGGCTATTGTCGATAGCGCTGCTATAAACATTGGGGTGTATGTGCCCCTTCGAAACAGCACACCTGTATCCTGTGGATAAATATCTAGTAGTGCAATTGCTGGGTCATAGGCTAGTTCTATTTTTAATTTTTTGAGGAATCTCCATACTGTTTTCCAGAGTGGCTGCACCAGTTTGCATTCCCACCAGCAGTGCAAGAGGGTTCTCCGCATTCTTGTCAACATCTGTTGTTGCCTCAGTTGTTAATTTTAGCCATTCTGACTAGTATGAGGTGGTATCTCATTGTGGTTTTGATTTGTATTTCCCTGATGATGACTGATGTTGAGCATTTTTTCATGTGTCAGTTGGCCATCTGGATGTCTTCTTTGGAGATGTGTCTATTCATGTCTTTTGCCCATTTCTTCACTGGATTATTATTATTATTATTTTGGGTATTGAGTTTGCTAAGTTCTTTATAGATTTTGGATACTAACCCTTTATCTGCTATGTCAGTTGCAAATATCTTCTCCCATTCTGTTGGTTGCCTTTTAGTTTTACTGATTTTTTCCTTCATGTTTGCTCTACTTTTAATGAATAAGGTTGGGTGTGAGAGAAACAACATGACCAGAAGCTGTTTTGTACAAGAACCATGAAGTGAGATTAGAGTTCTACATGGATACTAGAATAAGAACTAGAATTTTAAGATACATAACAGACTATGCTTATATGGGAAAGAAGGAAACAACCTTTATTAAAATAAGGATAACATGCTAAGATAAATGATAGATGTTGTAGGGGAGAAAATTAGGAAGTGTTACACTCTCACAAATGAGCATGACATTTTCAGAAATGCCTGTTCCTTGTAGAGGAGAATAGTGTAAAAATAATTCTCTTTTAGGACAAGATAAGGTTGAAATATCACAAAGCACATTTATCCTATCTCAAAGCTCCATCACATGCTGAGGCAAGCCTTCATTCTCCAGTACTGGAGAGCCTAATGGCAACAGAGAATTGAGGCCAAATTGGAAAAAAAAAAAAATCACAGTATTGCCTTCATAGAAGTCGGGTAGCAGACCCTGCTGGATAATGGAAGAGCAAGATTAGAAAAGCAACAGGCCACCCAAATAAATATATATATTACACAATTGTCATAACAGATTTTTATGACTGTTCTCCAAAAAATTTTAAGGCTATAATACAAAATCTTTACAAAGCAAACTTTGTTAATGAAATTCAACGGAACCTTATGTTTCATATTTCTCTGCTAATTTAATGGCAATTATTATTAAAAAAATTTTTTTATGTTTTTTATTCTATTTTTGAGAGAGAGAGACAGAGAGAGAGAGAGAGAGAGAGCGAGCAAGCAGGGGAGGGGCAGAGAGAGAGGGAGACACAGAATCCGAAGCAGGCTCCAAGCTCTGAGCTGTCGGCACAGAGCCTGACGTGGGGCCCAAACCCATGGACTGTGAGATCATGATCTGAGCCGAAGTCGGACACTTAACCGACTGAGCCACCCAGGCGCCTCAAATGGCAATTATTTTTAAGAAGAAGTTTTATACCTCCACGGTTATATGTTTTTAATTTATTTTGTGGCTGTTGAGGTAATTCTTCTACTGCACTAATACTGTTTTCAACTAAATCATACAATACCTGGAATAGACAGGATGCATACACTGAATTATTCAGTGATTTTACGAGAATACATTTATTCCATTTAATTTTTCCTGTACAAATTATTAGGCCTATGCAGAACTTCTTATAAAACCTTTTAGTGTTATTATGCATGAATATATTATTGACTCAAATTTGGTCAATATGCGCTGAGTAGCACATCACAGGACAGTTTGCTACATGCCAATCATCCAGAAAACCAAAGATGTTGGTTTTCCAACACTCTGGGGCAAGCAGAGTGGCCACAGTTGAGAACCATTGTTCTACTACTGAATGAAATACTTTCAAAACATTTGATGATTGAATTTGCTCATTGAATATTAGTCTTTAAGTCAGCAAAGCAAAAGGAAGAGCAAATATAATTCTGGGCAGAAGTCTTGCTCCTCTAAATTTCTCTTCACGGGGGCAGTGATCTAGCTACACTGCCAAGTCTGAAAATGCCATTCCCATGCTTATAACTTTTCCTTGGCTTCTCATCATGCCTAGATCATAACAATGCTCATGCATTTTTGACATGACATACAGGATCCCTGGGACCGGGACCCTTTCTATCTCTCCACACTCTTCTGCAGATACTTTTCATCTTTCCCCAAATGCCTGAGTACCAATCTTCTTAGAGATGCCTGTTCATCCCAGGTACTTCCTGCCTCCGTGTCTCTGCATTTATCCCCTCAGTTGATCACGTTATGGTTGTTTCGCAGGTGTGCTAAGATTCAGCTCCTGGATCATCTGTTTGGAAAAACATTTCTTGCAGGAAGCCAAATCTGAACCATCAGACTGGACTAAATGGTTTCCAATTTCTGGATGCAGTGTCCTGCACAGGTCGCTAGACACATTTTTCAGATGAATCAGAGGAGACCTGTTTGTTTGGCTTTGTCCCACTATCTTGATCCCACAACCTATCACTACATTATAAACTCTTCAAAGGCAAGGGCCATACTTATTGATCTTTGTATTTTTAGCAATAATTTGTTCAATGACACACACACACACATATACACATGCATACACATGCTCTCTCTCTCTCGCTCAGTACTTCCAAAATACATTTTGTTAAGTGAGTTAAAATAATGGATTCTAGTATAATTTATTTAACACGTATCCAAAATACTTTGTGGTACATAACTCAAAACATCGAAAACACATCATCTAAGTTGTCTTATCTAAACTTGATTTATTTATGATGCATTTTGAATGGTTCCAAATATTCTGATGAGTTCATAGAGACATAGGTACATTAAAGAGTTGGTGCTACAGCTCAGAATTTTAGCACACACAATGAATGAACACATTAGGGTTTGGCTGTATGGCAACTTAAAAATATTTCTGCCTAGGGGCACTTGGGTGGCTCAGTCGGTTAAGCGTCCGACTTTGGGTCAGGTCAGGTTCTCATGGTTCGTGGGTTGAGCCCCGTGTCAGGCTCTGTTCTGACAGCTCGGAGCCTGGAGTCTGCTTCAGATTCTGTCTCCCTCTGTCTCTCTGCCCCTCCCCCACTCAAGCTCTGTCTTTCTCTTTCAAAAAAATAAATAAACATTAAAAAAATTTCTACCTAACAGCAAAAACAAGTTAAGCGTAGGGGGACTGAACTCAACCACCTAAGCAGACCAAACGATGGTTCTGCTGTTACGTTTAATTTTTAACAAAATAGTAAATTTAAATAAAGCTGATTTTCTAAAAGCCTATGGATCCCTCAGGTCAATGAAATGCAATTTCCATTAAGGAGAAATGTATCAAATGCCTTCTTCAAGTTTAAAACTTTCATCTCAAAGAAAGGAAATAAAATCAGGATAGTCTCTGAGATAAAATTTTCCTGGTATGACTTTCAACTTACATTACCTATTTTCTCTACCTAGGTGACCTTTTTTTTTCCTACACAGAAGAAATGAAAGAAAATTAAGCAATGGGTACTAGAAGAAGGAGGCACTCAATAATAATGAGTTTTCTGATGAACAAACTGGGAAATTGCACATTACATACTAAGAAAACCACTTTTACAAGTCTTAGTGAATTAGCATTTCTCAATTAAATAACTACTCAGTATATCTATTAGGCACTAGGCTTTTCCACGTCTATTCACAAGTGGAACATAAACTTGGTAGTTTTTTAGCTGATCCTTATTCGGTGCATTGTAAGGAGACAAGCTTCACAAATGGTTTGAGGCTGTGATCTCATTATGTAAGCATCGTAAGGGTTTATTCACCTGGTGATCAAGACGATTCAAGAGACTGTCCCCAACTTCATTACACAAAAGGAAAGGGAAATACTCTTTTAAAAGTTTGAGTTGATAAGTTGCTTCCTTAGAGGCAATTTTAGAGTTTAAAGTAGAACAGGAGAGATGAACTTTTTTTTCACACACAAATCCAGCCTGGTATCATACTGTCCTATGGTACCAATGAAGGTAGACTTTAATTGAATTATCCTGTGGTTCTAAACAGCTTGTTAGAGGGATTCAGTCTTTACAAGTTAATTAGCATCCACTTGACACTAAAATCAGAAATATAGCAAATAACAGCCTGTTTACTTACAGAACTTTAAGACTATAAAGGCCAGCGAATGCTCCCTTGGGAATGTGCGTCAAAGCGTTTCCAGAAAGACGTCTGTGGGTTTCAAGGGAGAAGAGAGACAGTAAGCATAGTGCTCTTCATGAATTCATTTAGTTGTTAAGAAATGCAATAGAATTTTGTTCAAACCACAAGTACCGAAAAACAACTGTAAAGAACCTTGGCTTGTTATATTTTGCGAAAAGTTTCTGTAAATTTCTAATCAAAAAAGCTGACAAAAGAAGTGTCTATGAAGAAATATGATAAATTACCTATTTTACAATAAATCATTTAACAGCTTGGACTATATACGTAACTCTCCCCTTTAAAAATTTTTACACAAAAACTAGCACCATATGGTAATCTTCAAAAATTGTACTATCAAAATGTGATTGTCCCATGCTTTTTGTAATTCTTTATAAGCCTAAGTAAATCAGATAATATAACATAACAGTATTTCTGTTGCAATTATCCCACAAAATACCCAATTTTCTTACTACATTTGGCAAATAAGAATGCAGACTATCACGATCAGTTTTTTCCAAACTCTCTAAAAAGGGTAGAGTAGGGGCACTTGGGTCGCTCTGTTGGGCACTTGGGTCGCTCTGTTGGTTAAGCATCCGACTCTTGACTTCAGCTCAGGTCATGATCTCATGGTTTGGTTTGTGAGTGCAAGCCCCACATCGGGCTCTGTGCTGGCAGTATACAGCTTGCTTGGGATTCTTTGTCTCTCCTCCTCACTCTCTGCCCCTCCCCCACTAGCGGTGCACCCACCCCCCACACTCTCTCTCTCAAAATAAGTAAATAAAAACTTAAAAAAAAAAGAAAAGGGTAGAGTAGCTTAATTAATGATTTAATTGAGCAATACCTTAAAAATTAAAAACAATAAAGAGTGTTTAGTATGAAAGACATGAATATGGTTTATTTAATGGAAAGTTTTGACATCATTAACTGGTAAAATTTAAAAAGTTTAGTTTATAATATTTTTCTAAGTGGGAAACAGTCAAGGTGAGAGCATATGTAAAAAGATCAACAAGGTATGGTACCTAAAGCATTTGGTTAGTACTTTTTTGGCAGTCACATCAAAGCCATAGCCTCAGGAGTTAGATGGTTCCAGAAAATGGAAAATCCAAGAAGAACACAGTGACTCAGAAGAGCACAGAACCTTTTAAGGAGCTGATCACATTGTTGAATGGTGGGTAAAATTGGGAATCACGACACCCCCATGTTTTCTCGATGGAGATGGAAGTTGGGGGATAAGGGTAGAGCGACCCATTTGATTAGTGCTTATTCCTGAAGGGCTTAACAGCTTCAAATTTATATTTTGGTATTATCTCCACATGAGAGAGGATTCATTTCTACTGAGTTCCACTGACCAGACCGAAATAAGCCAGCACGCAACTTCACATCAGTGTCCCATTGCTGGTCCATATCATCGAGAATAAACTATGAGTATTGAAATAAATATTAGCTCATAAACAGAACATCTGAATGGCATTTTTGGTATGTTTATTAAACAGCATCATTTGCACAATTCAAATTGAATTGGCTTAAAATGAAAATATATCACACTTTTTATAATCTTACTTTTATTTATTAAAAAAAAAATTAGGGGCGCCTGGGTGGCTCAGTTGGTTAAGTGTCTGGCTTCAGCTCAGGTCATGATCTCACGGTCCGTGAGTTCAAGTCCCGCTGTCAGCTGTGCTGACAGCTCAGAGCCTGGAGCCTGCCTTGGATTCTGTGTCTCTCTCTCTCTCTCTGTCCCTCCCTTGCTCATGCTCTGTCTCTCTCTGTCTCAAAAATAAATAAAAACATTAAAAAAAATTAAATACATAAGAGAGACTTGGACCTTCCAAGAAGCTCTGCCTGTTTTGGGTCTGCAGCACTAACTTGCCGTGAGCTGTTAAAGAAGGTTTTTAGTTTCATTTTCTCACTAATTACATGAAATATTAAGATAAGGTAGCTACTCAGATCCCGTCTAGCTCCCACACTCTATGGTTTCTCTGTCTCGTTTTGTGTTTATTTGTATGTGTGTGCCTATTTTCCTTCCTTAAATATAACTTTGTTAAGATTCAGATAGCTCCTCCTGTCTTCCTCATGGTGCCTAAAGAAACTTTCTCAAACTGTAAATAAGTTTACTGGTTCGGAATAGAAGTAAGAAAAAAGAGTAGAAAAACAACAGACTGCATTTTCCACTCTAGTAAAAAGGTATCATTTTATGAAAGCTTTGTTTCGAAATATGTTTGTGAAACTGGATTGAGGGGGAAGAAATTGATTGCTTCCTGTATATGGTCAGAAAAGTTTGAAGGCCACTAGTCTAGAGCATAGTAAGGCATTCAATAAATGTATGTCAATAACATGTAATTCAGCTAATATTTAACCAGGGTGGTTTCAGAGGTGTTTTGTTTATTTCCTATGAAGTTGTCTTACTACAAAACCCTCTTCAGACTTTCACACTGGCCTTCCGTCTAGTCTCCCACATTGAATCCCTCCCTACTCTCACTCATTCTGTATCCACTGATGGTCTTTGGAAAGCCAGCTCTGATTATATCCCTGCCCTATTCAAAACCCTTCACCAGTTCCTGTGCCAAATGAAAAGAAATGCAAAGTCCCCAGCTTCCTCTCCATACTTCCTTGATCTGTGCTCTACGCTGTAGCTAAACCAAACTATCAGGCTTGCTTTTCTTAGACATGCCCTCCACTGTCTCCCTCCCAGCCCTTTCCCCTATCTAAAATATCCTCCCTATTCTCTCTTCCTGTCTCTCAAAGTAATTTTATTTCTGAGCTTTCCAAATTGATGGGAAATCTCTCTATTTTGAACCACTTTGGTAGCACTTTGTGCCTCTCTTATGGGTTTGCTGGTTCTCTTGTGTTACAGTGTGCACCTGTCTTGTCACACACATAATAACATAATACTGGGAACCCCCTGAAAGTAGGAATTCTCTTTGTATCCACTGTAGTGCCTTGCATAGTGTCTGAAACAGAATAGGATGCCCCAGTAGTGTCCAACTAACCATTCAAGTAGAGACTATTAACTATCTCCAGTATCTATTGTTCCCTCCATCTAGAATCATTCCCTCTACCCAGAGTTTTAGCAGAGTGTATGGTCACTCAGCCAGAGACTACACTTCCCAACCTTCCTTGCATCTAAACATGGTAATTAATGCAACCAAGTTTGGCTATGATCAAAAGTGATGTGTGAAAACTACTGTGTCACCTCCTTGAAAGGAGTTTGCTTCTCCCCAATTTTGTTGATTACAGGATATTCCTGCAGAAGTGGTACTGGCGAGACAGCATTAATGATTCTGGTGTGGAAAGCACTCCAAAGAAGGCAAAACAAGAACAGCAAAAGAGACAGAAGGAATCTGAGCCCCTGGATGACTTTATGGAGTGGAGCTGTCCCTTAGCCCTGAAGTCTACTTTGGATGATTAACGCAATCGGTATGGTCCCTTGTTGTCCTCTGCAAACAAGTCCATGACTGAAGGATCATTTAGCTGGCAAGGCTTGTAAACCTCTGCTGTCTAGAGACCTCGTCTAGATGCTGGTCTTGAGGAACCACATTTGCAAAGCTGCTCCAAACTTTAGCATTCACTCTTCTTGCTTCATTTCCCTTTTGTCCTTGTATCATTAGCTTGCAGCTGGCACACCTGAACTATCACAGCCACTGCGTGTTGCTGTGTTTCTAACAGTCACGCTAAAGTGGGAAGGCATTTACTTTATCATTCCTTCAAGCAATCTTTTCAGATCCAGTAAGTAGAGAGGGCCTGCTCTGTGTTGGCGCTGCTGTAGGCACAGAGATGCAGCACTGACCACTAGATGGGGAAAGCCCCTCACCTCATGCAACTTGCTTTCTTCTTCTTCTTCTTCTTCTTTTTTAAAATTTAAATCCAAGTTAGTTAACATAAAGTGTAATAATAATTTCAGGAATAAATTTAGTGATTCATCACTTACATATAACACCCAGGGCTCATCCCAACAAGTGCCCTCCTTAATAACTCTCACCCCTTTAGCCCATTGCCCCACCCAAGACCCCGCCAGCAACGCTCCGTTTGTTCTCTGTATTTAAGAGTCTCTTATGGGGCACCTGGGTGGCTCAGTTGGTTAAGCATCCGACTTTGGCTCAGATCATGATCTCACAGTCCATGGGTTTGAGCCCCAGATCAGCCTCTGTACTGACAGTTCAGAGCCTGGAGC
The DNA here is from genome assembly GCF_023721935.1 of Panthera uncia. NCBI lineage: Eukaryota > Metazoa > Chordata > Mammalia > Carnivora > Felidae > Panthera > Panthera uncia. The sequence goes on along the minus strand of NC_064809.1, from coordinate 93,549,310 downwards.
CTGTTTCGGATTCCATGTCTCCCTCTGTCTCTGTCCCTCCCCCCTAGCACTCTGTCTCTCTTTCTCTCTCTCTCTCAAAAATAAAGATTAAAAAAATTAAAAGAAAAAAAAGAGTCTTTTATGGTTTGCCTCCCTCTCTGCTTTTATATATGCAGCTTACTTTCTAATGTGGAGAGAGCCATTATTATTATTTTTTTTTAACAGTTATTTATTTTTGAGACAGAGAGAGACAGAGCATGAACGGGGGAGGGTCAGAGAGAGGGAGACACAGAATCCGAAACAGGCTCCAGGCTCTGAGCTGTCAGCACAGAGCCCGACGCGGGGCTCGACCTCACGGACTGTGAGATCATGACCTGAGACGAAGTCGGCGCTCAACCAACCGACTGAGCCACCCAGGCGCCCTGGAGAGAGCCATTATTAACAAAAAGAAAAAGGAATACTACCACACAAAACACCCTGAGAAGAAAATCAAGGTCAACAGGATAGAGAGCAATGTGGAGGGTGAAGGGCTATTATCTCAGATAAGATGGTCAAGGAAACCTCTCTGCTGAGAGGGCATTTCAGCAGAGGTCTGAGACCTGTAGGTATCTCCGTGAAGGGAGCAGTAGTGCAAAAGCCCTGAGGGGGGGAGTGGGCCTGGTGTGGTCCAGAGACCGCAGGAGGCCAGCATGGCTGGAGAGGAATGAGAGAGGGAGAGAATGGCAGGGATGAGGTTGGAGAGGTGTCTCGGGCCACGTCACACAGGCCTATGGAGGCGAGGTAAGGACTCTGACCAGGAGAGGGGATGTGATTAGATCTATGTTTTAAAATGGTCCTTCCGGTGGGAGCTATTAAAGGGGAGAATGGAGTAGAAGCGCAGGAGGCCACTGGAGCAGGTCAGGTGGGAGGTGCTGGTGCAGTGCTCCAGGGGCAGAGGTGGCCGGACGTGGTGGGATTTGGTGCCAATCTGGTAACTACTAGGGTCAGGACAAAATGTAGGCAGCGAAAAGGAGCAACATTTTATATTTATGGTTATATTTTACATCTAACTCATGTGCATTTGATTAGTTATCCAAAGTCCTACATGTAATACTGAAGTAAATGAATTGTGTACGACTAAGAGTTGCTTGTTGAATTAAGACAGACTCAGCTTGGTTGATGATCACATTTGACTTAGCTAATCACACTGAGCTAATACCGGTTATTTCAGCCCAAAAGTCCCTAACTATCCCTGCTTACAGTCATAATGTCAACAGTACGTTTCTGAGTTCTAGAGCAGAGCTTTCAAATGAATGCTTAACTCTGCTGCTAATGTGTCCAGTGTCATCGAGTAGCTTTGATGGTTCCTGACACCTTGACTTTGGACATGAAAAGGAGAAAGTAAAAACTTTTTATTCATTTATCTTACTAGTTTAAATTATTATTAGGGTAAATAACTTTGTGTTATGTTTCCTGAAGTCTAGCTTACTTCTCATGAACTGTTTTTCTTTTCTGGGCAAGGACTTTCAGAACTAACCCATGGAACCATGAACCTGTGTTATTAGGGGAGTTGTGTTAAAGCAAAGGAATTTATTTTATTTATTAAGAAATCTTTCTAATGTTTATTTATCTTTGAGAGACAGAGAGACAGAGAGACAGAATGTGAGCAGGGGAGGGGCAGAGAGAGAGGGAGGGAGACAGAATCCGAAGCAGGCTGCAGGCTCTGAGCTGTCAGCACAGAGCCTGACGCAGGGCTTGAACCCACGAACTGTGGGATCATGACCTGAACTGAAGCCAGACACCCAACTGACTGAGCCACGCAGGCGCCCCAAAGCAAAGGAATTTATGATGCACCATCAACTATTTGCTGGGCTGCTGGAAGATCTATCTCATTGACAAAAACAACAGTTTAAGGAAATCATTGGATCCATCTCTTATTTCTTTACTATGTGGGTTGTTTTTAGTAATTCTAAAATTAAATAAATATTAACTATAGGGGAAAAAAGGCTTTCCAATGAATACTTGAATAACGAGAACTGCACACAAATCTTTCTTGTGACTATTTGAACTAACAAATCTCTGGCAACTATGTTCCAACCCCAGAGACCCACATACCGTTTGTCTGAGAGTTGGATTCTTTTTTCTTGTTTCTAAAATTATTTCATGGGAATATCTCTCCCATCATCTTCATTTCTATAATAAGATACAGCTTAATAAGGAAAACTTCTATATCTTTTTATATGATATAGAGAACATGTTTATTCCTAAAGATACTGCTCCATATATAAGACTCATATTGTCCCATTATCGTTAGTTTCACTGACTCAGTTGCCATAAAAAGAAAAAAAATCAAGTTTTTTAATAATAGACGCATTCCTCTTCACGTAAGTCAAATAAGTAGATGTTTTGGTGTTCAAGCACCAATTAAAATATCTCTGAGGGGCACCTGGGTGGCTCAGTCAGTTAAGTGGTCAACTCTTGATTTCGGCTCAGGTCATGATCTAGTGTTTGGTGAGTTTGAGCTCTGCGTAGAGCTCTGTACTGACAAGTGCAGAGCCTGCTTGGAATTCTCTCTCTTCCTCTCTCTCTGTTCTTCCGCTTGTGCTCCCTCTCTCTCTCTCTCAAAATAAATAAAAAAAAAAAAAACTTAAAAAAAATCTTTGAGAGTGTATGTTTCTTTTAATCTCTATAGTAATTTGAATCCCTAAGTTAAGAAATCTCAAGGATTTTTGTTGTTGTTTTGGGTAGCTTCATTTTGTGAAAAACAGAAGGACGAAAGCAAAGCAATCAGAGGTCACATCTGGTCCTTCTCCTGATTTCTCATCTCTGGATGTTGGCCTGGAGAGGGACAGGCATGTGGATAGAATGGGGTGTGCATGGGGAGTGGGAGGGCTTAACCTTGCTATCTGATTGACAGCCTCAGGGAAATTACGGAGCGAGGAACCATGGTCTAATATGGGCTTCCCGGGCTGAGTTCCAAAGGCAGAGGAGCATTTCCAGAGCTAGTGAGAGGACCTGGCAAGTTCTACCAGGCCTCCTGGGTCAGTTCTTGTGAGAATATTTTGCCTTGTAATTCTTGTGTTTTTTTTTTTTTTTTTCCTTTCCCTTTTCAGTTTTCTTCCATCTCACCATTAGTGTGCTGTGAGGTTTAAAAAAAGCCTCTTAACCTTCCTAGGCCTCATTTCACTTGTTCTTTTAAAATGATAAAGTTTTTTCACAATGGTCTTTATCTGCCCTCAAATTGTTTTTCTGACACACGTGCGTTTCCTGCTTACCCTCAGTCTTTCCCCCTCATCCTCTCTCTACCTTGCTGTTTTCTTCTTGTTTATTGTAAGCTTCCTTTATGACATGTCACTAACAATTTATTTTATTTTTATGTCACTAACATTTTAGAAGCACTTTTCCATATTTTATATCAGGAGGTAGATCAGAGATTATTATTGTCCACATTTTTGTAGGTAAAAGTACCAAAGCTCAGACAGGTTTCACGTAAAATGAAAAACATCCTTTTCCCCATATCATTTAAATGTGATCCAGTCTTTTCTGAGGGTGCATGGAAGCTCTGTAACAGCAGGGCTACTTAAACAATCAGGGCAGGATGAACTTAAATATGATAACCCTTATGATTTAAAAGAAGATTTTTCTGACTACTTAGCAAATTCGTACTGGCTCTGAGAAATTACTGCTTTATTTTTCAACTTTTTTACAAAGTACATGAGACCTGGATGGTACACATTCTCTACTTGCAAAATTAATTTGTTCTAGAAAATTGGTGAGGGCTAACATCAGGCTTAATGGTAGTAGTTTCCCCTTCTTCCCATGCTGAAGATCTGGATGACACTTGCTGATTTCCAGTTTTCTGGTACTATTTTCTTTCTCTGTGATTTTATGATATTAATTTCCAGGGACTCTGTTACTATTTCTGGATTTCTTTTCACTCTTCTGAGTTGTGATTCACCTGAATAATTGTAGTTACACTATCACTTAAACATAAAATCTCTGAAGTCTCTTATTCCTGTACGATGTATCAAAATATTCTCATATGAAGAAATTCTTCTAAAATAAAGTTAGGAAGAATCATAATAATATTGTAATCAATGACTTTTAAAAGATAAAGTGAGGAATACAAACATTATAGTCAATTCAGATTGGTTATTCATGATTCAACTGTAGTGAGTAAGTGCTCTTGCTGTTTTGGGAGCCACTCCATTGATAAGTGTCGCTTTGGGTTATTCTTAAAGGAGCCAAGTGTCTCGGTGATATGAAGAGTTTGACAAAAATAGGATGAAACTCATAGTCAGATGTAATCTACTGATCTTCTCTCTGCTGGCAGTAATGCATCATCATTGTAATTGACCAAGCTCACCATGGTGGGTTTTCTTTTATGAGATGCCCATGCCAGTGAAAAGGCCCAGATGCTTAGAGTTTAACCCTCTGGCATTCATCTTTGGTAAGGTTTGCTGAAGCCCATTTGGCAGCCTTGGATGTAAGGAGTATGAAATTCCATCGACTGTTTTTCTTCCCATTGGAGGAAATAAGTGTCTTCCCTAATATGCCTCAAGAAGTTGTGATTTTCAAAAAAATGTGGTCTCCTTCCCACCCCCCAGTAAATTAAGCATATCCAATTGGTCAAATCCAGTAAAAAAACTTTCCTTTTTTAAACTATGTGTTTTTGAGCTGTCCATTTTGCTTTCATTATTAGATAAGGTAAAAATATTCAGATTTCAAGGTTCAAAGGCTAAGACCACTGGAATGAATAAATGAACTCTTCAGGGCAACAGAGAATACTTCAGTGGGCATAGAGCCCTATGGTTTCTTTAACCACAGACTAGTGGAGTACAATACTAACTCCTTTGTGAAACCTCCCTTAATTCCCTCAGTCTACAGTCATCTTTCCTATAGGACATATTCTATACAAGGCTATCTGTAAGGTTCATTTTCTACCTTTTATTTTGTAGTCTACCTGATTTGATTATAGATTCCTAAGACCAATAATCTCATTGCTTGCACACAGCGGGATGCTGAATCAATATTTATTGATTGATCATTTGATCTGATCTCTAAAGACAGTTGGCCATTGTGCTACAGTGGCTTTAGGTCTGGCATAATTATTCCAAGATGGCTGGCCAGTCACACAGCCAGATCGGAAATAGCTGAGGAATATGCCTTCTTCATTACACATCACATTTAAATTCAGCCATTTCTTTGAGTACTTTCAATATGCCATGTATAGTGCTTTGGGGCATGCTAGCAGTACCTACCTCTTACTAAACAATTTGCAAGTTCCAGGCGCAGTGTTGAAGTACTTTATATACATTGTGCTATTTCATTATTATAAAAACCATATTAAACAACATGATTAGTCACCTTTTACAGAGGGGAAAATGAGTCACAGACAGGTTATTTGCTCATGCTTATATAGAAAAGTTTACAAAAGAGAATTTGGTTCAACATAGCATTTTGGCTTAAAAATTTGAGATTTTAACCATTACTTGGTTTTTAACCATTACTTGATCTGGAGCTTAGGGTGGCCAGGAAAAATCAATCTAAAACAGGAAAAACACAAGGACACAAATGGCTGCATCACTGGGGTTAAGGCCATAAGGAAACTGTGCTCACTGCTTCTTATTCAGATTCCTCCATTGCCCTCCAGATCCTGTGCAACCTTATCGTTCCTCACCACTATGACTAGTGGTCTCACTTTCTTATTGTTAGCCCCTCTTTTAATTCTCATCAAGTTTCTGTCCTCACACATTTTCTTTTTTCTCTATCTGGTGGTGCTCAAACTTTGGTATACATTGCCATCTCCAGAGAAGCTACAAAAAATTCAGATCCCCTGGCTCCCACTCAGATTTAGTGAATTAGAATTTCTAAGGGGAAGGATTCAAGAAACTGCATTTTAAAAGAGGCAGCCCAGATGATTTTAATATGGGTAGAGAGCCACACTGGGAAACACAGAGCCTACACATTCTCTCAAGATCCTCGTCTGCTTCAAAAATCACCTTTTTGTAAACAACTCTTTAGTCATTCTTTCTAGAGCAGACTCATCATGCTCCAGACTCATATTCCAACTGTGTTAATGACATTTGGATGTCCCACTGGCACCTTACACCTTGTTTCTCCAGAACTAGGCATCCCCTGCCTCCAAAATATCAGTGGTTCCCCTTGAATTTCCTGTTTCACTGACTGTGTCTCCCCCGTCTTCTGGCACCTAATCTCATAGCCTTACTCAGAGTCATCTCTCACCTTTGGACATTGCTTTAGGTCCCCACAATCAACTGATGAGTCCCTGACTATCTTCCTGCACTGTGATGCTTCATATATCCCAGTGGGTCTCAGCTCACCTCTAGAGCTTTAAAAAATAATGCCTGAGGGGGCGCCTGGGTGGCTCAGTCGGTTGAGCGGCTGACTTCGGCTCAGGTCATGATCTCGCGGTCCGTGAGTTCAAGCCCCACGTCGGGCTCTGTGCTGACAGCTCAGAGCCTGGAGCCTATTTCAGATTCTGTGTCTCCCTCTCTCTGATCCTCCCCCGTTCATGCTCTGTCTCTCTCTGTCTCAAAAATAAATAAACATTAAAAAAAAAATTAAAAAAAATAATAATGCCTGAGTCCCCCCTGAATCCCATTAAGTCAGAATCTCTGGCAATAAGCCCCAGTAATTAATAGTTTTAAAAAGATTCCAGGTGAGGGACATTTGGGGGGCTCAGTTGGTTAAGCATCTGACTCTTGATTTTGGCTCAGGTCCGATCTCACTGTTGTGAGATGGAGTCTTATGTCAGGCTCCTCCTCGATGAGCATGGAGCCTGCTTGGGATTCTTTCTCTCTCCCTCTCTCCCTGCCCCTTCCTTGCACACTCTCTCTCAAAATAAATAAATAAACTTAAAAAACTTTCAAAATGCTTCTGGTGATTCTAATGCATATGCAAAGGCGGAAAAGTCTGAAATAATTCTCAGTTTAATATTGATAAGATCAACTAGAGGCCTTTATATCTCCGTCCCCAGAGATGATGATTCATCCATTACTTGTTGGGAGAATTAGGAGAGGTTAGTTAATGGGTTTTAATAATTATCCAGAAGAGACAATAAGAACCTGAACTATGTGGTGATGAAATAGAGTAAACAAATGGGAAAAGAGTGTGGAATTATAAACTCTGGACAGATATCTAAATGTCTAGCTTATATAGACATATATAAGACATATATAGACATATATAAGAATATATATATAGACGTATATATACATACATATACATATATACATATATATAGACATATATAGCTACACAACCTCTAGCTATATGCATAGACGTTTGGAACAGAACCAAAATAATTGCCATGAAGTAACATTAGAGAAAGCGAGTTTCAAAGAGGCAGCATTTTTAATCATTTGCCAGATCCATGAAGAGACGGAACACTGTGACAAAGCCAAGGGGCACGAAGATTATTCATGGGCATGAAGGTGTTTTCATTTTACTAACACATCCAATATGTGAATTGGAGTTTACCAAAGTTCTCTCATCATTATTTCATTTGATCTTCAGGAAAAAATCTCAAAAGACAGGCAGAACAGCTCTCACTATTTTCAGCCCCATGATGAGGAAGTAGAAGTATCAAGCGTAGATTGTGCTTTCAGGAAGTCTGGTGGTATTTCTCATTACAAATTTCATCTACAATAATCGGTATCTACTATTTATATAGAGATTCTTCAAGGCCAACCATAATATGAGCAAGCAGTTCCAGGGAACAATAGTAACTTGAAAACAGACCTCCCTAGAGCTTCTCATGTTTCCTTGACTGCTAAATCGAGTATTTGATTCCAATAGCATTAGAATCTGGAAAGATTTTAAAATACTACTCGGAAACAAAGGCGTTCAGCTCACACTGTTTAAAATGGTAACAGTTCATTTTCCCCTCTGGTTTCATCAAACTACTAATCTAAGTTTAATGGGACTTGTGGATGTCAACATTAGGAACGCTCTGCCATTAGCTCCTAACATCTGAACCACACTCTGGGTACCAAATCTTTAATCTGTCCAAATAGCAAACGTTAACATAAGTCCCTAATAGAACTGAATTAACAGAACTGAGAGAGACACTGTTGGAGAGAAGTGCAATTAGCTTTCAGGATGTTCAAATTTGGGAAAGAACTATTCTGCACTGATCGTGTTTGAGAGTTTGAAAGTTTTCTTTTTTTTGATTTTTTTTTGATGTTTATTCATTTCTGAGACAGAGAGAGAGAGAGAGACAGAGACAGAGATAGAGCGTGAGCAGGGGAGGGGCAGAGAGAGAGGGAGACACGGAATCTGAAGCAGGCTTCAGGCTCTGAGCTGTCGGTACAGGGCCTGACGTGGGGCTCAAACCCACGAACTGTGAGATCATGACCTGGGCTGAAGTTGGAGGCTTAACCGACAGAGCCACTCAAGCGCCCCTGAAAGAGCTTTTCCTTCCCAAGTCCTGGATCCCTGGGTTACTGCAAAGTCAGGCTTTTGAAAGAGGAAAGAAAGAGGTTGGACTCTTCTTGAAGGTGTTTTCATTTTACTAACACAGCTCAGCAGGTGAATGAGAGTTTACCAAAGTTCTCTCATTATCATTTCATTCAATTCTCAGAAACATCTCAAAGCACAGGCGGGGCAGCTCTTGCCATTATCCCCGGAGACCCAGTGAAATCAAGTGGATTATCAGGTAGTGCAGAGACAAGACCTGGGTTTTGCCTCTAAATCCTGCCCTTTTCTCCCTAGCACAGCCTTGCCACACTCAGATACCATGTTTTTGTTTTTTTCCAAAAGAAGAAAGCTCTCCTTCTCTTTGTAACAATAGGACGTTTGGCCTCTGCATGTCCAGTCACTGCGTAGAGTTAAAAAAATAAATAACATTCATAAATAAGACTTGAATATGTGGCACAAGTAGCAAACATTCTAGAACGTCAGGAGGGAGAGGAACTCATCAATGGTGAGGACCTTTATTCTTCTTAAATCATTGCCTCAGGTAGTCACTTTTTCTGGGGTTATAATATACATATATTTCTAAACAGTGAGTCAGGGAGTACCGTTAAGGCTTTATTGATTCTTAGAGGGTTTTAAACTGCGACACCTTTGCTAAGCTCCAGATGAGGAATGAATCATGGCTGTCTACATAGTTCACAACATAATTAAATGAATTAAACTAGGGAAATGATAAGTTGGGTAATTAGTGAACAGGAAGAGTGGTTACTTGCCTTTATCAATAGTGATTTTTAAAAATTGAGTTTTGTGGTGAGAGTTTTATTAAAATCATTAATAGTATCTGTAACACCTTCTTATTTAATAGATAAAGAGAAAAAGCCAGAGATAAGCTGAATAAACTGAATGAAGGAATACTTTTAGAACAGTGCTCTACTGTCATAACAAAAGATACACACACACACACACACACACACACACACACCCCAGATATCTAAATGTCTGTATCCAGCTGCATGGTTGTCATTTGTTGATTCAGGTAGAATACCATATAAACATGCTGTTTAAGCATATGCAGGCACATATAAAAATAGTCACTAAGGTTTTGTACCTATGAAGCAGTGCTAAATTGGTGATACTCTGACAATTCTACATCTGAAAATTCTGATGACATTTCTCCATAGCCAATAATCGGTGATGGTAGTGAATTGATAACCTGAATATCCAATCTCTCCCAGCTGGGCAGGCAGATCTCTCTCCTACTCTCTCTATTTCATTCCTCCACATATACACAAACAGACACAGCCATATGACAGACCTATGATTACAAAACTCAATTTAAATAACAGTTTTGTGCAAACCACTGTGCTAGGTACTACTGGGGAAAAGAAATGCACAAATCACGTACAATTCCTACTGTTTCCTCTACCTTCTGAGTGTGGCTTTAAAGGTGGGTTTGAATTTTAGCCCTGACACCACTTCATGATCTTGGACAAGTTTCTTATTTTCTCTGCACTTCATTTTTTCTTTCTTTTTTTTTTTTAATCTACGAAGTGGGGATAACAATAATATCTACTTTTATGGGGTTGTTAGGAGGATTCAGTGGAAAAATTTTGAACAGAGTAAGCTACTATTGTTGTCATTATAATTACATTATTATTCTGAAGATATTCTACTCTAGAAGAGAATACAGACTTAAACATAGCTAAGTCTAGTGAAATTATGAGCAACATACCAGAGGCATAATCACAATACTCTGCAAAACGGGTGCTTTTTTTTTTGTTTGTTTGTTTTTTTGCTATGTTTTGTTTTGTTTTAAACACAACACCCTAAAATGAGCCTTGGGAACAAAAGAATAAACCAAACAGAGCTGATAATTTCTCCAGGTTCTATAACTACTATCCCCTTTTGCCATGAAATGAATAATGATGTCTTCAAAACATCAGTCAGATACAACATAGAATTATATATGAGAAAGTGGTCTAGCTTTTACATTCTGCAAGTTGGCCAACTCAATAGAGGGCATTCCAGGACAGAATGAAAAACTAGAATGAATAGTCCTTTAAGGGTCCCTCTATTTCTGAAATCCCATGATTCCACAGTCAAGACCCTTAATGGAGTTTCCAGATATCAAAATAAGACAATATAGAAAAATATCTTTTTCAAATGGTAGTTCCTTCCCTATTTTTTTCCCCCCTGACTTTCCTCAATTACCTTTTGAGAAACCGGCCTTGGAACAGAATTAACATTCACCTCATGAAGAATGAGGAGTTATTTTGAATGAGTTGGTCACTGAGGGAGGAATTCTACTGAACAAAGTCCTTAGGGAAGTGAATTATTTATTGATTCAGTTTGTGGTCTAAAGTTGAGGTGCATGTTGACACAGAATGGAAGCCTTGTGCCATCTCATAGTGTAAGGAAATTAAAGAGAAAAGCATAGGAAATACACACCTTCGAAATACAGGGGAAAATAGGACTAAGCATCGTATGTTAATTATGGTGAGAAAGGGAAGATGAGAAGGATGGAAATGAGGAAAAAACACTAATCAAAATTTGCTAAAGGTTATCTTTAGAAATATTAGCTAATGTCTACCACATCTGTTATCTTTTTCCTAAGGCAGCTAACTTGTATGAGAAGCTCCTTTTACATGTTTTGCTTTCTCATTGTTCATTAATTCATTTACTCATCCATCAAAAATGTATTGATTATTTTTTTAAATATTTATTTTGAGAGAGAGAGAGTGTGTGTGAACATGAGTGGGGGAGGGGCAGAGAGCAAGGGAGAGAGAATCTCAAGCAGGGTCTGAGCTCAGCACAAAGCCCAACTCGGGGCTCAATCCCACTGTGAGATCATAAGCTGAGCCCAAATCAAGAGTCGGATGCTCAACCAACTGAACACCCCAAAAATGTGTTGATTATTTATTACATACAAGCCATGACTAAGCTAGACAAGGTCTCAGCCCTGATCAAGGTTAATTTTTAGCAATGGAAATGGTCAGAGAGAAAAAAGAAGACGGGAAAAGAGGAGCTGGAAAACCCCGATTGAAAACCCATTCTTTGAATGATAAAAACTTGCTGTACAATCCCATCTTCTGAGCTTCCCCACTGTAACTCTGGAAAACAATCTGGACATATATTCAACTTTCAGTAGTAAAACAATAGCATTTGCAAAAATATAAGGCCATCAAAAATAAAGAGAAAAGCCTTAGGGAAGTGTGAGAATATTATCCTCCTGAAAAAGGAAAAAATCGACATAGTGTAATTTGGTTACGATGAAATATTCTTTCCACTTCCTGCGGCGGATCATGCAGTGCATCAACCATTTAAATTACTCTCCAGATTGGACCCTGACTTTAGGATTTACAAAGGAAGTTTTTCAAAAGAGGTCATTGCCTAAACAATTCCTTTAATCAACAGTCAGAGGACTTACTCTAATGATGGTGCCAAACTTTCTTCATGAAGACTGAGATGGCACCTCACTCCCTCAGTCTCCATCACTCAATAGGGTAAGAAGATCAAATGAATTTTTAAATGCAGATTTTTGGATTATACGGTTCTTTTTCATCTTCTGGAAAATGATTACTAGACCTAATCAAGATTCCTCTGTGTATCATTAGCTAATTTTAGCTTCCTCCTTTTTAATTTTTTATTTTTTTTACAGTGACTTTCGGAGAGCCCAGTTTGACGTCCTCTGTGGATTTCATGTTTTTCTGTTCAAGCCTTGAGGGAAGCTAAATGAAGAAGTAGGAAAATAATAATTAAAAGTGATTAGGACAAGAAGTTTTGGTGCTATGGAATGTGGACCCAATTCTCCCGGTCACAACCCAAACCAAGCGGCAGTTTTTGGTTTTGATTATAGCTTTACTTGCTATTTTAATAAACATGAACGAGTATTCAAACTTTTAATATCCTGCTGCTTAACTATTTCCAAAGAGACATCCAGCTCTTTTAAACAGCCTTTGTTTTAAAATTTTAATTTGTTTGGCTCAGTCTCACCTTAGAAAGTTGTAGCGTCATGGTAAACTCTTTTATAAGTTGATTTCCAGAATCGCAGGCAATTTTTTTTTCTCCCCTCCCAAGTAAGTGTTTCCTCATGTGCCAAAATTGTTGGTGCTGACAGCTTTTTTGCCTTGTTTTATCTGGTTCCCACAGTAAGCATGAGAGGCAAACACAAGAATGTGCACAGTGTTGACTGGACGCATCACTACTACGGCGATACTTACAACTCCTCTAGGAAGCGGAGACTGTGCAGGGGACTCGGGGGCAGTTGACTGATGTTGTTCATACTGAGGTCTCTGGAGAGGAAAACAGACAGCATGTGAGGAGCGGTGTCCACACAAGGAATGCCACTACAAGGAAATCCGGCTGCTCAGTTCACACGTTTTCAAGCAATATGGCCAAACTCATTCTTTTGATCAACAAAAAATCGCTATTTTGCATCTGAAATATATTCCTGCCCCACCACCGCCCCCGCCCCAGACCACCTTGGTCTCTCTATCAAATTAGAGATCCTAGGAAGAGCTTATGTGAATTCAAAACCCATTCGTGGGCCTGGTTGTAAAACTTCATGTTTAAAATTATGTGAGTAGGACAGCAAAGGAAACAGACATAACTCAACCCTAGACATAACCCAACCTCATGACTTGCTTTGAATTTGGTGACAAAGAGAAATGTCTTCACCATGCAACTCTGGAAGTCCTGCTTCTGTGGGGCTATAAGCACCTTGTAAAAACAAATGTTTTGATTCAAAGAAACTTAAAAAAACAAAACAAGACAAAAAGCCTATTCCCTCCTTCTAACATGTTCCCTTTGCAGGTTCTCGGATTGCATTAAATAAGTGAAATGAACCATAAAACAAGGGTGTAATGTGATCCTTCTCTGGAGCACACTTCCTGCTGGGCTTGCACGGTAGTTCCTGGCACAGGAAACAACAAGCCACTTTGGGCAGAACTCAATCGATTTTTGTTTTAAGGGAAACTCCGTGTAATTAGATTTCATTCTGTTTTTACGTTTCTATTTCTTTACTGTCTCCCACATAACCCTACAGCACCACTGATATACGCCGTCTGTATCTGAGAGGACAAAAGACCGAGTGCTGGACAGATTGTCATCAAGACCAACTAAGACTTTATATACCAGTCAGCTACAGGTTGACTTTAAAAATGATCCATTGGTCAAACCTGAAGATTCAGATTATATTCAGAATTCATCATAATCTCAGATCAGGTGTATGTACTTAAAATTTACCTCTAGATGAGACAATGAGCTTCTTTTTATTTGTTATTTTAAAAATTGATTTAATTGGCATATGACATTGTATTAATTTTAGGTGTGCAACATAACGATTTGATATACGTATATGTTGCAAAATGAGAACCACAATAAATTTAGTTAACATCCATCACCGCACATAGCGAGAACATTTTTTTTCTTATGATGAGAACTTTTAAGATTTACTCTCTTAGCAACTTTCAAATAAAAAATATGGTGTTGTTAACTATATTTGCCCTGCTGTACATTATTACATCCCCAGCACTTACTTATTTTAGAATTGGGAGTTTGTATCTTTTCTTTTTTTTACGTTTATTTATTTTTGGGAGAGAGACAGAGCGTGAGCAAGGCAGGGGCAGAGAGAGACACACACACATAGAATAGAAAACAGGCTCCACACTCTGAGCTGTCAGCACAGAGCCCCACGTGGGGCTCGAACTCACTGACCGTGAGATCCTGACCTGAGGCGAAGTAGGGCGCTTAACCGACTGAGCCACCCAGGCTCCCCTGGAATTTGTATCTTTTGACCACCTTTACCCATTTCACCAAGGAGCTTTTAAAAATATCCTTCTTATTTAAGTGGCCACACCCATAGCGCCTAACCAGTTGATGTCAGTATGGATTGCTTGGTTCCTTTATCAAATATTAACTTTTAATCATTGATGGTAAGAATTGAGGGACTGATCATTTACTCTTTACAAAGTCACTAGTATGTACAGGTAGATAAAATATTCAGTTACATGTTTTAGAGTATGGTAAAAAACAATGATAACTTTTAGTGTCTGATACTGAACAATTATATAGCTGAGTAAAATGCTATTTTCTCGAGCTAAAAGTAAACAATTCCGGGGCGCCTGAATGGCTCAGTTGGTTAAGTGTCCGACTTTGGCTCAGGTCATTATCTCACGGTTCCTGAGTTGGAGCCCCCTGTTGGGGCTCTGTGCTGACAGCTCAGAGCCTGGAGCCTGCCTTGGATTCTGTGCTTCCCTCTCTCTGCCCCTCCCCCACTCATACTCTGTCTCAAAAATAAATAAACATTAAAAAAAATGTAAGGGGTGGCAGGGTGGCTCAGTCTGTTGAGCGTCTGGCTTTGGCACAGGTCAGGGTCTCACGGTTTGTGAGTTCGAGCTCCGCTGTGGGTTCTGTGCTGACAGCTCAGAGCCTGGAGACTATTTCGGATTCTGTGTCTCCCTCTCTGCTCCTCCCCTGCTCGTGCTCTGTCTGTCTCTCTCTCAAAAATAAATAAACATTAAAAAAAAAAAAGTTGTTTAAAAAAAATTTAAAAAACCTAAACAATGCCAAAAATATTCACTAAAAAATTTGTATTTCCATATATTAAGCATCTGGATTTTTTCTGGCATCATCTAGATAATAGTGCCAAATGATTGATTAGCAGTTTAAATTTGTGGTGCAGATACTTCTCTGAAGCAGCAAAGTTGTTTAGTTCACTGAACAGACATGTGTTAAACTAATCAATGAGGTTTCTGAATTCCTCACTGGGACCATATAATTTCTGCGATGACTTGATATTTCTCAGGTATTCACTCATTTCTAATTGATATCTCACTTATTTCCTAAAAGAATCAAGGTGGTTTGTTTTAGGAGCATGTGTATTAGCAGCCCGGATTAAACCAGTTTCAACATCAAGACAACTGGTATGGGTAACTTCCCTCTGCGCTTATGTTTTTCTGTGTGATGTGCAAATCAGTTTGGGATAAACATCTATCTTGCCATATGCAGAAAGCTCTAAATAGAACAAGGAAATTTACATATTTAGGAGATTCAAAAACACTCCACATTATTTTAATATTTATTATCCTATTTCAGGCTCCTGGAAGTGAAGCTTGTATAAGCTTTCACTCTCAGGGTCCCCCACCAGAACTCTTTTTATGGCAGAACAGCAGAAAGAGTGCAAGCACTGTCAGGGTATAGGGTCTTGGGTTTGAATCTGGACCTCCCCATTCACTAGCTGCATGATCTTGGGAGAATTGATCTCCCTGTGGCAGACTTCCTTGTATTTAAACTAGGAAACTAAACTACATTAATAGTGTGAGGCCCTATGCTAGCTGCTTCCAATCAAAAGAGGGTGACTTAATTTACTTCTTAAAAAGAAGAGTATCTCCTTTTCCCAAAAGGAATGAAGAATAACTTCTTGGTGTTACCCAGTGTTGGAGTTCCACTTAGAAAATGAGCAAATACTGCTAAACCAGTCCTTTACCACCTGTTTTCTAATAAGGCTATTTTCTTTTAAAGAGTTTCTAAGCAATGCATATAAGCCTAGAGCAGAAAACAGCTTTTAATATCAACAGTCTAAGGTAAAATCAAATAGGCCTTTAAAATATAAATTCAAAGTGGGTAAGGTAAAAAGGAACTTGTCTGCATTTACTTTTTTCATTCTGTAATCATCTTTGCAGTGATGGTCAAATGGAATAGTGGTCCTCTAGCTCAGTGCTTCCCAAACTATCCATGGTGAAAGACCAGTTTTTTTTTTTTTAGATTTAAATTTTAGTTAACATACAGTGCAATATTGGTTTCTGGAGTAGAATTCAGTGATTCATCATGTACATAGAATACCCCAGTGCTCATCACAAGTGCCCTCTTTAATACGCATCACCCATCTAGAAAATTTTGAATTTGCTGTGGGTCTATAATTTTTAAAAAGACATAATAAAATTAATTACTAGAGAGAGGAAACAAAAAAACCCTGAAATGCACAAAATAGGAGCGTCAATATTTTGTTATGGGATTCAACATAGATTATTCAATTACTATAAAAGTTTGTAAACCTTTACTCTCAAATTCTTATCTGCTGTGGATCACTAAAAAGACAGTCATGTCCTGGGAAGGTTAGGACCACTCTTTAATCAACAATGCCCTTCTTGCCTTCATGTCAATTTTTAGTTAAAAATGACAGAATGAGAACAACATTAAACCTCTGTACAAAAATACTCCCTTTCTTAAATTATTTTTAAACTTTTTTTTTTTTTTTTCGTATTTGGTCTTTCTGACACCTGGAACACATATAACCTTAGCAGCAAATGAGGAGGTCTTAAAACAATTTCTAAACCTGTATGTTATTTACTTTTTAAACGATTATTTTAAAAAGAGGCCGCATTTTGCACCACGTTTTGTCTATGATTCAGTTTCCTAACATTTGTGAAAAATGTAATGGATTTCTTTAATTTTTTCATCTTTTGCCAAGATGTTGGAATTTATTTTGAAAAAGTGGTCACTATGGACAAAGATTTCATAAGACGTGGAGGAGTCATTGTGACAAGATGGTCAAATATGTTCAACCATTTTGCCCTGTCTCTGACCCTGCTCTTGTCGATGCTGTGTTAATGCCCGTGTCTGGAAATCTAGAGCAGGGTTACAGGAAAGAGCCTCTTCTTGGCACTGAAGCAACAGAACAAGGTGAATGGCTTGCAAGCAGAGCTTGGCCTTAAGTTCAGCCCCACGGGAGGAGTCCCTGTGTGGGGCACAACCTGCATAGCTGTGGTCATCGGGGGCTCCTCAATCTGAGAACTTCTGCTGGCTCCAGGTTTCTTAAAGGAATGAATGCCTAAACTATTTTGGCTCTTCACAATCTGGCTTAATGTATGTTTCCATCTTGATTCTATGTCACTTTCCTCTATGCATGTGTGGCCCACCTGCACTGAAAGTCTTGCTGTTCCCCTTTGCATCTGTCTTTACACATGTGATTCTCTTTCCCTAGAACACATTAGCCTCTCGATTTCCAAATTCCTGCTCCTGTGCTTCCCCACCCCCCCCTTGCCCCCATTTAAGATCTAGCTTAACATACCCTTGTGTTTCTGACACAGTGTTTTATCTTTCCAGCTTAGATCACACATTGGTCACTTGGATCACCACCTCACCAACACCCTCAACTCCCTGGTCCGTTGTCTTTTGTTTCTTTCTCCTGGAAAAATCCCAGCTCAGGGAAAACAACACAATTCATTTTTTTCTGTTACTATCTCAGGGTATTGAGTGCTACTAGAAGAGAGTAACTCACAAATGTGCAGATTAGTGACTATAAATTCATGGTCTTTGTGGGTTCTCAACACTGCTGCACAATCCTGTTATTTGTGATTGCTCAATTTACTCCCACGGGGACTGTGGCCAATCCTTACCACTTGCCTCAAACCTCTTCATCAACAGTGACTCCTATCATGGGACACCTTCCCTCTTACTTCATGGAAACAACTGCGATTCTTTAGACCACCAAACATGAAATGAACCAAATTCTTGTTCTTTTTTTGTCCCCTGCTTACTATGCCCATACTTTTCTCCTCGCTTCGCCTTGCTTATGGGTCTCATCCCCTCTAGGATGCTATAGCACTTTACTCCATGAATAATTCCTTCTTCTTCCTCTATTTTTCACTGATTCCTCTTACTTTCAATATATAAACATAGTCAAGTCGTTTCCACTACGAAAGCAGATGGGAAACAGGATCTTTCAATATCATGTCTTCCTTTACCTGCTGCCCAATCTTTCTCATTCCCTTTAGGGTTGTTTACAGCCTAGAATTACAGTCTCCACTTCCCATTCCCTTTCCAACCCACAACACAGAGACTTCCATCCCTACACTCCGATGAAATTGCTCTTGCCAAAGAAATAGTGACCTCCATATTGTCAACTTTAATGAACACAGGACTTACTGGGCCTCTCTCCTGCATTAGATTTGCTCTTTCTGGAAATTCTATACTCCATTGGTTTCCAAGCCATCATTCTCTCAGGATTCTTTCCATACTTTCTACTTTATAAGCTCCTTTGTGGGATTTTATTCTATTTATCCCTTAAATGTCAGTGTTCTCTGGAGTTCTTCTCTGGCCTAGTGCTCTTCAGTCTCTGCCCTTTCTTCTTGGAGACTGTTACTTTCATGGATTTAAGTATCTCTTAGATGCCCATAACTCCCCACATACATATTCCTAGTCTTAATCTCTGTCTCCTAGATTTCCGAATCGTCTATCTAATTTCCTTCTGCATATGTCCATTTAGCCATCTTGCAGGAATGCATCATGTCCCCAATAGAAATAATTATTTTTACTCCAAACTCGTTTTTCTGTAGTGCCGGTTTCTAGCTAGTGTCATCACCATCTTCCTGTCAAAAGAGCCCAACTCTTAGATACTATTCAAGCCTTCTTCCGTTTTATCATCTTTTCTACCTATCTCTTCTCCTCGGTCTTTACTCTTTCCTGCTGGAGGTGCTCACCATCTCTGGCCCAGTCATCTGAAATCACCTCTGAACTCTGTGGCTGCCTGCTATCAGTCTTATCCCTTCAGGCCCACCCTCTCATGGTTAGAGAGATCCATCCAAAAATGCAGAACTGGCCAAATCACCACCCTACCTAAAACCTTTCAATTACTATCATTTTCCAAATGAAAACCACATGTGTTAGCATTGCATACAAGCTCCGTTGGGCAGCACACCAACTCTTTACCACTCTGGCATATTGTATTGCATTGTATTGAAGTGATATGTTCACATGTTTTATATGTTTACATGTCTATCTCCCACAGGAGGCTGTGACTTTTCATGGTCAGTAGCTGTTTTCTTTTTTTTTCTTCTTCTTTTCATTATGGTACTTCCAGCGTCTAGCAGAGCCTTGCCATATAGAAGATACACAGTGAA
This sequence comes from Panthera uncia, assembly GCF_023721935.1. Taxonomy (NCBI): domain Eukaryota; kingdom Metazoa; phylum Chordata; class Mammalia; order Carnivora; family Felidae; genus Panthera; species Panthera uncia. The sequence continues at coordinate 93,530,012 of NC_064809.1, read as the reverse complement.
TGCTGAATTGAAATCTCTTCTACTGCAGCCTTCCTGTAAGTGAGCAGATGATCTTACCCGATCCGTTTTGTTTTTTTTTAAATCGTGTTTCTCATCAAATGGCTACGTTGCTTTTAAGTGTGAGGTGTACAGCAGTTTGAAACCCTTTGGGGAACAAAACCCACTTTGCATGTGCCCACCTGCCACAATAAGTTTTGCTCAGAACTAGTGTTAGGTTTTCTCTCTTCAGTCAGCCTTACTTGCCTTCTGTCCTAGAGATTCCTCAAAAACTCTCGTCCATTGAAAGTTCCCTTTCTACCACCTCACTCAAGTACCTTTCCACTGCTGCTGTTGCCTCCCCTTCCCCTCCTACTCCTTTTTCTTCCTCCTCTCCTTTCTACTTTTCCTTTCCTTCTCTTTCTCCTGCTAAAATATCTTTCCTGTCATTTCCATGGCTTTGTTATGGGAGGAATGGTTACATTGGGTACTTAGTCCGCCATCTCAAAATCCAGCTATGCTGTTTGTATTTGAGCCTTGGTACATGAATCGGTGAACAAAGAGGCCATTCCTTATAGTGTGACTATTAAACAAATTAAGAAAACAACTCCCCAGAATGGTTCTTTAATCTCTGCCGCTGTTGAAGACAAATATTTTCTTCTTTAGCAGCACAGTGCAATTCCTATTTCTTCTAAGTACAAGCATTTTCAATTTGTCTTGGGAGATCCAGTAGCATTTAGCCCTCTGCCAGATACCTTTGTTAACAATGGATCCAGGCTGGAGCCATTCCAGCACTTTTTAATTGATCACTTTTCAAATATGCTTCTAGAGATAAGACCTCCTGTGAACTTCAAAAGGAAAGGTGCAGGCTTGAGTAGCATTTTATGATAGTATGAATAATGTTATTTCCAGGTACTTTCTCATGTTATTAACTCCAAAACAACATATCTTTGAAAAACATTTTTGATTGAAGTGTAACATATATGGGAGAATGAACAAATCTTAACTGTCCAGCCCAGTGAATTTCCGGTGTGAACATACCTTCACAAATCAGCACTAGTCCCAAAATAGAATGCTGCCATTGCCTCAGAAGCTCTCTCATGTTCCCTTCCCCCCACTTCTCCACAAAGGGAACCAGTCTGCTGATTTCCAACACTTTATATTAGTTTTGCTCGGTTTTGATCTTTCTATAAATGGAATCCTAGAGTGCATAGTTTCTTTTTTTTTTTAGAGCAATTTTAGGTTACAGCACAAGTAAAAGGAAGCCGTAGAGATTTCCCATACACCTCTTGCCCCCACACATGCATGTTCTCTCCCATTATCAATGTCCTCCACCAGAGTGGTATGGTTTGGTACAACTGATGAACCTACTGATGCTTCATGATCACCCAAACCCCGCAGTTTACATTAGAGTTTACTCTTGGTGTTGTTCATTCCATGAGTTTGGACTAATGTATAATGACACGCGTCCACTGTTAGTTGTAGCATCATCCAGAGTATTTTGCATCTTCCAGAATGTTATGCAGTTGAAACCATACAGTATGTAACCTTTTCAGACTGGCTTCTTTCACTTAGTAATACAGAGCAGAGTTTTGTGTGTGTGTGTTTTTCTAGCTTCTTTCACTCGTTATGTTTATGAGATTTATTCATGTGTTGCATGTAGCAATAGTTTATTCCCCTCAATCCAATATAGTATCTCGTTTTATTATTACACCACAATGTATTTATCCAGTGATCTGCTGATGGACATTTGGGTCAGTTTGTGTCTATGATGAGTAACGTTGCTATAAACATTCTTAAATATGTCTTTTGTTGAGCATATATATGTGGGCATTTCTGCCGAGTATATGTCTAGGAGTGGAATTGCCGGGTCTTGGTGTATGCATATATTCGTTCAGCTTTAACAGATCCTGCCAAGCAGTTTTCAAAAGTGATTATGTTGAGTCACACTTCCACCAGCAAGGTGTGAGAATTCTAATTGTTTCACACCTGTTTTTCCTCTGTTTGTCTTCACCAAAACTGGTATTATTTCTCTATTAAATTTTAGTTCCACTAAATGTACAATGGTATTTCATTGTGGCCTTAATTTGCATTTCCCTCAAGTCTAGAAGAACTGAATATCTTTTCATGGAATTTTTGCCATCAGGATACACTGTTTTGCAACATGCTGGAAAAATATTTTATTTTACTTGATGACCTTTGAGTTAAAAGTAAAGCTTACAGGTTGTAAGGGAAGCAATTCATTTATATGTAAAGAAAGAGCTAATAATCTCTTCATTTCTCTTCTAATATTATTATTTTTCCTGAGGTTTCAGAGATATTCTTTGAAATAGTTGGTAATGTAATAATGAGGAGCCTGTATTCTGGAGCTATCGTGCCTTAGTTCAAATCCTGGCTTTGTTATTTCTAAGCTCAATAACCTTGAACAAGTTATTTAACATCTCTGTGTGTCAGTTACCTAATCTGTGAAATGGAGATAATAGTAGTATCTGCTTTATAGAATTGTTGTGAGAAATAATTGAACTAATATATATAAAGTACTTAAGTAGTGGGGCGCCTGGGTGGCTCAGTCGGTTAAGCGGCCGACTTCGGCTCAGGTCATGATCTCGCGGTCCGTGGGTTCGAGCCCCGCATCGGGCTCTGTGCTGACAGCTCAGAGCCTGGAGCCTGTTTCAGATTCTGTGTCTCCCTATTTCTCTGACCCTCCCCTGTTCATGCTCTCTCTCTGTCTCAAAAATAAATAAATGTTAAAAAAAATAAAATAAAAAAAATAAAATAAAAATAAAGTACTTAAGTAGTACCTGGCAAGTACAACTTGCCCTGCAGAGTTTGCTATCATTATTACAACATAGAATCTCTTAGTGTATTTACAAATTAAAACTCTTACCTGTACAGATGTATCAGGAGTAAAGAAATGTTAGCTTGATGATATTTGGTTACCGTGAAAAATCTTTTAAAAATCACAGTATAATTTTAAAAATGTTTAGAGATACCTGGTTTATGTACGATGAGTCCTTTTGCTTTATTAATTTTTTACCAGATGCTTTGAAAAGACAGAGGCTCAAAATAAAGCTCATTTGAAAAATTTTACATTGTCGTCCTAATCTAATAGAAATAGCTAATGTGACTGGGTAGTCAAGCACATTATTTATATTATGTGCATAACAAGAGAAGAGATCGATGTAGTTATCTGTGGGCGGGTCACTTATCTAAAAACCACATGTACTCTGAACACACACCAAACAGAGAAATAAGCACGCAGACAACAAAACAAAACCAAAACAAATAGACGAAGAAAAAAAAATTATGACAGCAAGCCAAAAACCCTTTTACAACTGTCAGAATTAGAAGCCCACAACATCAGTCATGAATGTTTATGTACTTGTCTCAGAGGCAAAGGTCTCAGTCAGAAGGGAAGTGCTCCTTATTTGGGCACGCTTGGTGGGTTTTGTTTTGTTTTGAAATCTACTGCAGCAAATTACCAGTGGGAAGCAAATGCAACGAGGTGGGCAATGATGTGGGAAACCAGTTTTAAGAAGTCAAATGTCGTCGTCATCATCATCATCATTGTTATCACACAGGTCTTTGATCATTGAATGCAGTAGCTCTAGATACAGCATTTCAAAAGCTTTCAACCAACTTGGAACCAATTTTTTTTCCCTCCAAAATAGTGTAGCGTCTCATATATTCTAAAGGACTGTACAATCACCAAAAATCACCAGAAAAGTTACTTTCACATCTAGGAATACCCTAAGATTCTATCTCTTCTGCTTTTTTCTATTCTCTGGGAACAATTTCTAGCCTTGAGCTTGCAGCTGTATTACAGATCTTTGTTTCTAAAAGCTTTATTTCTGAACTTCTCCATGTGGTTAATCAACCAGTCACCTAAAACGCAACACATTTCAAACTGAATTCATAGTTTTCTCTCTTTTCCCCAAACCAGCTTTCCCTTTTGGGTTTCCTCATATTGAATAGTGCATCGTGGTTCTTTCAAGCAACCATTCTAGAAACCTCAGGTTTGTTTGTTTATTGATTGATTGATTTTACATCACCCTATCTATCATTCATCCCCCACTTTCTAAATGGTCATTAGCCCTATTTGTTATAAAACTTATCTGTGCCAAAAAGTGATAAGTAACATCTCTCTCTCTCTGTCTCTCTCTCTCTGTCTCTCTCTCTCTGTCTCTCTCTCTCTCTCTCTCACACACACACACACACACACTTTAGTGAATCTTCAGATAACAACTCATTTTATATATGAAGAAACAGTCACACAGAATAGCTTGTAAGTGGCAGAGCCAGGGTCTGAACCTGGCCCATGTGACTCTAAAGCTTGTGGGATCAGCCTTTTGCTGCTACACTGTATACTGGAATCTGTGATCTAATTCCTGCCATAGCTTAGGTTCAGGTCCTAATACTTGCTTGACCTTTTTGACTCTTCAGAAGTACCGCATATGTAAGAAAGTGCCTCAGGGAAAGTTTCCTCTCCACTGTTCACACCTTTATGTGGCATCTCTGGTTGCTTTTACCTCTTGGCCAGCTCCTTGGAGTGACTATTCAGAACACCTCTCTGGACCATCGACTCTGCTTCAACTTAGCCTTTGGATATCATCTTTCAGGTCCTTCTTGGCTCCATGGTATGCAACCCCTGGTCCATTTCTCTCCCAGCCCCAGATTTCCGAATACCAGTCAAAACCCCAGGCCTTTCACTTATCTGGGAAGAGAGGTCAAGCAATTGCAATGGGGTATTAATGGTCCTCTCTGCCTTCATTCTTTCTCCCTTCCCAGTCCATCAGGAGTTATCTTAATTTTTTTTCCCCTGAAGGATAAAGGAGCTAATATTTTATATTGTGCTTCCCTTTTTCTTATTTAAATGTATTTTTAAAATGTTTATTTATTTTTGAGAGAGAGAAAGAGAGAGAGTTGAGCGGGGCAGGAGCAGAGAGAAAGGGAGACACAGAATCCATGCAGATTCTGTCAGCACAGAGCCCGATGTGGGGTTGGAACTCACAAGCCATGAGACCATGACCTGAGCCGAAGTCGGATGTCTAACCAACTGGGCCACCCAGGTGCCCCTGTGCTTCCTTTTTTTTTCTTTTAACGATGACTCCATTTATTTGTCTAAACAGTTTACAAAGCTTATTCATGCCACAAATTGGTTTCTGTGTAAGATATTTGAACATGGATAAATCCTAGTTAAGATTGTGCTGTAATTCACAATAGTCATGTTCACATGAGTAATATATTCTATTTTTCTTTACACTTAGAAAAAAATCAAACAACTGACTTTGGAACTAGAACAGGGTTTCTCTATCTTGACACTATTGACATTTGGGGCTTGATGATTCTTTTTGCTGTGGGGGGGCTTTCCCATGCATTGTAAGGTGTTGAGCAGCATCTCTGCCGTACCCCCGAGATGCCAGGAACACCTCCACTCCCATCAAACCCGAGTTGTAACAACCAAGAACTTGTATAGACTGTTATGACTTGATTATACTCTGCCCTTCCACATCTCCATTTGTATACTGCTCTAATTTTAGGTAACTCAGAATGTGATTGACTTGAAGATACAGTTAAAAATTTTTTTAAAAATATTTATGAATTTTTGAGAGACAGAGAGAGCTCAAGCAGGGGAGGAGAAGAGAGAGAGGGAGACACAGAATCTGAAGCAGGCTCAGACTCTGAGCTGTCAGCATAGAACCTGATGTGGGACTTGAACCCACAAACCATGAGATCATGACCTGAGCTGAAGTCAGAGGCTTAACCAACTGAGCCACCCAGGTGCCCCAAAGATACAGTCTTTACAGAAGCATTAAAATGAGGTCATTAGGGTGGATCTTATTCTGATATGACTAGTGTCCTTATGAGAAGAGGAAATTTGGACATAGGGACAGAGGGAAGAAGACCATGTGAAGACAGAGGGAGAAGACAGCCAACTACGAGCCCAAGAGAGAGGCCTTAGAAGAAAACAACGCTTCCAACACCCTGATCTTGGATTTCCCAGCCTCCAGAACTGTGAGAAAAATGCATTTCTGTTGTTTAAGCCACCCAGTCAGTGGTACTTTGTTATGGCAGACCTAAAAAACTAATGTACAGCAGACATAGCCAGATAAATGTTTCCTAGGGTCAAATCGCCCATGGTTGAGAATCATTGAACTAGCACACATGAATTACACATAGGAAACTATTATATTTACCTTTTGCGATGACAGAAAAAGTAAGTTTCTAATGACTTTTTTCTTCAAAAGAGGAAATTTAGAAAAACCTTCCCACCCTACACCTCTTTCACACCATAAATCCCTTTTAGCAGATAATTTCATTACTTAATTATTGGACAACAAAAATATACAAGAAAAAGTAGAGTAAAAGGCTATAATAGATAGATAGATAGATAGTTCCAAGGCAATGTTTCAAAGACAATCTTTCAAAAGCTTTCATTAAAAGCACTAGATCTATTTTATTTCACCCAAGCAGAAAGTCACATCGTTTTTCCTGCCCTGTGCAGTAAGATGCTGAAATATCTTGCAGTCAGCATGGCATGGCTATGGGATCCTTCCATGCCAACAGGATGAAATCTTTCTCTCTTACCCACATTCTGTCTGATATCCTGGGGCACACGCAAAGAATCTGGCTCATTATTTCAAAAGGTGCATCTGATCCATCATCCTCCCCTATCATACGGGTTCAAAAAGCCTTTGTAGATTGTCCATCATCTGCAAAATGGAGCCTAAGTGCTGTTATCTGCCTGTGGTATGTGGAAAGGAAAATGGGCCAGGGTCTGAAATGATGGTTTGGCCACCACCTTGCTGTTAGACCCCGTCCCTTTTTTTTTTTTTTTTTTTTTTTTTTTTTTTTTTTTTTTTTTTTTTGCTTTTGTGGCCTTAACTTCTTAATGTTGTATTGTAACACCTCGGTCGTGCTGCCATGGTGAGGGTTAAATGAGACAATGTAGGTGTGAGCCCTTGGCTCGGTGTCTGGTGCTGAAAGGGCTTTACCGGTTGTGGGTTGAAGTCTCCACCTCTCTAAACCTTTCCAAATACAGACCTTTCTTGAGCTATGATAGAGTTACATCCTGATAAACTCATCATAAGTTGAAAATACTATAAGTCAAAATGCATTTAATACCTCTAACCTACCGAACGTTATCGCTTAGCCTAGCCTGACTTAAATGCGCAAGGACACTTCCATCAGCCTATGGTTGAGTGAAATCATCTCACACAAACCTTGTTTTATAACAAAATGTTGACTGTCTCAGGTAAGTTACTGAATACTGTACTGAAAATGAGAAAAAGAATGGCTGTAAGAGTATGGGGTTGTTGACCCTTGTGATCAGGGGGCGGACTGGGTTGCCACCACCGCCCAGCATCACAAAGGAGGATCATAGCGCATATTGCCAGCACAGAAAGGAGCACGATTTAACATTCCAAGTGTGGTTTCTACCAAATGTGTATTGCTTTCCCACCGTAGTAAAGTTGAAAAATCGCTAAGTCCAATCATCGTAAATTGGGGGCCATCTGTCAACTCTATTCCCATCACACCAGACTGCTTCTCATTCTCCCATTGTGTCCTGAGGTTTTGCTTTTTAGATTGACACAGTCTATTTCTTTTTTTTTTTTTTAATTTTTTTAAATGTTTATTTATTTTTGAGAGACAGAGTGTGAGCAGGGAGGGGCAGAGAGAGAGAGAAAGTCACAGAATCTGAAGAGGCTCCAGGCTCTGAGCTGTCAGCACAGTGCCCAACGCTGGGCTTGAACTCACAAGCCGTGAGATCATGACCCGAGCCAAAGTCAGATGCTTAACCGACTGAGCCACCCAGGAGCCCCAACAAACAGTCTATTTCCAGAAAACTATTCAAGGTACAGGATCTGGAGGAATCTCATCCCATGGTTTCCTGTACCCAGGCTTTGCTGGAGTCGTACAGACTAGAGAGTGTGCATGTCAAGGGCCTGGCACAAAGTTGGTCCAGGGCAAGCAGCCATTAACTCCTAGTCACCTAGTGCCTAGGTCCCACTAAGTCTTCATTACCTTTTTTTTCCTTTAAGTTTATTTATTTATTTTGAGAGAGCGAGCGAGCAAGAGAGCACATGATTGGGGGAGGGGCAGAGAGAGAATCCCAAGCCGATTCCTCACCAACAGCGCTGAGCCCGATGTGGGGTTTGAACCCACAAACTGTGAGATCATGACCTAAGCCAAAACCAAGAGTCGGACGCTCAACGACTGAGCCAGCCAGGCGCCCCTCAGTCCTCATTCCTAAGTGCTCTTCCACTTCCTGCTTCGACTCCTGGCACCCTCCACAGATGCTCCACATGGAGGCCAAACTTAGCTTTTCCAAACAGAACTAGATAATTCCCCGGCACTGCCTGAAATCCTCCAGTGGACTCCTGTTTGCTCTTAGATTAAACCCAAATGCCTCAGCATGGCCGACAGGCCCTGAACGCCTACCCTTCCACGCTCATCCTGCCTCACTGTCCCCTTGCTCACTGCACTTAGGGCACAGCTGCCACTGTGCAGTTCCCTCTACCTCCCAAGAGCTTTCTCCCTCAGGCCTGTCCTGTTCATTCACCTGCACCCACAATGCTCATCTACGCCTCACCCTATCACTATCACTTTTTCAGATGTTCCTCTTGGTCTCTCAATCCGGAATAGGTCTTTTTCCACCTTTCCCTGCTCTTCTTCCTGCTTACCCCTGCCCTCCTCCCCCTGTCCCTACCTCCCACCACTATTCTTTTCATTGAGAAGAGTTTGTGGTCACATCTTTATTTACTTTCCTGTCTTCCTTTCTTGAATGCCATGAAGGCAGGGTGTGTTAAATCACCAGCTTTTAGCACAGCGTCTGGCACATGCTTGACAATCAATAAATACTCTTGTTGAGTGACTGACCAGCTGAATGAATGCTGCATTCTCTGGCATTAGTCCCTTCCTTTCTTATTTCTGGGAGGATTATTTTTACTAAGTATGTTTTGTGGGTCTCCGAGGAGAGTACAGCAAGCAGATTAAAGAATACTGTGTCTACTTTGTGTTTCCTTTAAACAGTTGGCACAATGTTTTAAAAATAACTTTTAAAAATAACAGTACTATAAATGCTAATCTATTTATCAAAAAGATATTAATGAACAATGGATAGGAAACAATAAAAAAGAACTCAATAAATCTCACTAATTTTTGAATCAGTTCCTAGCCAAGTATGGACAATATAGAAACACGAATGCAGTTTAAACAAATACATAGATTGTATTTTCATTTTGCTATTGAATAATTTCTGAACCTGCATAGAAAAATTTGTCCCTAAATTGAATTTTTTTCTCCCACTAAATGGAAGAATCTTTACTATTCTTACCACAGTGATATGGGGAATGTGGATGAAATATTTATAAAGCATATTCTGAGATTCTTTGAAGTGCCTACGAAATACTTGATGAGCTCTTGTTATTTTTGCAATGCTTTTAAGCATTTTAAACTCAAAACAGAGTAGTAAAAACAGAAATACAATTCTCCAAAAGAACAAATGCTACGATAGACTCTGAATTGAATCCAACTACCCAAGAGTTTGATTTAAGCATTCCTTTTCTTTAAACTAAAACAACTCTACAGACACTGCATTAGACTACTGCTTGCATGAGAGAGATGAAAGACAAAAATTGTCTTCATGTCAAAGTGGCACTTTCCAATTATGCACTGGCGATAAATTTCTAGCTTCATGTTTGTCTTCATTTCTCTCTGGGACTGAGAGACCAACTCTACAGAGACACTATTCCATTTCAGATAAACTGTTTTCCCACTCAGTTTAACCGAGATCCCGGACTGGATGCAGTGTCAATGGTTAGAAGAGAGAGATTTTAAAAACTCAGACACTCAACAGTGCAATGATCAAATGCTAAATCAACTTGAGAAGTAGGGAAGACTTCATTTTTGCTACCAATAACATGGTTTATCTGTCATAAAGTCAATTGCCTACTTTCCCTAAACATTTGCTACGGAACATTCATTTATATGCTTCCAGTGCCTCAAGAGCCAGTAAGTCACCAATGAACTTTTAAAAACAACCAAAGGCATAACCATTTGTTGTTATTGGTGAATGAGTTACAAAGCTTAAGAAAATGTAAAGGTAAGTATAACATTTGCAGTCTTTTAGACCAAGTATGACTACATATATAATTAGAGATTCAAAATGTCCGTATAAGCTACCTCAAAGATATAATTATTAACTGAGAGAAGAAAGAAGAAAAGAAAATGGGGAAACCTCAAAAGGGAAAAGCCATGGTTGTATTTTTACAATAAATCTTGTTAAAGGAACTGAGCCACATGTGGGAATTCAACAAGTGCAATTGATGACTAAGCTAAACAAGCAACAAAGACAAGGGAGATGTACCAACTATATGGAAGGGAGTTTACAAATCTTCCCACAAATTCAACAGTAAGAAAGAGAGCTCTATCATGGAGACTTACCATTAGTTGTCACATTGTCAATTCCAGCTGTCTTGGAGTTGGGGCGTGCACAAGCTGTGTGGCTTTACACGATGGTCTTACATACTATGACCCTGGTAGTTCAGTGTCAAGGAGGGGTCATCATTAAAGAGAAAAATTCCCAGGGCAGCCAGTGGAATAATGTATTGGTGACAAGATAACAATTTTATTCATTGATACAATACTGTGTGGTTTTAATTGTGTTTTACGACTATGAAACTTCTAATTTTCTTATTTTACGTTGAATTAAAATTAAATTTGTTGTAATTTATAATTCAAAAAAAATAAAAAAATTTAAAATTAAATGTAAGTTTCATATTAGGTCAAAGTGATAGTATATTTGCACTATATACATATGCATTATAATATATTATATTATCTATGATATATATATATATATATATATATATATATAATTTAAGCAACTATAAGCCTTATAATAAAAAAAATACAAAAAAACCCCAAAGTCTCCAGGCCCCTTCCATCCCTGATTCCCACTTTCTAGAGGCAACCATTTGTACCTCTTAGTCCAGAGTCTCTCAGTGCTCACTCTCTTCAGACTGTAACTTTCCAGTCTTCCACCAGAGTCATTGTTTGTACTGGAAGTTTGGGTGGTAAGGAAACAGTTGTCTGACTTTGTGAGCTAAGGGACATGTTTAGCTTATTAAGACTTTCAGTGAATCTCCCTATTTTTAACAATAGTTGGACCTTCAAAAGTGCTCTTTTTTAGGGCTTTATGTAGGAACTGAGTTGCTTCTTGACTAACCCTATGCCATTTCTCTGCTAAGTCATGTCATGAATTTGTTAACGCATCCCATCTATTACCATTTTCTCTTCAGTTCTCTTTGTCTAATTGTAGGTTTATGCTTTTTAAATTACTTTTCTGCCACTTGAGATAAACATATGTTTAATCTAGTATGTATTTCTGATTTTTTTTCTCAATTATTCAATTATTTCAATTATTCATGACAATTATTCAAGTATCTACCTGTTTTGGGTACAATATTTCATTTTTCCACTGTATGCCAGCCTGATTAAAATTAGCCACAATATATCATTTACAGGGTGTTGCTCCCAGTCACACTTAGGAACTTTAATCTCCAACAGATTTCCTTCCCAAATCATTCTGGAAGTTCCAGCCTGGGATGGAACTCATCCAGTTCCATGGGATGAGTCCTGGGATGACTCATCTCCATTGTAAGAACTAGTGTTTTTGACCACAATATGGTATCTGCTGTTTACCCCTTCTTCTGCCCTGAGTTGCCACAGTGATGTGTCAAGATGCTCCAATGACAATGATCAGTCAGTTGTGCCCTAGACACTAATCCCAGGCATTTTTTACCTGAGACTGAAAAAAATCCAGCCCTATTGGTACCACCATCACCAGTGCCACCACCACAGTCAATGTCCTGCTCTTGACCCAAACTTCTCCGGTTAAGCACAATTTCTTTTCTTTCTTTCCCTTTTTTTTTAAGTTTATTTATTTATTTTCAGAGAGAAAGGCAGAGAGAGAAAGAGAGAGAGAGAGAATCCCAAGTAGGCTCCATGCTGTCAGCAAGGAACCCAACAAGAGGCTCAGACTCACGACTGTGAGATCATGACCTGAGCTGAAATCAAGAGTTGGATGCTTAACCAAGCGAGCTGCTCAGGGGCCCCTCGGCACAATGTCTTTTACATACTTCCTAGAAGGTTCCCCTATGTAAATAACCTTGAATCCCAAAGTAGAGATAGCTCGGGTGCAAGTTAAGTAATTTACCCAAAGTCTATAGGCCTCCAAGAACATGACTTTAATTACTACAGGTCCAGAAAGCTGTCAGTACATTTTTCATTAGTTAGGGAGGGCTTGAGATTTCAGCAGTGTTCTTAGTGTCAAAAGAAGAAGAGTAAAGTAAAGTGGGTGTTCAAAGGGAGTGGTTGGAGTTCCAACTGGTGGGTTTGGGTAACTGCTGTCTACCTACTGATCTGACTGGTGGACAGTATCCTATTCTTCCCTCATTAATATGTGAGTCCTATCTGACCTGCTCAAAGAGAACAACCCCTTTAAACAGAGGAAACCTGTGTTTCAATCATTGACATATTGGTGATTTTTCTATCCTATTAGTATCTCCAAGCTAAGTCTCAAGGTCCCAAGGTGGGAGTAAAATGACCAAAGAGGAAATGAAATGGACAGAATAAACATCTTCTTTTTCTAAGTAAGATTAAAAATGGTAAAAGTTTCTCAGTCTTATGCGATCTAATATAAGACCAATCTCCCCATAGAATCTCTCCCAGATCTTAGCTGGTTAGGAATTAATCTCTTCTGCCACCAAACTCTCAAAGAACTTTCTTTTTACTCATGTCAAACAGTGAATCACAGTGTTTCTAATGTCACAGTTCTTGACATCAACATGTAAACTAAGGCTTTGAGAGACGTCCTGGCTAAGATAGAGGGAGTGGTAAAAGGGGGAAAAGCATTTCTGGAGGAGAAGGGCATGTGTAGAAGCATCAGGCCATAAGAGAGTAGGCTGTTCTCCAGAAGCTACAAATGGGTCGGCACCGTTGAATGGAAGTGCTTATGTTGTAATACGACTGAACACAAGGCTCGAAGAGTGAGGAGCATTAAGGCAAGAACCAAACCCAGCTGGCCTCATATGCCTTGCACAGGAGCTCAGACCATCCTGGGGGCTCTGAGAATCGCAGCAGGAGTTTAGGCAGAGAAATCATCTTTGGATTTAGTGAATCTGTTAGGTGGTAGCTTTTTTCCTTTTATTTAAAGACTTAAAAAGGAAGTGATGTTTTGTTTTTGGAGTATATTTTACTTTATGCTCTCTCTTGAAAACAAGCATTGAATTTTTTCTCACTTTTGTGCTTATTACATATTAATTTTAAATTAGACACACTAAGAGGTTTAAATTAGAATAGTTCTTCACATGTTCTTTCTTTTGTGGTCGAGCAATCTTTTCTCAATGCATTTTTAGGAGACTTTACATGTCTGCTAGCCTCAGACTGGCTGTAAGAATATTCCAAACCCACTTGCAATTCCAATTAGTCATAGATCAAAACATTAATGTGTACAGATTAAATCAGAAGTCCTCATGCTTTATTTCCTAATATCATCTGTCTTTGCTTTGAAAAGCACACCAATGGATTCTTCTGCATCTGTACACCCCAAAGGCAATTTAATCTCCCTTGGCCAACATTAGAGCTTTAAAGTAACTCTATGCTATGATGTATTTTTCCTCCTTTCCCAAGTTTAAGCATTATATAATTCCCTTTTTATCACCCTCATTCTTGTAGACGGTCAGTTGCCACATTGTTTATAGTTTTTAACATCACCTAAAAGAAACCTTGCAAGCTTAAAGCTAAGCAAATCGAATTTTCTACATATTGTCATGTGAAACTGAACATAGGCAAGGACGTGGTCTAGAATTTATTAACACATGTCGCTTTGCAATATTTTTACTAATTCAGTATTTTCAAAGATTTTGGAAGTAAAGAACACTCATTTATAAACCTTAAATGTTTAAGAGGACTTAAATGTTTACTGTGTCTATCTATCTTTGAGTAGATATTCCATACATGTGGGTTTCCCACTTAAATTGAACCTTATACATTAAAGTGTCTAATTTTATTCCAGTGTTAAACTTACATATAGAGAACTTTAAAAATTTTGATTCTATATTTTAATGCCATATTAAACAAATTAAAATTTTTCGTGATTATTCATGGTTGCCATTATAAAAGCACCAGTACCTAGGCTGAAACATCTTTTGAAACTATCGAATGAGGGCCATAGGATCTTGTCTGCATGAAATGATGGCAGATAGGTATTGTTTTACTTTGGGTATCTAATTTAGGAATTCCTTCTCCTTTGCTATTGATTGGATTATCAGTCGATAAATCCTGCAGTCATCAATGAAAAGTAAAAGACTTCTTAGTGTTCAGCTTTTATGTAACTGCTATTTATACTCAACATGCACTCAAAAGCTAAATAATCAGCCTTATCAAGCTTATACATAAAAAAAAAAAAAACAAATAGAATGTGAAACAGAGTCAAAGCCTCCTTTTCAAAAAGGCTTAAGTGTATGGGATTTGTACAGTAATATTCGATGCTCGGAGTCTTATTACATTTCCTGGCTGTTTTTAGAGATGAAATTTGCTACAAGACTGACCTCTGGGAAAATAAGGTGTTACTCATCTGCTCTGTAGGACGCCAACTCTTTTTTTTTTTTTTTAATGTTTATTTATTTTTGAGATAGAGAAAGAGTGCGAGCAGAGGAGGGGCAGAGAAGAAAGAAACAGAATCCAAAGAGGCTCCAGGCTCTGAGCTGTCAGCACAGAGCCCAACATGGGGCTCGAACTCACGGATGGCAAGATCATGACCAGAGCTGAGGTCGGACACTCAACCGACTGAGCCACCCAGGTGCCCCCATGCCAACTATTTAATGGTTGCTGACAAACACAAAATGTATCACTTTGGGGTCTGAAGATATATATATAATTGTTTCCTAATTTCACTGAATGTCATACTCTGAAACCGTATTTCAATTTCATTGAATAATAATATTCTGAAAATTAAGGATGACTTAGGTTAACACCCCAAATTTACCCTTCTTTTTTAAATCCAATCTTAAAAAAACATTTTTAAATGAATTGAACAGACAGGACAGTGGAAATTAATGAAAACCTTATTCACCTTTCAGTCTCTCTTTCCAAAAACTCAGCTTTTCATATTAATTAATTTAAAATCCATTCATTCATTATTCAACAAATTAGTTACTTAATTTTTAAATACTGAAGTATAAACATTAAAAAAATTAAAAAAAATTTAAAAACTGAAGTATAGTTACATACAATATTATATTAGTTTCAGGTGTAGAACAGAGTAAGTCAACATTTATATACATTACAAAATGCATTTAAAGTCCATTCACTCATCATTCAACACATTAATAATGAACATTTAAAAAAGTGCCTAGTAGGTGTTAGTTTATGAATACGCTATGCAGTTTTCCCACAAGTTATAATTCACTCACTCATTCACTCATTTATTGACCCAACCAATATTTATTGAGAAGTTTCTATGTGTCAGACCCTTGGAAAGTGCTGGGAATGCAAAAACCAGTAAGACATGGACACTGTTAGAATCTTTCAGACTAGACTGCAATCTCTTTGACAGCAGAGATTTAGTGAGAATTAAATACTAAAATATGGTTATGCTCATAAATGAATTGTTTATAACTTCGTGTACGTTGGCTAAAGCTTTGACCTATGGATTCATTGAATACTCATGGAAAGAGAGAGAATTTAATCTGAAGCCCCACAAATTTTGTTCCCAGATGTTCCAAGTGAATTCTGCTATCCACTTAGGATTAGTTTTGCATTGTCCTTTTTGATCATAGGATGTGCTTCATGCAATCAGCTTGTGCTGCGGTATGCATATGCCATGTGTAACACATTTTTTGCTACTGACTACAATGATTGAAGTCAGATGTTATAAGCACTATTCCTAATAGTGTCATAATGCTGGTGTTGAGAGAAAAGGCTCACTCATACTCTTCTGGTATAGACCCCCCAGGCCTATCCTTTCTGAGGTTATATTTGTTTAACAGCATTCTCGAGACAAAGCCTCTGCCTATTTTCCATTTCAAAAGAATATTTCTTATTGTAAAATCTCAGACAAGACAGGAGGGGCTGTTGTGGCAGTTTAACTTGGGAGATGTGTTTAAATGAGGAAAGCATTGCGGAGCCCATCACATCCTTTGAGACAGTTCTTTCGATGGGCAATTGCCTTATTTGCCGGGTATGTGTATGTGGGTACATTTGCACGTGGGAGGCCCTGGTGCACCAGAAAAGGTCAGTGACCTGAGGGGTCGAATGCCCTCCATTCTCCACTTACAAGGCACAGGAAGTTGAGGAAGTTACCCTCTCTGTGCACTCATTCACTTGTATATAAATTGGGGATAGTAATAGTTATCTCATAGGTATCGCAGATTATGTGTGTATATGTATGAATTTTATTATGAGTTGTCCATGGTATATACAGGATGGCTTATTAACCACGAATATTATATGTGCTATGGGCATATCCCATTTCTGAAAGAACAAAAATCCATATTACAAGTATGTTAAAATATGTCATATTTCCCCTCATGATTCAGAATACACTATATAATCTTTTGGCAATAATGATAGCTAATATTTCTTGAGTGCTGTTATTTCACAGGCACTGTGCTAAGCATATTCAGTGTTCATAATGATCCGTTGTGATGGGTACTGTTATTACTTCTGTTTTATGGAAGAGAAACTGAGTCACAGAAAAGCCAAGTACCTTACCCGTGATCACTACCTAGTAAATTGTGGGGGATCTGACAACCTGACTCTGTTTTTAAAAAACAGCTTTATTGAGCTATAACTCACACACCATATAACTCACCCATTTAAAGTGCAAATATTTATTGAATAGATACTATATTCCAGACAGTTATGTCAGAGACTTAAAGAAAACTCCTGTCCTCATGGGGTTTATTGAAGAGGAGAGATAAACAATTTAAGAGTTACAAAAGTGATAAATGCTCTAACCAAGATGTAAACGTAAATGTAAATATAAATGGAACCAAGATGTGGGACCTCAATGGAGGAGCACCCTAATTTAGCCAAGGGGGCATGGAAAGGGTACATAAAAGGGCAGAAAGGCTTTCCTGAGGGGTGCCTTAGTGCCAGAACTGGAAGGATGAGCAGAGATTATCTAAGTGAAGAATGAGGAAGACAATCTGGGCACAGGGACAGCGCATGCACCACAAGGGAGCCCAGCACAGACTATGCATGGCTCATGCCTAGTTCCATCATGCGTGATGTGTTATGATGGATGTGAGGTAGTGGAGGCAGGTTAGCCTGCCTGGAGATAGGAGCGAGCGAAAGACTGTAGTGGGATTTCTAGGCCATGTAAGGAGTTTGGACTTTATTTCATAGCTCTGTGTTTCCCAAACTACTCAGTCATTATTTTGCCATATAAAGAGAGTGGCTGAACTGTCTTTTTTTAAGTTTATTTATTTATTTTGAGAGAGAGAAACCACATGTGTGAGCAGGGGAGGGGCAGAGAGGAAGACAGAGAGAATCCCAAGCAGACTCTGCACTGTCAGCAGAGAGCCCAATGCAGGGCTCGAACCCATGAACCATGAGATCATGACTTGAGCTGAAGTTGCATAACTGACTGAGCCACCCAGGTGCCCCTGAGCTACTATTTCTATATTGTTTTGTATATCTACGTAAACATATGTGTATGTACATATATATATATACACAGATGTAGATGTATAGATATATAGATATATTGACTCAAATTGCCTAAGTTTAATAAAAATGGAAAATTTCTATTACCACCTATAAGCAGAAAACCAGTATCACCTGTCATAAATAGAAGGAAACTGTTCCAGTATATACAGTGAGAACCAAATGATGTTATTAAATTCTAGTTGAATTCCTAGTTGTATTTGCAAGTCAAACTCAGCCTGAAACCTGTCTTCCCTTTGATAAGAATAGAGTGAGTGCAGTGGGTTTAAGGGAGATGTTGAAGACAAATTAGCCCTTGTTAAGACTTTCTCATTGATAAAGCCAGAAGGTTGAAAGAGATTCAAAAAGGAAGGGAGTGGCAACAACAGATGTTGGTGAGGATGTGGAGAAAGAGGATCTCTTTTGCATTGTTGGTGGGAATGCAAGCTGGTGCAGCCACTCTGGAAAACAGTATGGAGGTTCCTAAAAATAGAACTACCCTATGACCCAGCAATTGCACTACTAGGTATTTATCCAAGGGATACAGTTGTGCTTTTTCGAAGGTACACATGCACCCCAATGTTTATAGCAGCACTATCAACAATAGCCAATGTATGGAAAGAGCCCAAATGTCCACTGATGGATGAATGGATAAAGAAGATGTGGTGTATACACACACACACACACACACACACACACACACACACACACTGGAGTATTACTTGGCAATCAAAAAGAATGAAATCTTGCCATTTGCAACTACGTGGATGGAACTGGAGGGTATTACGCTTAGTGAAATTAGAGCAAGACAAAAATCATATGACTTCGCTCACATGAGGACTTTAAGAGACAAAGCAGATGAACATAAGGGAAGGGAAACAAAATAATATAAAAACAGGGAGGGGGAAAAACAGAAGAGACTCATAAATATGGAGAACAAACAGAGGGTTTCTGGAGGGGGTGTGGAAGGGGGGCATGGGCTAAATGGGTAAGGGGCACTAAGGAATCTACTCCTGAAATCATTGTTTCACTATATGCTAACTAATTTGGATGTAAATTAAAAAAAAATAATAAAATTAAAAAAAAAAAAAAGGAAGGGAGTAACTTTCCCACTATGTGATGCACTGTTTTAGATTCTGCGACCAAGTACTGATACTCAGATACTGATGGGTATGAGTACCCAAGGAGTCACTAAAGGATTTTTTGCAGAAACACGTATGATATCAGGATGGCACTCCTAGAAAGATCATCCTGGGCTGGCCTGGAGAATGAGCTGGAGGCCAATCAGCCCAGAGGGGGTCATTCCAATAATCCAGGTGAGAAAAGAGGAACAGAAAGAAGTGGGTTATCTTTACTGTACGTGTGTATGTGATACTACTCTGGTAATGGGTGAGGCTTTACTGGGTGCTAGCTTTTAAAAGAGCAGGAGCTTGGGTGGCTCAGTTGGTTGAGCGTCCGACTTCGGCTCGGGTCATGATCTCACGGCTCGTGAGTTCAAGCCCCACGTCGGGTTCTGTGCTGACAGCTTGCAGCCTGGAGCCTGCTTCAGATTCTGTGTCTCCCTCTCTCTCTGCCCCTCATGGTCTCTCTCTTTCTCTCTCTCTCTCAAAAATAAACATTCAAGAAAAAAAAATTAAAAGAGCAGGAAACTGACTACTAGGCTTTCTAGCTGTTGTGGGGAGGGGTTCGAGGCTCGTGTATACAAATCCTTCCTTCATTGGACTAGGCCTTTAATTGTTACCAAGGCAGTTAAGTGGTAGTATTTCTTCCTTGATTTGGGGGTGGGTGTGGCCAACTGAAGTGAGCCCAGAAACTGGCTCTAAGCCTTCATGTGCTTATCCCTTCTG
Organism: Panthera uncia; assembly: GCF_023721935.1. Lineage (NCBI taxonomy): Eukaryota > Metazoa > Chordata > Mammalia > Carnivora > Felidae > Panthera > Panthera uncia. Next base: position 93,510,474 of record NC_064809.1, on the reverse strand, counting down.
CTTCACTGGATTTTCTCAGTTTCTCTGCTTTGACCTCACCCTCATCTCCTGCCCTCATCAGCTTCTTTGTGTCAGTGTCGCTTTCTGTCAGATCACTGTCAGCGACCCAGGGAAATGGGCAAACAAGGCCAGGGCATGCTGCTCCTGAACCCGCAGGATCGCCAGGGCAGCTACAGGGTGGCTGGAGTCTAACAGGCCGCACGCAGCACAAAGTGATTCATCCAACTTTCTGGGGATCAGTCAAGAAGATAGGCGGTGTCATCCTGTTTACGAAATCTCTTTGCGATTTCATTGTAGTGAGTAGAAGAAGGTGATGACAAAGTATAAAATGGGGCCAATTCTAGCCCACACTGTGACTGGGTATTTTATAATTGCAAGATATTCAAAAATCGCATTCAGACTTTTATCTTATGAAGAAACATTTTAAATATGATCTCTCTGGAAATGTATTACTCTTCAAGCGGAATAAGTTTTCCCTGTGCCAAAAACCAATGGCAAAATGCACAAAAGACTGACTGGCAAAGAAGACAATGCCAATAGTCATTAAAATCTGATTTATAATGTATGTGTGACTGTGACATTCTGGAAATCTAAAGTAATATACATATTGACAAAATAAAAACTAAAAAAAATTCACCATTAAAAAGCTTTGATTGAATATCTTGAACAATGTGTTCTACACTTTCAAAATTGGGGGGCTATGTACAGCACCTATATTAGTAGAAAGGTAATTGAGAAAGACACTGTATGCACAATTGTCTGGTAAGAGTTTATCTAATTCTCCCTGACAAAAGCATATGGGTCCCTTTTGAACATGGAAAGATATTACAGGAAAGCTCACCATCTTCTTTTTCTGAGCCACATATTTTAGGAATTCAGCAGAGATGTGGGGGGAAAAAAGGCAGGAAAGAGAAAACTCAACCACATATCTACACACCTAAGAACCAGAGGCTACCACAGAGATTCTTCAAAGTCGTCTTCTATAGTGGGAGGATTTCCTTTAAATCCTTTTCAAAAGCATATGGCTGGCTTTGAAAGCTTAAATGGCATTTGTCAACCATCAGTAAATCTTTAAAATTGTTTCTGCAAATAGGCTAACTCGGTTTCGGCTTTTCCCATTAATCTTTAGGTAGGACCACTGAAGACTTTTTCAGAGCCTCCAGAATGCCTTGATTAAAAGGCTCATTCAAGAGGGAAGGCTTTAGCATTCACCTTGGGTACATTGTCATTTCTCTAGGGTATTCATGGGCTGTTATTTCAACTCTGCAATTGTGCCCCAAACAAGACATTTTTTTCTGCAAAGCTTTGAGTAGAGACATTCTTCAGTGAATTACTGAAATCTTGCCCTTTCTATTTGTCACAGCTTGTTATTTTTTTATCAAGTGTAATCAGTTCAAATAAGTGCCTTGGTTTGACAACTTTACAATTGTTATTATCTAAAAGAGACAACACTTTATTTTATTTCTCCAAGGGTACCAGTAGTCCTGCTCAAACTACATATACTTGTCTTGGGAGCTGTCTTGCTTACCAGTTCATTATTTATAGCATAGTTTCTGGTGATCAAACAGAGAAACAAAATAGATGAAGTCTAAAACATGAACAATATTCAATTATAACCTTTAAGCTCCACAATGCCTAGTGAAAATTAATCTGCTTATCACACATTAATATTATATAATGTTCCTTGCTCTCTATAATATTTTAAAAAGCCTTTATGTCAACTTTATAGAAATATTGTGAGAATTAATGAGAATTCACATAAGACTCTGGGACATTTTTGGATGTAGTGTTGCTATACAAGTTTAAACAATACAATAGTTCTCAGAATTTCCATGACGTTAAAGCACACCTATGTAGGGACTTCACCTGAGGTTTATCTCCAGAATTTAGAGCATTTTCATGGAAATGACATGAACAGAACAAGTAGTTTCTAGGCATGGTATTCAGAATTATGGCAACTAAAATTACTGTCCATGTCATTTTCATGCAATCTGCCAATTGGCCTCAATTATTCTAGTCTTGCATGTCCAATGGAAAATATCAACTTTGATCTCTACCATCATTCCAAGATGTTTTTTGAGGGTACTAATTATCACTGAAGTTACATGCAGATAACACCATCCTTGGGAAAAACACTAAAAACTAGCAAACAAAACCACTTTGATTACCCCAAGAAAGATCAAGATAATTAGAGACTCCCTTGGAATGACAGCCAGCCATCCCTCATGTAGATGTTAAAAACGACAATGGAGAATCTATAGTATCTTTAGTACTAAGACCCCTGGCATTTATTGTGTTCCTATTTCTTCAAGGCCAAATTCACTCCAAAGGTACTTCCACACCAGTGAAATGTTGAACAATTCTCTTACAACTGTACGATTATCTTTATCACCTTTTAAAATAACTTTTTATTAATGAAAACTTATCAACATTCCAAAAGCAAGTAAAAATAGTCATCACAGTTAATGTTAAGGCAAAGGTCATATTTGGAAATTCTTTGTGTAGTCCTGGGGAAGCGTAGGAATCAGACAGACCTCTTTTCAAATCCCCTCTCTCCATTATTTATTAGGTTTGTGACCTTGGAAAATTCTTTAACTACTCTGATTTCTTTATTTATAGAACAGAAATAACAAATCTCACTGGTTTGGTATCAGCAGTAAATAAGATAACATATGGAAAGTCTGGCACATCGTAAACGGTGGCTATTTTTGCCAAAAAAAAAAAAAATCTGGTCTACATTATTTTCTTTATTGCCTTCCTCATTCTCCAAGTATTCAGACCCTGCCTCACCTAACTATTTTGGTAACTCTCATTATCACTCAAGATTCACTGCAATGTTAAAATCAGTGGCATTCTCCTCATTTCCAATGAGGACATTTTGCCAATTTCACTTAGGAATAGCTCCCGAAAGAACCATAATATGTTCTCTCTCCTCAGTTTCCTTAAATTTGGAAAATCTGAAAATGACATCCAGCTCTTAGATACCCAAAAAACCCTTTTAATTCCTTATAATTTGCCAGATTTCCTTAGCCACTACTCATAAAAGACCATGGCAGCTAGAGGAAGTCATTAATCACATGTAGATTCTGTTTTGGTTCTTTGGTCAGGTAGCCAAAAGCAAAATAGTGTCATCATTAAGAACTGTAGCTGTAACACATCTTTTTGTATTACTTTCTTTTTATCTCCCAAACAAATGGATGATTTTTATTTAATCAGCTACCTTTACTTTCCATTTCTTCATCATCTTCCCAGTTTAAAGGTATTGATGCAAATGATTTTTCTCTGTATGATACTCTCAATTCCACATTACCTAATATTTTACCAAGCAAGAAGTCCTGAGTACTGCAAGCTTAGTAAGAACACCTCAAATTTTTTGAACTCTATTTAATGAAAGGAAATCCTTGCTAAAATGAAATGAAGGAATGTTAAGCCCTTTCAGGATTGATATTACAGAAGTAACATAATTTCATAATCTTCCTTGCTCCTTTAATTCTCTTCTTCATTCATATAGAAAGATTATACCAGTATATTTTGTCCTCATTAAAAAATACAAACAGAAAACTGTTCTATTCAATAGATAATCCTCATAGCAGTCTGTCTTTAATTCATGACTTTCTACTTCTACATAAAGGCCCAGGAATCACTCAAGTACACCAGCCATCTAGTTGGTGGCAGCCTGCCAGTCTTCCCAGGTGCAGTGTTGGATAAAAAATTATCTCATTCTATTGAGTTCTAACAGTGTGCTAGACATTGTGCAATGGAAAGAAGCACAGAACAGGTGCAACAATTACTGCCTTTCAGGAGTTCATGGTTGAAGACCACAAAACATCTTTGCTGTTGCTGTTTCACTAAATTATTTTTACTTAGATTTTTCTGGGTGGTTAGGAAGTGGCATTTGATAACCTCTGTGCTGCGTGAATTACCAGGGACTGCTTGTTTTCTAATTTCCAGTTAATCAGTTTATGTTACCTAAAAAGGGAGTTTTGAGGTAAGTTTCTACTGGAGGAATTGAGAAACCTACTTTTGCCAGGTGTTAAAAGGCAGGAGGCTTACCTGATGGGCCAGGAGAATATAAATATAGGAAGGGAGGAAGTTTACGCAGCTGTTTGGGAGATGGAGTTGCGCTAGTATGGTAGTATTTTGAGGCTCTTCTATAACTCCCTGAGGAATCCTGGGAGACAGAGTTTTGTTTAAAAGACAGGTGGAGGAAAGCCAAAGGGCATAAACATTCTTTGGGACAGTAGAAATACCAAACATATATACATATGATTAAGATGGGACAGAAACTGGCTACAATGTTAAAGGAGCCTATGGAACAGAAAGAGGAAGAAAATGGAGGAGGAGGAGAATTAAAGTCTGAAATAATTTTCAGGATCCCACAGAGGGCTGGCCATTCTCAGAGAGCAGCACGGCCTCAATGTGGTAAGTCCGATTACTCTCCCAAGAAACATGGTATACTGCCTTGTCTATTCCCTCCCTCTTCTAGACTAAATCTTTCTTAACCAGTTGTAGGGAATGCTATGGTATGCTGATCCAGTGACCCCCCTTCAGGACTGAATCACTCATCTCCGCAGCTAGAGCTCCAGCGGAGTCACCCTGCTGAGCAATTAAAGGGAGCCTCCTTGCTCAAGGTCACACTCTGGAAGGGGGTTGGGAGGGGAAGACTTACCTCCAGCAACTGGTCAGTTTGAGGTCTGAAGGGATGCTTCTGGAGAACCACGCCAATGTTAAAGCTCCCATAGGATTGGCTGAAGGCTTTGTTGCGGCCTCATCTAGGTTCCACTTCTGCTGGGCAATCCTGCCTCCTTCACTCCCCTCCCTGGCTACAGGTCTTGAGGGCATGCCCCAGGAAACTTTCTGAACTCAAATCTCCAACTCTGAGCCTGCTTTCCAGGAAAACTTTTCTTTTCTAACCTCCAATCCCATCTTCTGAACATAGAAATCTCATGCCAATTTTTAATGTTCAAAGAATTTCAAATTAAATATCACTACTAGAATAAATCAAAGCAATGATGATATTGAATGTACCTTATTCAAACAACATACATATCCTCATAGAGTCTAGCTTGTTGGAACTCACTTTAGTATGGAGTTAGCACTATTTCCCTTGTATCTACTTAAGGGCTATCATTGTAGCTTCCATGATATAATTATGATTTTTCTTAACTTGGTTGTTCTTGTTTCTGTCTCTTTCACCCCATCTTCAAGATCCGTCTGGAGCCTTACCTCTCCTCTATTTATGTTAACTCCTCTGGGCCATCATCATCTTCCTAAAAACATTTAGTAAGTGTACTGGATGGTTTAGATTTCTGAATATGTCAGATAGTACTAGCTAGATTGGAAATTTTGGTGAGTTGAGGTTGTCATAGTCTTCTTTGTATTTCACATGTAGTTCCATATAGTTTATTCTTTACACTGTTCCTGGTTCTGGGGAAAATACGTGGGAGTACATATGTCTGCCCCTCCCACCCCCGCAACCCCTATCTCTCATCTCTTTTTTTCTTCTCACTCAACAAGTATTTTCTTGGTACTTACTATGTGGCCGGCACTGTGCTAGGTTCAGGGGGTTCTACAGTAAACAACATAGACATAGTGCCTGTCTTTCTAGAGTCTGACATTGAGATACTTGTAATGGAAAGACATTAAACTAATTGTAAGGCAAATGATTATTTAATTATGATTTTAAGTGTTATGAAGAAATATAACATATTTTGATACAAAAATGACTTAAATAATCTTTATTAAACTAACATGTAAGTCTCCTATATCATAATATATTCTGGCAGAGGCTATATCACTTTGACCAAAGATGGATGCATGAAAGAGCTATCAAGTAACTTCTGAGACAATGCTTTGTTTTTACCTATGCCAAAAAAGGCCTCCAAACACTTTTGGCTTAAAAGCCAGATAAGGTCAAGGACTTTTATATGGCTACTTGAAATTTTAGAGATTTCATACACATTCACAGACAAATACACACACACACACACATGGATATATATTACATACAGAAAATACAATTCATATATACTAGCACTTACTCTAATAACCTTCAGAAAAATAAATAAGAAGTGTAAGAGAGATATAATCTTCAGAAGTAGAGCGATAAATTAACTTGTGTTAATATTTCCTTCAGTACTCTATATAAATTGGTCTTGAAGCTACCTGGCCAATTAGACACTTGAAGAGAGGGACTTCAATAATCATAACTGTCATCATCATAGTTGACATTTATCGATTACTTGCTACATGTTAGGTGCTGTCTTGATTGAGTAGTGTGCAGATTCGATTACCTTTATCTTTCTGTACAGTAAGTACTATCATTGCCCCATTTTATAGGTGGGGAAACCGAGGTTTAGAGATATAAAGTCATTTCCTCAAAGTCACATAATGAGTAAGTCACGGAGCTAAGATTCTAACCCAAATGTTTCTGGTGCTAAAGTCTGGGGAAAGTTCTTAACTGAGGCTAAGAGACTGTGCGGTCTGACTCTATACCGAGCTGCCGTACAGAACTGTGCACTGAACAATTCCTAGAGTTGTGTGGTCCAGTGAGCTTGATCACCTTGGCACTGTTCAAACACAGATGCCCAGGTTCATTTCCAGATTTACCGAATCAGAATTAGGAATGTGAACTTTAAAAAAATCTCCATAAGTGATTCTGACTTTTGCCCCAGTTATGAACTCTTGAACTAGAGTATAAACACATTCAAATATTTATGGAATTTTACCTAAAATCTATTGTTAAGTGGCTAAATGTGCTATAACCATAATACTGCAACCAGATTTTTAATAAAATATAATCACAGTTGAAGTTTTTTTAAGCACATTTTTCTTCTTTGTTGATTTTATACTAACTTGTAAATGCATTACACTAGTCATGACACAATTAAATATTAAAAATTCTGACTCCTTACAGCCCATTGGTCTCCTTGTATGACTTCAGCTACATTGGCTTAAGTTTGCTCTGAAGAGTGGTTGACAGATGAGAAACAAAGGTTATTCGGGACATTTCAGTCATGTTTTCTGAAACCTTGGGCAAAGGCGTTGGATTTGAGGCACTGGGTGATGTTAAGCATGGTGGATCTTTAAGTAAGGGGTGGCACAATCAAAGCCAGCAAGAAGAAGACAGAATTGACCAAAGCACAAAGGTAAGCCAGTGGGGCAGGGGTGGGGGGAAAGTAAGGAGATTGCAGTGGTCTAGATGAGACTTCTCCAGTGTGAATCCATCACAGAAGAGGATTATTGACATCCATCAGGTGGGACAATTACTCCTAGGGACAGAAGAGGAAATGACACTTGAGAAGAGCCTGAAGTAAGAATTTTTACACATGGAGATGGGAAAGCAACCAGTCCAGCCAGAAAGACTGCTAAGAGCGGAAGTCCAGAGGTAGGAAAGCAAGGGGTGTGTTAAGGAAGGTGTGTTCAGGCATCCAATTTGCCTGAAGAATAGAAATTTGAAGGGACAGTATGGAAAAATAAGGCCACAATGTAGAATCACAGAATTTTACAGCCGAGTGGAGCTTTAGCTCTAAATGAATCTAGTATTTCAATTTGCTAATGGAGACACTAGAGATAACGAGATATTAAATGGCAAGTAGAGACCAGGTGGAACAGTCTCCAGGATTCCTGCTGTTGGAGCACAGCTGGGCACGATTTGAGGGACTGTGGGGACCTTGTGTGTGATGTGGAGCTTTTCAGTGTTGCTGAAGCTTTCTGAACAGGGAAGTGACATGATCATTATGAAGTTTAGGAAGGTCAATTTGGCAGCTCTGCACATGTGAGATGAGAGCGAGGTAAGGAGAGCAATTAGGAGGCTGAGGGTGTGTGTGCCAGACATAGATAATGGGCTTTATTAGCCCCATTTCACAGATAAGGAAACTGATCGTTGGACTGTGGCCAAACCCAGGCCTGGCAGATTCCAGAATGTGTGCATTCTGAGGCTGCAGTAGGAGGTCAGTGGTGGTGTGTTTGAGAGTGATTTCGAGGCACCTGCATGGCTCAGTCGGTTAAGTGTCCAACTCCTGATTTCAGCTCAAGTCATGATCTCACCGTTCGGTCAGTGGGTTTGAGCCCCGCATCTGGCTCAGTGCTGACAGCATGGAGCCTGCTTGGGATTCTCTCTCCATCTCGCTCTCTCTCTGCCCCTCTGCTGCTTGCACACTTGCTCTCTCTCACTCTCTCTCAAAATAAATAAACTTAGAGAAATTAAAAAAAAAGTGATTTCAATGGAATGATGGGAGTGGCAGGCTGATTTCAAAAGGAATGAAAGAATGAGTGGATAGTAATGAAATGGCAGCAGTGACTATAGCCTCTTCTTTGAAGAATTCTGGCAATGAGAGGAAGGAGAAAGAGGGACAACAGTGTGGAGAAATAGCAGAACAGAGGGAAGAATGCCTCATTCCACCCACAGGAAACATTTCTAGAACATGCATATGTGTCTGATACTATGCTAGGTAGTGGGGAACACCATGATAAATCAGTTAAGGAGGGAGAAATAGAGGAGGCCCTGGTAATAACTATCTTTAAATGGAAATCCTTTTATCAGATAACATGCCAGGTTACCAACTTTAATATATAAAGTGATATGAACCTTTTAGACTTCAAACTTCTAGAAGACAATGAATGGATATTGTCTTCATCTTGTGTCCTCCCATAGCACCTTGCATAGCACACTCTGAATAAAAGTTTGCTGAAGGAGTAAACCATGGGTCCGGAGATGAAGGGGAAATCCAAGATGGTTGGGGGGTGGCTTTGGCAAAAAGGTGGGACACGTGCCTTTTGAGACATAAGGGATGGAGAGGTGGGGTAGGGAGGACTCATAGGTCATCAGAAGCCTGCAATTCCAGATGCAATGCTTATGACCAGAAAAGGTGCAAGAGTTGAGATTACTGACCCTCAGATGGGAGATACTCTGGCAATGAGAATGGATAGGGGGCAATTTCTGGGGGAAGATCTGTTATAATTTTGTTTTCAGCAAAGGCTGTGATGACCAAGGGCCCTCAGAAGTGAGTAGGATTGACTCTCAAGATACAGTAGAGTTGAGAGTGTCATTCAGAAACCGTTCATTCATGTATTTTTGTTTTGGGGTTTTGGAAAAGGACATGGAGAAGGAAGAAACCTAACCCCGTCTTAGAGTTGGAAACAGATGTGGGGTCTAAGGCAGGTTGGAATGGAAGCCACTATGGTAAAGGAGGAGGAAGAGCCAGAGCTGGAGGACTCCTGAGAGCAGAAGCTGCTTGTGGAGGAAGCCCCGAGTCTGCTTCCATATCCACTTTTTCCACATGCAATGCCTGTGCATTAAACATTGCTGGGACATTCATTTGCAAGTCAAGCATTCCTTGCCATATGTAAAGAAAATCGAGGGTGACCTTTGCACTAAAAATGGACCCTGGATGACTTCTCTTATTTAGCAGAGGCCAAAACAGATGAGAAAGGGTAAATGGTATCCTTCTGTCATAAATTACTCAACGGCAGGGCAAGATTAAAACCCTGGCCCTCAGAGGTTTGGTCTGTCATGGGGGGCTCAATCATTTGAAGGAAAACCTGAATAAAGACCTATGACTTCATTTGGCAGGTGTCAGTCATACCTGACCTGTGCTTTAGCAAGTTTCTCCATACTGAACACTCCATCTCTTCTCAGGAGGTCTTGCAGTCATTCAGATGTTTTCTGTGTTATCTTTCCTCAAAGCTCTCTCATTTCCAGTCACTGTGGCCTCGTGTTTAGCAAATCTGAACATTTCCATGTGCTTTCCTACTCTGGTGCCTCTGTTGATGTGCTTCTGAAGGACACTCCCCACCCACGTGGTGAAATCCTCCCCATCCTTTAAAAGAAGGGTAAACACAACCCTCTCTGGGAAGTATTTTCAACTCCAGGTAGAATGAATGGTTTCCTTCTCTATGTCTCCACAGGACTTCATACTGACCTCTAGTAATAATCAGACCTAACCCTGCCTTGTATTTGCTCCCTGTCAGGCACTGTTATAAGTGCTCTGCCAAGAATAACACTCATGAACAACCCTATGAGAAATGTTCTGTTTTACAGATGGGGAAACTGGAGCCACAGAGGAGTTTAATCTGCCCAAGGTAATAAGTGCATTGCCAGGATTCCAACAAAGAGCCAGAATGGGGCTCTTAACCACCATACTGCTTTGGTTTACTTGTCTGCCTTCCTCCACTAAACTGTGAACTCCAGAAAGCAGAGGCTGTTAATTGATTCATCTTTATTTCTTGGGCTTAGTCTAGAACCTGCCTAATAGCAAGTGCCAAGCCAAAGGTAGGTGAATAATGAAAAAAATTAATAAATGTGCACACTTAGGTCTGATCAGCTCCCCCTTGTGAACAGAATTTGGAAGAGTTTACTGTGAATGAGAGAAGGGCAGAGGGAAGATCTTGCTTCTGCTTCTGGGCTCCCCATCTAATGCAGGAGAAACATACAGGTCTACACAGCACAATTACCGCTTCTTCTTTTCAGCTGATTATTAGGGGTGCAAATAAATAAGATCATAATTATGTTTCAGAGACCTGAAAACGAATTCAGTATGCCCAGTAACACTATAAGCTACTAAAGCAGAAGGTACACTTGGGACACCAGAACACTGCTGCAGAGCCCCTTGCCACACAGATCTTTTTAGTATATTCCTATGAGGCTTCCAAGCAATGATAGGTCAAATCTCAGAGGAGGATCCTGCCCCCTAGGGGTAACCGTGTTAAGACCTCCTACAACAGGAGGTATTTACAGGTCCTTGGCATCATGTTGTATATTACAGGAGCAGAACGCATAGGAGACAATCCAGCCATTGCTTAGACTGAAATGGGAAAGTGGGTCTAGAATGGACTTTCCCTTTCCTTCTGGCCAATGCCAACTGGTCCTCTAAGATTCAGATTAAATGTCACTTCCTAATGGAAGTGTTCCCTGACCACCAAGACCAGGCAGGTTCTCTTGTAGGGCACTTTCGTTCTCCACCAGAGTCTTTTCATAATCTTAGTAACATAAATTTAAATAAGCATTTACTTCATGTCTGTCTCCCCTGCAAAGGCTATATACTGCTACGCTCTCAGGATCTAGAACAGAGTTGGCAATAGATAGACATTAATTTTGTGAATGAATTAATGAATATGCAGGAACATGACGTTAACACAACTAAGGATTTCCTCCACAGCCATAAATTGAATTTATTCCTAATAGTTGCCATCTTTTCTAGACCTATGACAGTCAGCAACAAAATGAAAAGACTTACTTGTATTTTTTAATTAAAAAATTTTTTAATGTTTATTTATTTTTGAGAGAGAGACAGACTACGAGCAAGGGAAGGGCAGAAACAGAGGGAGACACAGATCTGAAGCAGGTTCCAGGCTCTGAGCTGTCAGACCCCGATGCGGGGCTTGAACCCACAACCTGTGAGATCATGACTTGAGCCAAAGTCAGATGCTTAACAGAATGAGACACCCAGGTGCCCCAACTTATTTTATTTGTTAAGGTTAAAATGTTTGGGGGCACCTGGGTGGCTCAGTTGGTTGAGTGTCCAACTCTGGATTCCAGCTCAGGTCATGACCTCATGGTCGTGAGTTCAAGCCCCACTATGAGCCCTGCGTGGGGCTCTGTGCTGACAACACAGAGCCTGCTTGGGATTCTCTCTCTCCCTCTCTCTCTTTGCTCCTCCCTTCACCTGTGCTCTCTCTTTCTCTCTCAAAATAAACAAATAAGCTTAAAAATATGTTTGTTGACTGCAGCTTTCCAAAAAGAGGAGAAAAACATGAGAAAAAGTAAGTCAAATAATTTTGAATAATTTTAAAAACAGGGTAGAATGGTGGTTTTATCGCCTTGTTTTCTTTGGAATCACTCTGTAACAACAGTTTGTATATAAACTTGATGCTTGGTGAGCTTCAACCTCACAGAGAGATTCTTTTAAAAGATCCACTTATTTTATAAGACACATCGAGTCTGACATGAAATGTACACTTTGGTATCTAAGAACCCTAGCAAAGGAGATTAGTAGCCAAAAAAGCAATTAAGTTTACAGTAGGGTTACAGATACCATATCTAGTACAAGAGCCTGGAAAAGGAAGTAAAGCAAAGGTCATATCAACAACAAAAAAAAGTAACATTAAATAGTAGATTTTTTTTTTTTTTTAAGAAACAAAATCCCATATTCCAGAATCTTTCCTTCTCATCTAATAACTACATGTGTTTGGGTGTTTAGAAAAAGCAAGAGGAGAGGACGCGGCATTACTGGAGCTGGTGACTGGCACAAAAGCCGGTGAACCAGGCTGTGAAATTTAAGCATCTGGAGAGTCAGGTTCCTGATTAGCTTTTTCAGTTTGATCTCAGATCCCCACTCTAGTGTATCCAGGATCATAGACTCCCAAGCTAGCCGTGTCTCTGTGCTTTAGAGGAGCAGTGGCTTAGGGCTCAAATAAACACATCCAACTACCCCCAACTGAAATACAACAACTCAAATGCAGAGATGCTGGAAAAACCAACAATGTTTTAGGACTAGGTAGTAAAGGTAAAGGTGTCCCCCCAAAAGAACGGGGCCACATGACACAGACACCAAATATAAATCACCCCTTGGCAATTCTGTTTAGTTACATAGCATTGTAGATCCCAGGATTTACAATAGTCGTGCAGCCCATGAAACTATCTTTAGCCAGAGTTCCTCTTCTGTGTCCGTATCCTATTTTGAACTAACAATGCTCTCAGATGAGCCGAAAAGATGTATTTAGCTCCCACCATTACAATTTCTGATCCTCTTTACTTTAGCTCTTTTGAAATAACATGAAAGCTTTGGCTTGCTAATTACTTTTATCCAGCCCATAGAAAAATTAGTTTATCTTCCTGATCAAAGCAAATTAGGCAGATCATGGCTGATTAGAATGCAACAGTAAAATTGCCATACTTTCCTTTCCATCCCCTTTCTCTCAGAAATAGGGCCTGTGTCAAATATGTAGGTATTTCCCACGGCCGGGCCGGACTCTGTTTCCAACAGGGACTGCAGCTTGGACAATGGTTCTTACACAGACACTAAAGTTCTTTAGTTCAGTCATTGTGTTCGAAAAGAACTAGTAACCCCTTAGCTAGCATTTGATGAAACATCTAGATTTACATATTTCCTTAATTGCATTTTTGAATGTGAGTGAGATTTATCTGACCAGAGTTAAATGCCTCCTTTATTCCCCTACCCAAGGCAAAATTCAACTCCATGCTCTTTAAAAAAAAGTGAGGTGGGGGGGGGGGTGTAGGGAATCTTACTTAATTCCGATCTGAATAAATTTTAGGGTTTCAATAAAGTGGGTTGAGGGAGTTACATTACCAAAGACAGGGAAGATATACCTTTACCTTTCAAAGAGGAAGTGACAATTTCCAAAGATTTGGCTTACTCAGCTCTTTCAAAAAGGCTATTTTGATTTTTAATAATGAATGCTCTTCCTTGCCGCCAAATTCCCCAAATCGGTTGCTAAAAAGCGCCAAAATTGTTGTCCTTAATAATTTCTCGCTAAAATTTCTATGTGACTGTAAAAACTGGAACATTAGGCTTTCTTCTCCTTATTTATTTACTATAAATTAACAGTAAATCTTGCATTTAGCTCCATTTAAACCTCCCTCTGCAGCTGCCCATTTGAAAAATAAAATGGTTGCCTTCTTTCACTTCAGTGGGCACAATACAAAACATCCATTGAGCTTTCCCTTTATTGCAGCCGCCAATGCCCAGCCGACTTTTAACAAACCAACCAAGCGGAATCACAATGCAGCTGCAACATTTTATGGTATTTCTGTTGGTTCTCTTTTGAGACCGAAGGTGTTAATTAGGAATCAAAGAACACAACCCTGCCAGCTTTCTTTCACAAACCATACCCTGGTCACTGCAGTTTTCAGAAGAAAATAAATCTAATAAAGGGATAAAAATGTTGTTTGTCACACCAGTAAAGTGTACTTAAGACCCTTTGATCAAAAGCTTTTTATGTAGTCTTGTCAGATGGGCTGGAAATATTGTATTTTCCCTCTTTTCTCTCCCTTCTTCATGCAGACTTCTCTGAATTTTGAATTTAAAGACTGCCTGGAAGAAAAAAATATATAAGCATAGTCATATGTGGGATTATTTATAGGTGAACACTGGTCTCATAGAGCCAAATCATTTTGTTTCTTAGAAAATTGTTCATATTCAACAGTCCATCGTGTTACAGCTTCACGCAAAACTGGGTCTTCTCTTGGCATATTTACCGTATCCTAACCATAGGTTTTTATGCTTCCACTTTACATATGCAACTGTCAGTGCTCTATTTAGCGTAGATTACTTATTGCATAAATCTTTTTTGGTGTTTAAGAGAATCCTTTTTAACATACACAGAATTGAGTATTTTCATAAGCATAAAAACCATATCTATATACACACACGCATGCAAACATATATATAATGTTAATTTATCAAATAGTTTGTCATTTTTGTATAGTTTTTATACATCTCGAGTGTCATGCATTCAAATGTAACAGTGTGAAGTCATTACCTTTAATCTTCAGTCAAAGTTAAAAGCTTATAGTAAGTTTATGAAGTTAGCACTGCTGGGAATTAGTCAAGCCTGCCAGCTTTCTCAGCAAGAGGTTTTGCTGCTAGATGCACAAATCATGCCAAAATCCATTAATCCTGCTTGAGAGAGGCAGAAAGAAGGTCTGCTTGTTGATTTAATGTTAATGAAATGAATGGGCTCCTGAGGCTACCTACAGAGGCCCTCTAAACTGCAAAACAAATAAAGTCATTTTAAGTAATGCTCACTGCAGGAGAGTAAACAATGCTCCCAGATTTGCTGCACAAAATGGGTGTGGGTGTGGATGTGTAGAAACCTTCCATTTTCTGCGATCTTGCTACACCTGTCCCAGCACAACACCCGCAAATGTCAAGCTGATAGATTCATAGAGAATTGGAGAGACCTCAGAGCATATGCTTGCCTCTCTTATTTTATAGATGTGAAAACCGAGGCAAGGAGTTTATGCATCTTGCCAGAGGTTCTATTGCTGGTAAGTGGGGTAGCTAGATCTAGTTCAGTGGTTCTCAAAACTTGACTGCATATTGCAATTGCCTTGGGGAGTAAAAAATCATTCTGATGCCTAGCTTCCTCCCCCAGAGATTTTGATTGAGTTGGTATGGTGTGGGATTTAGGCCTCAAGGTGGTTAATAATCCAGATGGAACTAATGTGCAGACAACCTGAGAACCATGGACTAGATGCTTATCTAGCACACTGCTCCTCTGCACGTCTGCTTTGTTTTGTTTTGCCGCACTATGGTGTTAATTATTTCTCATCTCTTAGGAGTATGCCAGTTGCTTTATCATCCTGTGGATAGAGTAGATAGGTGTTTAGAGATTTTGAGGTTGTTTCCAAAATGAGCTTCCGTTTCTTCCACATGTAAATGCAGAGGTGGGCCTCCATCATGTGCACGCAGGCGCAGGATGTGTGAATGTGCCTGTAGATCCCTTGAAAGACTGATGTCTACCGGTTGGGTGAGCCAACCCTACCCCAGAGACAGAAGCCAGGGTCTATGCCACGTTGGCAGGCTGTCCTCATGCCTCACTCTCCTCTCTGTCCTGCAGTCCACCTCACCTTTGAGTCTTTCTTAGCGTTTTTTAAAATCCTTTTTCCTATTTGCCACAGTCTCTTCTGGGTTGTCACTTTTCTCTTATCCCCTCTCCACCTAGGGAATTTTGCTTTGCCTGAGGCAGATACTTTTCTGACTCTTCATTGGAAGCTGCTTGACTTTTGCTGCCTTCTGATTCAGCCTTCTTTGGTGATTGTTTAAACTGCTTAATAAAGCTCAGCTGAGAGATCCCACTTGTCCAATCTGTGCTGCTGGGTAACACGTAATAGGTGTCTGCCTGAACGTTCCTTCAGTTTTGGCTTTGGGGCTGTAAAAGAAATCAGCTTCCTACTTAAGTAATTCAGTAGGCACTTGAGAATTCCAGAATCATCTTTTCACATGTAGTAAGATATAAAAGTGTTCCTACAGGGGAGATTTTCCCTGTTCTTTTCAGACCTGCTCTCTTGATTTCATTGGTCATGGGTGAAGCAGCTTGCCTCTTCTGTAGGGGGAGTGTAGAGAATCTGAAGAGATGGGACACAGGGCTCATCCAGCAGAATTAAAAGGCTGTCTGGTCCAATAACCGCCCACCCATCTCTCCTCTCTGCTGGGGATCACTGGGCCTAATTCCAAGGCCCCCTGCTCAAAGACAAGCCCGAGTGGTACTTTGACCCTCTATGTAACTTTGAATCCCCTCCTCCTCACAGATTCAAGTCGTCAGCATCTATTATCCTCCAGGAAATTATTGTAGCCTCATGTCATCACTGCCTGCAAAGACCCTTCCTGCAATTGCATTGAACTAACTGCTTCTTTATCAAAGACAGCTACCCAAATCCCTCATGAAAATTCAACTCCTTGGAAGGTACTTTCAGATGGACATAAACCTATTCCTTATATACGTTTTCCCCCCTTAGAGTAGAATTATTTTTTCAGCTGTTTAATATATTTCAAAAATCAAACACATTTTTAGTGTTCCTGGGTGCATCTCTGGTTCTGAGAAAGGGTGGGTTCCCTATGTCCTTTCTGTCCTCCTGAATCCGTTATCTCTTGCCTGCTGCTAACAGCAGGTCAACTGCTGGGACTGATAGCCCAGGGAGTTACCAAACTGAATTTTTCCTACATACTCAAGAAAAATCATGGGAATGGGTGAGATGAAAATGATAGCAGGAAAACAATTTAAGCCCAGGACCACAAACTGTGGGCCATTCATCAAATCGTGTCTGAAGAGTGGACTTCAATCTGTAACAAAGTACTTACTTAGTTATCAGCCCTCGCGGAGCTCTATGCAGTGTCTATGAAATGCTGTATGCACCCATGTGAAAATATGAAACTTCAATCAACACACAGAATCTTCTATCTATTTGATACCAAGGATCAGAGATGAAAGAATCTTTTTACTTAACATTACTGGGTGATACACTACTCATTTGAAGCTGCCTCTTTTGCTTCTCCTGTTTTTCTGCCCAGTAGGTACCTCTCTGCTATTCTCCCCTTGTTTTTAACACTGAAAATTCTTGTTTAATGAAAATTACAAAGTTTTAGGGCAATGAACTTAGCTATTTTGGGGAATAACAATAAGAGTCAATACTGTATTTGAAAAGCATGGGTGTAGTGTTTTAACAACTATAATTTCATCACCAACAAAGACAATAGCATTTACCACTTAATGCATGCTCCACACAGGAGATACTGTGCACAGCACTTTACATGAATTATCTTAGCAATCTCCACAACAATCCAGTGAGGTGGATATCATTAATTACTGCCATTTTACAGATGAGAAAACAGAGACAGAGTAGCCTGCCAAGGTTACTTAAGATAGGTCTGTGATCTTTGTCAAAGCTGTTCTCAGTTACTATTTTCCCTACTTTAGAAATATTTTACTCTTACTGTTACTGTTATGAGATTCAAATGAGAAATTTGGGGTAAAAGTGTTAAGAGCACTCTCTGAATGTTTTTTTTTTTTTTTCTCTCTCTCTTTCTTGGGAATTTACAAACATGCAGTCTGCCAAGTTTAGAGGGAAGGACCTCTCCACTGTCACGTTACAAGATTATACCAGAGATTATAGAAGTTTGTTTCAGTTTCTGTTACACATTTGATGGACAGAAAAATGGTGCCCTACATCTTAGATGTGGAAAAGTGCAGGTTTTCTGTAGAGTTTAGGGGAACAAGAGGGACAGTGCCCCCAGAGAGAGGAAATGGTACTGACTCTCCCTTGAGTGAGCCCTGGCACAGGCGTGCATGGAGAGAAGGTGTTTTAAAATCTAGGTTTTAGGGGCACCTGGGTGGCTTGATCGGTTAAGTGTCTGACTCTTGACTTCTGCTCAGGTCATGATCTCACAGTTCCTGAGTTTTGAGCCCTGCACTGGGCCCTGCACTGATCATGCCCAGCCTGCTTGGGATTCTGTCTCTCCCTCTCTCTCTGCTCCTCCCCTGCTTGCTCTCTATTTTTCCCTCAAAATAAATAAAAAATAAATAACTAAATAACTAAATAAATAAATAACTAAATAATAAAAAACTTAAAAAAATAAAATATAGGTTTTAATGTTATTTAGGTATGGTATGGCCAATAGATTAGGAGACAATTGTTAGTGAAAAGATAGTTTGTTACTCACAGTCCCCAAGAATAGGGCCACATCCGGCCATGCAGGACCACATGGGTGAGCACCAGGGTCATTTAGGAGGAAGAAGAAGGAAGAAAGCACGGGCAAGAACTTTTATTGTGGTTTCCATGTGAAGGAATGGATGGTGTAAGCGGGCTAGGAATTGACTAGTTTAAATAATTTCAGCAGGTTCTGGAGTGCTGGGGCCATCCGCAGCTGTCTGGTACCTGGCCCTGTGTGATTAGGATTGGCAATATTGACCTAGAGTGGAAGAGCCCTGTAGGAGCCCAATAATGAAGGTGGTGAGGGTGTGGCTTTGGATTGGTTGGCTTGCATGTGAAAGGCACACTTGCATGGGAGTCATGGATATCTCTGGGAATTTAGATAGCTCTGAGAGAGGCAGTATCTCCTGGGTCAGCAAGTCCCCAAGAGAGCAAAGCATCACAAAATGCAGAAATTGAAAAACACAATGAATACACAGGGATTCTGTGTTCTGATCTAAGTCCCAGGAAGACTCTTTCTTCTTTGGTCCAAGAAAATCTACAATTCAAGGGATATACATAGTCCAGTAACAAAAACAGACAAGCAGATCAAGTATGGTAATCAAGTGTGGTGAGTTCTATGACTGAGGTGAGCTCATCAAAATGTGGAAGCATCAGGTATAGGTTTCTGGAGTGGTGGGTCACTGGAGGCTTTCCAGAGGAGCTGATGGTTGAACTGAGTGTGAAAAGATTCATAGAAGTCAGCAAAATGAAAAAAAAGAAAAGCATTCCAAACAGATGCCCACACACGTGACTGGTCCCCTAGAGGAATGAAACATGGAAGTTGTAGGTGTAGCTTGATGTGGCTGGAGAGAAGAGAACAGAAGGGGCTAGGGAGTGGAACTGGCAGCAGGGTTTGTGGGTGAGGAATGAGACAAGAGAAGCTTACTCTGTGGGTTAACGGAGATATTTAAACTTCCTCATGAAATCATGGGAACCACTGAAAGACTGAATACAAGAGAGACACGACCAGAATTGCATCGTGGACAAACTAGTGTGGTGGTAGAGAATGTGTGTGTCTTGAGGGTCTATGTAAACCAAGGCGGGAGACTGCTGCAGTGATCCAGGCAAACAGCGAGAAGAGCTTGAACTAAAGCAATTTCAGTGCTAGACGAGAAAGGGAGCGCATACAAGAGACATGAAGACAACCTAAACTTGGTCAAATTAAAGTCACAGATGAAATTCAAATGATAATAAACACATGTTTAACTACTATGATCAGAAATGTGGGAAATTATTTATTTCTCAAACTAAATCTGATTATTTCCTTCGGTTTTGCAGATTTTTAGCTGATAAACACTTAATCTGTATCTGCAATGGGCCCCCAAAAGATGAAAAGGTTAAAATTCAGACAGAAAAATTTATGTATACAGCATACATAAGCAACGGGGTATGTGGCCACATCTAGAAAAGTAACCGGGAATTTTAGAATTCACTTGAGTATCTGGCGTTGGAACAAAAAAGTGACAAGAAGGAACACTCAACTGGGGTTTTCAGGAGCCCTGCGTTCCAATTCCATGTTTGCCAGCCACGTGGCTTTTGGGAATGTCATTTACTTCTTATGAGCATGAATTTCATCATCTGTGAAATGAAGGTGTTGGGTTAGGTGACCTCCAAGGTCCTTTACATCCTAAATCCCATGAGTAGAGACACAGTTTTTGCCTCATCAGAAACCTCTGACACCGATTTTAATTCTGTTTATTTGGGCAATTAGGGTAATGCTCTAGCAGTCATGATTAAATTTCAGTTTTGTACTGTGTAATGTGAACTTAGGTATACAGCTTAGTCCTTCTGGTAATTTGTGCATAAAAGATTATCCTTAGTTCTTTATAGTAGAACTTACTCTACATGTAGTTGGCTATTAGCTCAAGCTCTGAATTGGTTTTATTGTAATTAACATAAATCTATCAAAATTAGCCTTTCTTTCCCAATATACAATCAACTATGTTCTGAGGAGTTTCTATGGCTAAGGCAAAGAGGGCTTCAAATTACTATCTAATAGTCATTCGGAACCAGTCCATATCCACCTAACACTTCTCACAATTATAAGACCCTGGGGAAGTGGACTTTACACTGGATGGGCAGCAGCTGTAAGGTGGAAGGTGGAAACTTGCTGTTGGTTAATCATGTTGCTAAAACTTTTGAGATCTTCAAATGAGATATACTTACACCCTGGGAGAATCTGGTTTAACTAGGATTTCCTTTTGCTACTCGAGCTTGAAGACTTAATGAAAAAAGATCTTGAACTTCCTCCGTTGCACTGAGCCCCCGAGAACAACAGCTGCCGAGGAGAGGGGGCTGCTGTGAGTGAAGGCCTCCCACCCGGGGATGGTGATGCCGCTTCCCCCAAGTTAAAATCAAACACCCCAATTTCGGTGCACTTAGAGTTGATACTTTAATCCCGAAGACTCTTCTTTCTAAACTTCCCTTCATCTTGTTGTTTGGAGCCCTGGGTGGGGGAAGTGGTGAGGGTGGGGGGAGGGTTTGAGATAAGGAAAATGCAGGCTTCCAGTCCTCTGATACTATCTGCAAGCAGGGGATGGAGAAGGATAAAGAGAGACACAGGAGAAGTGGATCACCTGTGTCCTGTGTCTCCTGGTGGCCTCACAGTCTCTCCTTTCTGCCTGCACTGTTTCTTGGGTAGCAGGTTTCCTCATGTAGTCTTTCCACCTCTCTTGGCATTTTTTCCTAGGCTTTACTCTGTTGGGCAGTTGACACTGTAACAATTATAGGGTAGGTCTATGGCCAAATGCAGACATGTCTGCTAAGGGGCCCTTCGGGACAGGAAATTTGAAGAGGAAATAAGGAAGAAGATTTCTAATTTCAGTCTTAATTAGAAGACTCCAAACTCATTCTGTAGATTCATTCATCAAACATTGTGAAATAAATGTTTATTACAGAAGTCTCAATATATATATACACAAAATAGATGACCAAGGAATGTAACTCCTTCCATGGAAATTTTTATTTGGTTTTTATAACCAAATCATCTTCACTGTATATGTATACAAAAAGTGAGAGGTTATTTTGTGCTGATAGATTTAAAGACCAATTGATTATGTAACAGAGTTCCTTCAAGTAAGTGCCTCACAAGAAAATTTATAACCTGAAAACTTCAAGCTCCATGTGGTGTTTTGTGTGTTGAACCAATAAACTCATTAAAATAACATTGGGTAAACCCAAACACAACACAATGAAATTTCTAACACAGCCCACATTAACCAACCAACTTTAAAATAATATCTTTGTTATGTACTAAGGTTAAAAATTCAGCAAATTCTTTATATTTTTTCCACTTGAGATCATGTGTGGTTTTCTACTTTCCTGAGAAGTACACTTTTGCGGGTTTTTTGATCAAAGTCAGGTTATTTTTGCAAATAGACATCTTTTGTAGAGGTCCCTGTTCTACTTAATCAAGGTTTCAAGAAAAAAAGAAGCACAAAAATATTTACCAGTTTTTTAGTGAAACATAAAAATTCTTATGTTCTTTTCTGAGTGTAGACTTTGGAAAGGAAGGCACGAACGTAAGGTTAGCCATCACAGTGTGTGTGTGTGTGTGTGCGTGTGTGTGTGTGTGTGTGTGTGTGTGAGTGTGTGAGGGAGAAGAGGAGGAGGAAGGAGGAAATAAAGGAATTTGGCTGCAAAATTGAGTAACAGTTTGAAACACTTGGCTTCCAGTTGTGAAAGATGAGCAACGCTGGGGAAAAGGCTGGGCTAACAAGGGACCACTTGAGGAAAGCTTAATCTCAGCTGGCAGGCTGACGAGGAAGGTCAGCTCAGTGCACGCGTTCTCAGCTGGAGTTGGGCTCCCTTTGCCAGGACCATTGTCTTCTGCATTTCAGCTTCTGAACTAAACTGAAGGTGCCTCCACACAGCCAGCTCCTCATCTCTCCCCTTGAACGAGTCGGCTCTCCACTGTCATGCCATGTCCAGGTTACGTATCCCTTCCACCCGGCAAGTGGCACAAAGGGAACCCGCTTCTTATTGGCATGTTGGTGTTGTGTGTGTGTGTGTGTGTGTGTGACAGAGATTGCTTTCTTCCCCCTTGACAACCACAGTCCTCTTCAGAAGATGAAACCAAACTCCTTCTGAAGGCAAGGAGGGTAAAATGAACACAGAAAAAAAAAATGTGTATACATTAAAAATGAGATACTTGAAAATTACTGCTGCATAATTTTCAATTATTAATGTTAACAGGAAACTAGAGTTGAGAGGGGCATTTTAGGAGATTTTAGAGATTATACCCCAATGTATCGTACACTTTCTAAACATCAATTCTTACTTGATGAGGTTCTCTCTATACTGAATATAATCTGTAATTCATTTAATTGGCCAACTATTGGTTTTTCATGTTGACTTTGTAATACAATAAATGATTAACACACATCAGGTTTACAGCAGCAAATGAAATGGAAGACTGAAGAAACAGAATGGATAGTTTAGGAAGAGTTTCTCTTTGTTGGAAGGAGGGAAGTTTTCTCTGATTTACCCAGATTTCTAATTTACACAGAAAGACTTCTGTATCACTGGCCAAACTGTTAAGCCATGCATAGTTGACAGATAGTAGATGAAGTAGGTAAAACTTTGACATAATTTCCATTCTGAATCAAATGATGTATGGAAACCTTTTATGATAGCAATTCATCTCATCAGTTTTAAAGGTGAAAATGAACTCACATAAAATTTGCCTATTAAGAAAGTTCATGTCTCTCAGAATTGAGAAATAGTTCCAAAGAATTCAGCTATTTTATTTGACACGTAGATCTGGTCATAGAAAAAAAAAAGTTGTTTTATTTTTGACTTGGAAGTTTATTAGTCAATGGATCACTCTTTATGATACTTGGGCAGCTACCACAATTTATCTTTGACTTGGAGATAAGAAAAATGGTTTCCGTGGTAGTAATAAAATGGACATATGAAAAGATACCTACTAAACTTAAAATATTGGCCCTAAGCTATATAATGTTATTCTCATTTTATTGAAAATTAAAAGCTGCATAGCCCCATTCCTTGAAGGAATGTTTCTGTTATTAGAGCTTCATAAATTGTGTTCCTGAAAAAAAAAAAAAACATGCTGAAATATTTCAGCACCAATTACAATTACTGTGAGGCATAACTATAAATTAGAAGGCTGGTTTTCTTGTGTTTCTGGCAAAACTGGTCCTGAAGATAAGTTCAGAGAGGGCCCAAAACATGTTGAACCATGTAAACATTTTTGCAATAAGCAGATAGGCCCACAAGTTAGGGATGATGAGAGTACCAGCGTCACCGTGTGTTTGTGGGGCATTTGAATGAGTGAAGTACTTAGCATAATGCCTAGTACTCAGGAGGCACAATAGAAATGTCAGCTGTTATTACAATAAAGTAATTTTGATATGTAAATTATGGTGTGTTTGTTAAACAGCTCATTGCATCATTGAAGCTGAATACAATTTGTCTTTCAAGTGGGGCCGGGCCATAATTGCGGAGAGCCTTCTGTAGTGTTACTTGCAGACAAGTAGTTGTTCTCTGACTGATTTTAGCCGCTGGGATTTCAGCAGCTGGTTCAGCCAATTCTGTTCAGTTCAACACTGTAAATATTTCCAGAACATCCCTTAAATGTCAGGCACTGGTGTGAGCACTCGGGTTATAAGGCGGGAACTTTCCTACCCTGTAGGGGCTCACAGTCTAGTGAGGACAGTAAATCCTGAAGGAAATAGAACTCATCATCACATCCTAGAGTGTTCTTCCACCTGACCATAAGGAAGATGGTTTCAAGGACATGGCTGGTTCCTCTGCATCCTTTCACAGTAAACTTCTGCTTCTCCAATCCCAGACTTCAACATTAAGAACGGAGGTACTAACGATAGGAAGGTATGAGGAAGGAGTCCAGCTTATGAAGCATCTTTTATACAGCTCTCCTACCAATGCCAATACCCTGTTAACAGTCTTTTAGCATTGCCACTAGATACTATAATACTATCAAATGACTACTGTTCTTCTACCTACCAGTTTCAAATAAGGCATTTCCATTGGCCTCAAGGTAATACAAAAAAATTACCTGGGGAAGGTAGGGGAAAATGCCAGGGATTTCAAGAATGGGCCTTGCTTCCTGTCCCTGGAGAACAAAATTAATTTTGAATTATGAAAAATTCTGCCTGTAGCCTATGAAATCTCTCCCTTTCCCATAGAAAATGAGTTCCTTGGGTGAAACCGAGAGTGTAGTTGGTGTCTTATATGTAACGAGGGAATAAAAATGTGGGTTGAAGCTGACAGATAATGGGAATAAAAGAGTTGCAGTAGGTTAGAACTCACGGGTACAGTTAACAACTGAAATTCTGCTAAGATGCATCGAAAAGAGCAACAGGACTAGATAATCAGCTTGTTTTCTTTGGTACGTGGTGTGTCAGTTGTGCCTCTGATGCCAGTCTGATTCATCTTTCTACTATAAAATGAGATTCTCTAAAGGAAAACATTGCAACAGGAGTGAAGACGCTGAATCTCAAAGGAAGGAATTTGCCTCCTCATGAAGAATTCAATTTACCAGAAATGTCCGCTTATGGGGTGTTTACAAGGAAATGTGCCATTTGACAGTATTCTGAATTTATACAAATAACTGAACAAAAACAAAAAATGACTTCACAACATTGCTCAACGCAGAGTTCACTACTGTTTTTCATTTCTATCTTATGGCATATGATTTGGGTTAATTAGAAACATACTTCAATTTATAGATAAAATGACTTAAATCTATGAGTTTAATAGAAAAAATATAAAAAATGCTTTACTAAGGTAGGTAGATATGAGGTATCAGTTATAGAATTACAAATATACTGCAATGTCTTTAATTATGTGACAGCTTTATTGGGTTAATTGCTTACATGGATACTATTTCTATGCCTTTGACACTTACATGTCTTGAAAATGAAAAAAAAATCAGATAGTTCAGATAAGAAGTTAACTATGAGAAACCATAGACCAGCTTAGACTTTCTTAACTTCTTTAAACACATCCAAGTGGGAATGGTTCCATTATCAAAACACAATTTTATTGAACCAAAAAGGTTTTCCTTTTTAATTCCATCTTCTAATTCGTTTGTGATTGCTATCAGAACTCCTTTACTTTGAAGAAAACGCATAAAGAGAAAAAAGATTAAGGATCTGATTGAAGATCGTATTTCTTATATGTAAAAATTCATTTTTGTCACACAAACTCTGCCATGCACATGTAGATCATATTCAATAAAATATTTATTTTAAGTCTACACCACAAAATTGTTTGAATCAGAACCAGTATTTTAAAAAAATCACTCATAATAATTTAGTCAATTAGTTTCAGTAATTGCCCCCGTAACAAAAACACTACTAAAACAATGCTAGGAATCCTGGGGAAAAATAAAGAATTTCTCTAAAATGAAAAAAGTTATTGACATCATTATATTTTCAACGAATTCTGAAAGCAGTCTGTAAAGCAAACTGTATAAATTTTGCAATCGATCTAAATATTAAGACTGTTAAAAGAGTTAAAGACTTTTGTAACCATTTCTAAACTACAAACATTTTCCTTGATTTAAAATACTTTTCTTTGCTTGAAGAGAAGCAGAAATATATTAAGCCATTTCAAAGAAGATTCTAAAAATATTCTTCAATTTTGAAACTGCATCTTAAATGCTTAAAACATATGTATGACACCAGCGCCATACTTAATTAGTTATAATTGAAGTTTTTGATCAGCTTTTATTAATTCCAGTTTTGCTAACTATGTGTAAAATTAAATTTTGTTATAAAGTTACATATGGAAAAGTAAGCAAACTATACAAAAATTAAAAAAAAAAAACACAATTCATTCTCCCCGTTCCTTTAGTTCATGTGACATGAATTTGCTTGTGGATGAAATGTTCATGTCTTTAAGCAACAGCAGGGAAAAACTCAGTTTTCATTTAAAAATAAAATGGCTGTTCTAGATCAATAAAGAAAAGTATATTTTCTATACTAAACTATATTAGGATGTTCATACGGATTTAGTTATCTATCTGGATGCCACACTAACTGGATGAAAGACACATCTAAGTAGCAGAGGCGAACTTGCTTTTAAGACCCAATTAGCAAAAAATGTCCACATTTCACGCATTAAAATAGTTGCCCTATAATAAGATTATATGCTAGAGCTACTTTATTTCTGACAGATCACTACTGGTAGATTGAGTTGTATTAAACACTGTAAACAATTATTGCCTGCTTTTATGTCTCAACCCTAGTGTTTTCCTTATTTTATTTAGAGTGAGCTTTATTACCCTATTTATTATTTTGTGTCATCAGAGCCCAACACAATTGGAAGAGAGAGAGAGAAAGAGATAATGAGAGAGTGAGAGAGAGAGAGACAAGGAAAGAGAGAGAGAGAGATTAAGATTGAGATTTTCCAGTGTTTCCACCATGTTCGGTGGTCCAATTAAAGATCTACTGGGGAATGCAGTGCAGTAAGAAAATAGAATTAATATTAATGTTTAGAGTGGCTTAAGACTGAGATTTTCTGGGGGAAAAAGATTATAAAACTGGACATAAATAGCTCTTGCCTTATGTGAAGAGATTTAGGAAACTCTCTTTACCTATGAGTCTAACTGGCCGGTTATCAGATTATGGCAAGTCCATTTGCCAAATG
Organism: Panthera uncia; assembly: GCF_023721935.1. Taxonomy (NCBI): domain Eukaryota; kingdom Metazoa; phylum Chordata; class Mammalia; order Carnivora; family Felidae; genus Panthera; species Panthera uncia. Next base: position 93,483,626 of record NC_064809.1, on the reverse strand, counting down.
TTTACAGCTGCAACTTGCCATCATCAATCTGTTTGAAGAAAATTAAATGCTTGTTCTTTTGTGGGGAGGGGAGGAAGATTAAGAGATAATATTTCGACTCAAATAAATGGTGATAACCTGCTACAAACAACAGAAGACAGTAGTCTGGCTTTTTACCCACATCAGTCCTGGCATACTTCCATGTTCTCGCCAAAGCTTAATTACCACGGGGCCCCAGTGGTTAAGGGACTATAACTCAGTGGTCCCTTTCAAGAGCAGAGGAAAATTATTTCTTAAAATAAGCAAACCACTACAATACACGCTTATTTATTTGAATGTGAGTAAATAGAAATTTCTCTTTTAGGCTATGAGTGTGTAAGTGAAGGCAGAAATGGGTCAGATAATTCTAGGTGTAACCAAAAGAGGGCACCATCTGCCCTTAACGTCTGCACAGAGTTCCTGTAGTTGTAAAAACAAAACCCCAAAAACCCCTAAACCCCTGAACTCACAAAGAAAAGGCATCCCGTGGCTCCTGACATTTTGTCTGCTAAAGGAGACCAAATTCTGAAATCACATGTTATGAAGAACATCACTTTGGATACTTATGTCAGGACTTATTTCTACATTTAGCACTCCTTTTGCCTGAGATGTTAGCCACGAGGAGCAAGTATCTAACATTCTCTGTGACACTTTTCAGACACTTTGAGATGAATATTTCATAGGGCACTGAGAAAATTTCCCCTTAGGCCAGAGTGCAGGCTATCATCAAACGGCAGGACAAAAAGATGACAATTAACTTCCTAATGGTATCTTAACTCCAAGGGGCTATCTATAATGATAAATAGATAAGGAACAGTGGCAGGACGATCTGACACATGGAGGACACAGTTAAATGCATTTGAGGTATGTGGGAAATAATTTGAAACAGCATTTGGTACCAACTTTTAGTAACAGAACAAATGTTCATTCTTTCAAGTGGGAGAAAAAAGCATCCTGACGCTACTCACAAATTTATTTTCTGTATTCTTAAACATGCTTTATAACAAGTGCATGATTTAAATAGTTAAGTGTTTGGGGGGGGGGATTGCACACCTCTCTTGCATATAATCGATTTCCTCAGGGTGATGGGGAAGAAGAGTTCCAGGCTCTTAACGGTAGTAGCCAAACTGCTCTCAAAAATTTACTATACAGAAGACCACGGGATTCTTGAAACAATGAGTTTAGCATTTACACCAGAGACTGGGGATGAGCATTTCACTTTGTAGTACAGGCAGCTGTAAATGTGAATTCTTAGAGAATGGTCAGAACAAATAATTTTATAATCCTCTCAAGTAAAGAAAAGCACCCCAAATAGTTTCATGGTCAGATAAGAAGAAGACTGCCATTTGCTAATACTAAAATCCAGTATTTCTTTTCCATGAAATATTAAAGCAAACCAAAAAAAATTTTTTTCTTTCTTTCTCATTCTGTCTCTAGAAAAAGAATCACTATCTAGTGGATGGCGTTGTGCAAGCCTCTTCATGTTTCTTTTCTCCAGAAAACAACTAAACACAGGAAAGAACGAGTTCACAAACATCCCAACTCGCCCCTGCCAAGGTACATCAGAGAAGCCGAAACCAGGATTGCGTGGGCTTGGGGTGGGCTCACCGCAGTGATTCGAATTAAAACCTAAACGTGTCACCTTGAGACCACGAGTACCCTTTTTTCCAGGGTGGCCCCGACCCTAGTCTCTCTGCCCGAAGGAAGAGCCTCATATGCTCCACGGATTTGAGGGGAGTTGTCGCCTTGGTTTCCGAGAATCGGGTTCCTCCTGGGTCACTTCATCTAACCCAACCACCTGTTACCCTTCGGGCCTAGGTTTTCCAGAGACAAAGTTACGGACTGAGCCTCTGCCTGGTCTTCGCGGTTGGGGCTTCGGAGGCTGTGGTGGGGGGCGGAGGGGTGGGAGGAGCCCCGAAGGATGACCGAGAGCTTCGGGTCTCCTCCGGGGTGTCGGCGTCGCTGTTTACCCTCCCCGCCGCCTTCAGCCCACTTCCCTTTTCCTCCCGGGGAGGAGGAGATGGTTAAAGATTACACCGTGGCCGCGGGCACTTCAAAGGGCGGCTCGGGCAGCCAAAGGTGAAGATAACGTTCTGGCAGCTCTAATCAGGGTTTGTGGTTGCCACATTTTAATCACTTCATTAAAAAAAAAAAAAGAGAGAGAGAGAGAGAGAGAGAGAGAGAGAGAGAGAGAGAGAGAAAGAAAAAAGAGAAAGAAAGGAAGAAGAAAGGAAGAAAAAAAGTTTCCATCACACGCCCATGCAAGGGATGCACAGCAAGTTCTTTTGGGGGTGGGCAAGCTGGAGTTCTCCTTTGGGGAAACTTTTTACAGGTCTTGGTGGAACGCGGCTGGGCGCGGAGGGGAGGTTGGGGCAGCGATCAACTGGGCAGCCCGTCCTTAGGTTCCAGGCTCAGGGGCGCAAATGCCCACGGAGCAGGCAAATGCCTGCACCGGGAAGACTTCGACCTGCGACCTGCCTGGAGCTGGACCGGGAAGCTGCGAGCACTGGCGCTTTTCGGGGCTTGCACCCGAAGCAGTTTCTCCGCGGGCCCTTAGAAAGTGCGCGCGTGCTCCCCCGAGACACGTGCATTTCCCAGGGGCCCAAACACGTCTGTCCAAGATGCCCTCTGCAAACCAGTCCACCCCCTCCAGACCCCCGGGCCGGTCTGGGGCTAGCTTCCCTTCCCCTAATTGCCCCCTTCCCGGAGCCGAGGGGGGCGCACTTACAGGTAGGAGGTGAAGACGCTGAGGTTGGAAGGCAGCTCCGAGAGCCCCAGGTCGGAGCAGTCCACCCTGAGCAGCATCCTGCCGTCGGGCTCGCACTGACAGTGCGCGGGGCACCCCCGCAGCAGCGCGCCCGGCCTCGGCGAGCCGCCCCCGGCCGCCAGCTGCAGCAGGACCGGCAAGGACAGGAGCACGCCGACCCGGGAGATGTCCATGGTGCCCGGGCGGGGGGCCGCGAGCGGGGCGCGGGGGGAGGACAGCGTCCGGGTTGCCGCCGGCCTCTGCGGCTCGGAGGGCGCCCGCAGCGCGGGGCGCCGCGCTCCTGCCCCACGGCGGGGGCGCCGAGGAGAAGCGCGGCGGGGCCGGGCCGTGCCCGCTGCCGCCACGCGGGCCTCCGGAGCGGCCCTGGCTGCAGCCGCTGCAGGGGCAGAGAGCGTTGCTGCTGCAGGCGGCCTGCTCTGTGTGGAGCAGCATCTCCGCTCGCACGCTTGTTTTTTAAAGCGCTCCGGGCCGAATTGCGCGCCCAGTGACGTCAGCGCAGCCCGGCTTCCCAGGCACCCCCCGCCCGGCCTCCCTTTCCCTCCTCCGGCCCCCTCCCTCCTTTCCCGATCCCGGGCCGGGAGGCGGCTGGCGGCGCGAGGTGCAGGCGAGTTCTCGGCGCTGGGGCTTGGCCGCCGCGGGGCGCATTCTGGCTTTCTGCACCGTGTGAGGGCCAGGGGACCCCCACCTTCATTCCCTTATGCGTCTCGGTGACCCGGATCCCAGAACAGAAAGGGACCTGCCTGAGGGACACAGATGCTCAGGGACCGAAGGATGCTGCACACTTTCTCAAAGACCACTTCTAATAATGGATGGAATATATGGAGTGATTAAAAAAACAACAACAACAAAAAAAAGACTAAAATTCAATCCAGAAAAATAGTTAAAGTTATCAGGGTAAGGAGGCAGGCATTCCCGGGCGAACGATGGGTGGCCTTTTTGATCTTTACCTCAGGGCACACAGTGTAGCTCGCTTTTGCCCTAAAATCAAAGTGCCAGGTTAATGGCTAAATAAATACGGCTTATGAACAAGTGCTGCAATGCTGCCTTCCTAACTCTTGGGGCGAGAAGTCGAAGTGGCTATTTTTTCAAACTGACTTAAGATCCCCCGGAAGTCACCTTTGGTAAGGCAATGCCTCGACCAGACACACAGATGGCTGTTTGCTTTTGCTCAGGGGGCCTTTCTTCCCAAGTGCCCCAGGGTTCTCAAAATGCAGGCCCCGAAGGTGAGAGGCACTGACTGGGTTCCGAGAACCCCTGCCCAGTACCCAGTGCAAAATGCGTGTTCTCACACACTTCAGCACGTCCTACAGTGAACCTGCAGAAGAAAGAAAAAGGACTTAGGGCTTTCTTGAAGACAGGGCCTCAGTAGGAACCAGTCAACCGTCTCCAGACCTGAGAGAGTGGCTCAAAGAGGTGACAGCCCAAGCCTGTCACATCAACTCACAAAATTGCACAATTTTCACTCTGGGGCACAATGCCTCCTTGCTTCAGGAAGGTGGAAAACCCTTTTGGCTCTCAAGCCCTCTCAATATTCTTCTACTTAGCCTTTCCCACCAAATTTCTCATAGAAACTTCTGAATTTTCCAATTGGGAAGCTATTTTTCCTTTTTGTTAGGTATATCCACCCTCTTTCACTGAAGGAACGACCCTCAAAACGGGCTGATCACCTGTGGAACTTTTATGATAATATAGGTACCTAGACCTACATTCAGTATTCTGAACATGTCCTTTTCTTGGGTGAATCCCATCATTAGCAAGTTTGTAATTCTCTGGATTAGATGGAGGGACAGAGAGGCTAAGAATTATAAACTCCATCCTCCTCATTTTGCAAATAAAGAAACTGCAGCCCCCTGAGATTTGGGAAAGTTTGACAGTGGCTGCTGAAAACTGTGAGTTAACCCTGGTTTTGGGCTATCAAGTCCTGGACTGTTTCTTCACTTGTCCCTGTTCACACCACATCCCCTACCATCACTTTGCTTATTCTCACATTATTTTTGTTTCTCCAGCCATTCCTTCCATGTGCATAGAATGCCTACTAATTACCTATTTTCCTTCCCTTTTTTTTCTTTCCCCAGCTTACCTATTTTGTAAGCACAACTCAAGACATATTCTTTCTGTGGACCCTCCCATGTATGACCTTAGTCTGCATTAATCATCAAGCAATCAATATTTGTCGAATGACTATGATCATGATGAAGTGGCAACGTCATGGAGCTTGCAGTCTGAAGGGGACCACAGACTCTGAGCACGAATCCTGCGGAAGATGAATCTCACTGAACAGTATGTTATAAATACCATAAAACTTAGTTCTGAAGTTTTCTTGAAAGCATATTTGTTTTGTTTTGCCAACTTTATTGTAACAACTTTGGAGGCAGGGACTGGGCCATTTGTCTTATCTTTACCTGTAAGACTGAAGCTCACAGTAGTGACCGCAAACCTCACAAATATTTACTGGCTGATCGATTTATCAACACAAGCATCCAAATATGGTTGTGTCCACCGTCTGCCTAAAAACTTTTGGCAATACCTTCTTGACTTCAGGGTTGCTGAAGAGGGCACAGCACTTTAGTTGTAGAATGAATCAGGCAGAACCGACCTGAATGTAAGTTATGCCAGTTTCAGGCTATTTGATCAGAGGCACAGAAAGAGCCCACCTGAGTCGGTTACTTTCTCTGTAAAAGGGGGATAATTATTCACCAGTGTTGTTATAAAGGTGAAAATGTCTGGAACTTGGTCTAGAGCAGAGTAGACGTTCAATCTGTGTTAGTGCCTTTCCTCTTCTTTCAGGAATTGAACCTCGTTAATAAATTCATGTAGAGCAGAATTTCTGATTCAATTACGTGGGGGCAGACAACTGTGCTGAATGCCAGGGATAATGAGTATGTATGTATGTATGTATGTGTCTGTCTATCTATCTATCTATCTATCTATCTATCTATCATCTATGTACTTGCCCAATATTTCTTCTCTCTCCTTTTGGTAGGAACACTCCACGCTTCTCCTTGGAAAACTACCTCCCAAACCTGAAGTAGTTCTGGTAGTATCTGAAGTATCTTGAACTCTCTATTATGTGGTTCTGCCTCCCCCCACCTCCCCCCCTCCCGGGCAAGTATACAACCCAAGCAAAGCAATCTGAATCTGTCTGGGGGATTGTTATAGACCCTGGGGTGAGAAGATCTTCTCTGGCTTCTTGAGCTGGAAAGACAAGGAAATTTGGAGTCAGGGGGGTTGCCATTCTGCTATAGAGAAAACTCACTGGATATTATCAACATTAGCAAAGAGAGAAGCGAAATCCTAGGGTCATCTTTTAAACACCTGAATCTAAGGCTGTTTCTACCCATCATCTCCAAATTGGTGAATCAATCAATTTTGTTTTGTTTTGCTTGAGACAGTGAATGAGGATTTAGTTGTAATCACTTGCGAGCAAGAATGCTCAGTAAAAACCTGGAAGCACAGGAAGTGTGAACATTGAAGAGTGACCTGATGAAGTCCCAAGGCCTTATAAAGCTTAAGAGATAGAAAATCACATAGATTGAAAATAAGAATGATATGGCTAATAGTAATTTTATTGCCCGAATGCATGTATGTTAGTCACTTTATCTTAACTATTAAAGATGAAAATACAGCAAATCAGATTCCTTGAACACTGGGGGGAAAAAGTTCTAGCAAGGACACTGAGCAGTAGTCTCCCTATTTTGTGGCAAATACCATTTAATTTGTAAGATCAGGTTCTCAAATTGCATTCTAATGACCATCAGCATTGATTCAGCCCTTTACACATTCATATGGTTTCACTGGGTCCTCATAAAACCTTATAAAAAAGATATTGTTCTTACTCCAAGTTTAAGGAAAGGCAGTGCAAGTGGTTTTCCTAATGGTGACCAGTAAGTCAGTGATAGAACTAAAATTCTAACCCAAGTCTTATGACTTTAAGTTGTTTCCCAAATCCCTTGGGAATTCTAACCACCACCCCCTCCCCACTCCCGCCACCTATGTAGAGAGCAAGACTTAAACTGGATAAGATCTTGGGTTTACTGTCATTTCACTGAGAAAGAAGTTTATGTACTTTTTAATTTTTGTTTTTTAAAGATTTTATTTTTAATCAATCTCTAGTCAATGTGGGGCTCGAACTTACAATTCTGAGACCAAGAGTTGCATGCTGTACCAACTGAACCAGTCAGGCACCCCATCACAAATATATATATATATATATTTTTTTTTTTTTTTTAAAGAAAAGTATAATCTTTAGTACTGCAATGGAGCAAATTGGAGTAGGGATTAGTGGCTTTTTATGTGAAGAGTAGGGGCAAGTATATATTCAGGCTTTTTCCTCTTAAATATCTGCATTTCTATTTTCTCTTGACAATTCAGGAATACATGCTGGTGAGATGGCAGAGCAAAGCAACAATACCCTTACTTGTGATAGTAAAATTAGTAGGCTAAGGTAGACTCATTTAGCATTTTGTCTGGGTGAAATCGTCCTTATTTATGATTTTGGAAAGTATCTCAGTGTTAATGAGTTGGTATGTAATAGAATAGCTCACGCCAGAATTCAAATCACTTATTACTTCTCAGACTCTTTGATTGCAAGTTCCTAAAATCAATTCTGGTAAAGTGCAATCTGGTACGTGTCTACTTTCTGGGCTTGCTAAATGGATGATTTCCTAATTCTTTAATCTTTGATAAAAGTCCACAACTAAAAACATTCATGTGCACCACAAGAATTACTAATAAGCTTAGTTGAAGCATGCCAGGATAATTTTAGTTAACAGGTAAGTCAATATTTCTTTTACAAGTATAGTGAAATAGTGTTTACACAACTGGTGGGCTATTATGGACTTATTTAACTTGTTTGAAAGAGTGTAGAGCCCATTATTTGCCCTGCTCATTTTACATTCATGATATAATCAGGCTTATGCTGAATTTCTTAACTTCCTTTCACCAACACAGTCTAATTAATTGAGAAGGGAGGAGGACTTAAGAATAAACATCTATTTTCTTTCTGAATTATTTATTTTGCAAGAAAGCATTAGTTCAGCTAGTTCATTACTTTGAAATAGCCTATTATATAAAATCAATTGGATCTGTCTTTGATTTTATCCAACGTAGAGGAAACCTTTAAATATATCCACATGTTCACAACATGCTAAAAGAAAGGACAGTGGTATATGATATTATCAATTCTTTAGCTCATTTTGATCTCCTTGTCTTAGTTCATGTATGATAATGAACACGGTTCTTCTGGTATGCGGCCCGCTTCCTGAGAACATATGTCCAATCAAACTCACATGTAAACCAGGGGTGGATTTTCTTTTCAAACTAAGAATTAAAGAAACGAGAAAGAGATAATAAAATACTTCAAAATTAAATGACCTTACTGCTTATTCACGCACTTTATTAAATTCTGCTATATACTGCCTGAGTGTCCAAACTCTTCCATATGCCCAATATGATGGATCTTTTCCTGGTCTTTTTAGAGGTACACTTTTTGGATTTTTAACCATCTGCCATGTACACATGCTCATATTTAAATGGCAGAGCTCAGACAGAGCATAGGTCTTACTCCAAAATGATGAGGTGCTAACAGGCTCCTATTCACAGAACTGCTTCCCCCATGGCCTGTTGCTACAGTATATTCAAATCCACAACCCCTCCTCTGCAGTTCTGAAATCCTAAGAGCTCTGAAAAGAGAAAGATTTTCTGAAACAAATTTGGTGGCACAGTCTGAACTGAACGGATATGAGTCTGTCTTTCTTACATTTCATGTGAATATTCCCCCAGGTTGCTGCAGAAATATCGATGTGCTTAATTGCAGGGTGCTACCCTGGGTTCCATATAATATATGGGATATCATTCTCAATGTAGTTCATTTTTTAAATCTTCTAAAATTCTGCGTGTGGCAACATCTGTGACCCTGATGTTTTTGGTAAAGGGATTATGGACCTATAGATAGTTATATTTGGAATATTTATTTCATAAACAATTTTCAGAGGAAAAAGAAAGACAAAAAAGGAGGATTAGAGCTCGTACCTTTAAGAGCAAGACTCAGAGGAGAAAGGAAGTAGTCATCTCAGGTGAGAGAGTGGCCATCACTGAACATGGTGCCCTTTGCAAAGTACAGGGCAGAAACTTTCTGTCTCTTGCTCTGGACACATATTTGTGAAACGGCTAGTAGAAAACATTTTAGATGTCAGAAGTTAGCTCTCTCAAAGACTAGAGAATAAATAATGATTGGTACGCATATTTGAGAAAAGAAAAGCGAGATGTCAGAGTAAAAGGAGAAGAAATTGTAGAGCATACCTGGAAGAACAAATTTCTGGATTTTCAGGATTTGTAAAGTAAAATAAACAAATACAGAGCACGCTGTTTCCCAAAACGCTTTATTTTGATAAGTCTGGTGTGTTTTAATTGAGTATGCATAGTAGCATTTCACTGCAATTACAATCTCATAAAGCAGGGCAAAATATATTGCACAAACATTGTGGTTCAAGTAAATGAGTCATAATAAAACATTGTCCAGATTGCTGCAATTAAGATTTACAGAAACCTTTTGTTGAATGTTGTTAGGTTTGTGGATTAATAAAATGAGCCTGTTTGGTTTAATTTTTCTTTCACTACGACTAACATTTTGATTTTAAGTTTCATAGATTTTTCTTCTTTTGCAGAGATTTTAGATTGGTCCTTGGCAGAAAGAAATCTCATTGCAGTTTCAAGAGATACATATTTTCTAAGAGACGATCCCTTTCTTTCCTTATCAACCTTCACTGTCCTTTGTGTACATTCTCTCTGTTTTTCCCATTCCCGTTTTCTACCTAACTTCCCATCAGGATTGCTGGGAATGGACAGAAGAGCAAGAGGGTCATTGGCTGGGTCACCTAGGGGAAGGGCAGCGCAGCACCTTCCGGGGTTTGGGTTGTCACAGACCAGGATTCAAATCTCTGCTCTGTCATCTCCAAGCTGTGGAGCTTGGACCAACTTTATCCCTGAGGCCCAGTTTCTTCATCTGCAAGATGAGGACAAATAAATAGGATCTACCAAGTTTGTAGGACTGTTAGCAGAACAGGGGCTAATGCATTACAGGGTTTTGCATGCAGTAAGCACTTAATATATGGTAACAATAAGGGCCTTTCCATGATTGGAAAGTAAGAGTTTCTAAAGTCTTAAGAGCTTTTTCCTTAAGAAAGGCTGTTCAACTTTGTAGACAGTGTAGGATCAAAACTGGCAAGTAGAACTTTCACTTTTATTTTTCTTTTGCTAATGACATGGGTACTTGGAACATTTACTGTGGATTCTCATCAGAGTAGAATATATCATGAAATTTTGAGTTCACCTTGATTGGCAACATTTGCTAGTGAAAGAGTCTGAGTTACATTTAGCATGCCTCAGTTTTCAGTTTTGGTAAAGCCTCAGTTCCTAGTTTTAATTGGAGTGTAGTTAATCAAAGGTAACTCTTGCATATGGGATAGATGCCCGGCACTGGGAATGGGGAATAAATACATATGGTGCCTGCCTTCAAGTAATTTATCATTAGGTTGAGAAGACAGATGTGGAAAACAGATTGTTAAGATGCAGTATGTAGAATACAAGGATGAAAAAAATGCTCTTCGGGTAATCTACCTTAGAGAAGGTCTTCATGGGAAAGGGCACCGGGAATTCATTAAATGAAGGGGCTTGGAAGGATATCGTTGGGAGTTCAATGGTGACAAAATGTAATCTTTAGATGATGAGTAGGGTGATGCTAGCTTAGGGTGAACTTGTGGGAGGCTTGGGAGACAAGCATAAGGTAAATCTCGAGAGATACACCAGGGAGGGTGATTATGAGAGGGGGTGCTAAGTGCCGTTTTAGTAAGCTTGGGCTTGATCCTGGTACAACTAAGGGCCCAGGCATCTTATTGCAGGGAAATGACAACGTCATGTTTCATCTTTGGGAAGAGAACATCAGGGTCTGCACAGGGAACTGTTGGAGAGGTCAGAGATGAGTTGTAGGCAGGGGCAGGACTCAGGACTTGTTGCTGATTTGAGTATGCAGAGTTGAGCAGGAAGCAGCCGTCAGCATATAGGAGTAGACATGGGGAGGAGACAGGTGTTAGATTTCTGGGCTATTTCTGGGGCAAAATTGGCAGAACTTGGTGACTGTGGTGACTCCAAGGAACAGAACAGCTGTAACATCTCTTTTGTCACTAGCCTGGGAGATTGGGTAGACGGTGATTATTCACTGCAAAATATTGTTACCATTCTTGAGTCCTTATTTGTGCCAGGTGCTGTGCTAAGTGACTTAAACACATTCTTTTTCTCATTTATACCTCTCAACCTGTAGGGTAAATATAATTACCCTCTTAAACAAATAAGGAAAATGAGGCTCAGAGAAACCAAATAACTTTCCAAAGTCAATCTGCCAATAAGTGGCAGAGTTGACATTGAATCTGTGGTCTACTGGACTCTGAAGCCATGCTTTTAAGCCCTGGAAAAGGAGCAGGCTTTGAAAAGAAGATCATAAATTTAACTTTGGATATGTTGAGTTTGCAGTTGAGAAAATTTCTAAAATCATGAAAAGTGCCGACTATAGCATGCACCTTTGCAGCTTCAAATCTTTCTTGATGTGGACTCTTTGATTTGAGCCAGACATAAATTCTTGATTATGGGCCTGATGCAACAGCCTCTCTGTTTGCATTGCTTTCTCCCAATGGTAGAGTAGATGCAGGGCTCTAAAAACCCAAAAGATTTTTTTTTTTTAATTTTTATTTAAAAAAAAAATTTTTTTTTTACGTTTATTATTTATTTTTGAGACAGAGAGAGACAGAGCATGAATGGGGGAGGGTCAGAGAGAGAGGGAGACACAGAATCTGAAACAGGCTCCAGGCTCTGAGCTGTCAGCACAGAGCCCGATGCGGGGCTCGAACCCACGGACCGCGAGATCATGACCTGAGCCGAAGTCGGCCGCCCAACCGACTGAGCCACCCAGGCGCCCCAAAACCCAAAAGATTTTTAGACACAGGAACCATGTCAGTGTCCTAACCAATGATGGTGGCAAATATTTTTGGCAAAATTTTTTCCTGAAGTTCTTTATCATATTTGAGCTTTTCCAGTCACATAGTGACTGAAATTTGATGCATGTTGAAGGTATAAATGCCACCCCCCGTTTTTGGATGGGACTGAGCTTTATATATTATGCTAGTAATTTATTTTAACATTTTTTTCTTATAAAATGTCTTTTTTTCTTAATTCTTTTTTATATCATTGGGCTGTAATACAGTTTCTGAAGGCATTCTATAAATGTTTGTTTGATGAGTCAGTTACAAGAGCAATACCAGATGTGTAGTGAAGGGACTATTCCTTAGGAGGCTTACTTGGGCAGCCAGGTAAGGGCCTGATTGAAGGGGGAAGGTGACAGAAAGACCACTGACTCAGTGTAAACTCACTGAGCACTATTATGTACCAGTATATCAGCTAGAATGCAACAGATAGAGAAGTTTCCAAGCGGACTATTTGGGAGAAAGATGGTGCTTTTTAAAAATGAGCAGATTTGGGGAAGAAGAGTCCAAGTTTGAGTTTGAGTGGCCTCAGACCCCTTTGTCTATTTAGGCTGGTGCCTCAGAGAGAGGGCAGGGATAGATGTCCTTACGTTTGGGACTTCTGTTAATGAGGTGGTCATGGTTGATTCTGATATTGAAAGATGATGGATATAAGTGTGGGGACTGATGAAATTGTGGAGGAAGAGATTATAGATAAATATTTAACATTTGTTCGGCACTGACTACTCGTCAGGAACTGTCCTAAGCATTTTATAGATACTATCTCACTGAATCCTTACAACAACCCAATGAAAGAGGTACTATTAGCATCCCCACTTTATAGAAATGCCCATTTTATAGACGAGGAAACTGCAGCCCAACATCACACAGCTACAAAGTGTTAGATGTGGGATGTGACGCCAAGCAGGCCGACTCTATACCTGTGTTGTTAGGTCCTACTTTATGCTGCTGGCCAGACTGAATTGAAAGAGAAAACACATCTGAGGATGGTCAACGCTTAGAGCAGATGTCAGGAAGGGGAGTGAGCAGACACCAAAAAGGAGCAGTTAAAAGAAGGCATTGGAAAGAAGTTCAGAGAGGCTGTGGCCAGGATGATGGGTAGGCACAACGTCAGATACTACGGGCATTTTGTGTCTGTTGAAAGGTACGTTGTTATCGGTATGAAGCAGGCTCAATGGAACACTAAGGCTGAATCTACCTGGTTTGAAATAAGGTTTGGTTCAGTTACTTAACCAAGAAGAATATTCAGAGAAGTGTGGTTATTAAGCATTTAGTGCCTGGTTGGTTGATAATAGTCTGTACTTACATTTAAATACTCTTAGTTTTTCAATGCCAAGACTAATTACTGATCAATGGAAATTTGATATAAGCACACCCTCTAATAAATTTGAATACCTGGAGGAATAATTTATTTGAGGGAGAGGAAAATCTGACCCCTGTGCTTTCGGCTGAAAAGAAATGCATTTAATAATTTAGGGCCTGAACAGAAAAGAAAACTACAACTGGAATTGGGTTTAACAAAATTATGGCAAATTAAGCACATGCCTGAAGGAAAGTTACAAATGACTCGCAAGTATTACTTCAGTGTTTTAATGAATAAATGTGTAATTCCAAAACCACCTCCCTCAAGACTACTCTCTTAATGCGATTCAGTAAGAATTTATTAACCACTATTACAGCCTCGAGTGTGCTAGGCACAGAGTGCTATAAAAGGGACAATTATTTATTTGTTGAATAAATATTTATTGAGAACTTACTCTGGGCTTGGCGCTGTGTTTGGCACTAGAAATACAATGGAGAAGTAGAACAGAAATGTGGCCTCCTGAAGCTAGTGGTCTAGTGGGAGTGACAGACAATGATTAAAAACAGACACACACAAATAAATATTTGTTAACAAACTGACCCGAGTGCCATGAATGATCTTTTTGGGAAACAAGATTTGCCAGTGAAAGAATAAAATAAAATCCCATGCAAAAATGAACTACATTTCTTAGAATGGTTTTTATACCATTAATTTGTTTAGCAATCCATCTTCTCATAGACAGAAGGGAACAGTAATCTAAACACTAATAAAACTATTATTCTTCTCAATTAGTGGGGGTACAGTTTTACTTTGTACCTGCCTTTTTTATTTAGGCATTTTTTCTCTTTCTTTTTATTTTTCCATGGCTTCTGAAGCTGTATAACTGTGGGGGGTGGCTTGTTGATTGCAAGTTCATTCTAGTGGCAAGCGGAAAAAGAAAATGGAGCAAGGAATCATATTGATAAATGAGGTTTTAACACCTCAATTTTAAGGCTGCTTTAAGTGTTGTAAAAGGTGTGTATGTGTGTGTGTGTGTGTGTTGTCTTCAGCATGGAGATATGTAACTATATTAAGTAGCTGAACTCCCCTAGATACTTACTAAGTTAAATCTTTTGAAGGCAAGATCAGTGTTTTCTACAGACTGTCAAAAAAATCTCGAGTGACCACTCTACTGCCCAGTCACCACAGACAATCAGTTGTTAATTGACACAAATGTTGATGTCTAATGTTGTTTTATACTGTGGATTTGTCTATATATAAAATGTCAGAAAAGGTTGTATTTTTCCATGAAATTCAAAACATTTGACAACATGTTTTTATTCCATTTCCAAATGCTTTCCAACCTTCACACTGAGAGCCTGTGCTCATAGCCCAAAACAGAACATGTTGCAAAAATCTGGCAAGTCTTATTTCAGAGGAATAGGTATATTAGTTATAAAGAAAAAAAGTGAATATCACAGACCTTGAAATGGAGACAAAGCCAAAAGAAGAGACCACTTTGAAAAGGAAAAAAAATAAACAATTTAGTTTATTATGAAGTATAAATGGAAAATTTATATAATATGATTTCTAAAATTAACTTGTTATTCCTTAGAAACCATCGAGATAGGCACAAATTTTCACTAAGAGCCATTTACAATGTAAAATTTTTATTTTACATAATGTGGGTAAGACAGTAGAAATCATTTAAAAGTATTAAAAAGGGCACTTCCTTATAGTAACTTTAGAATAGTAAAGGAAAACATTTATTCTAATAGTAATATGTAGTTAATATCGCTGACTAACGTAAGATCTTAGACCAATGTACTGGCCAGAGCTCTTGGATGGCTTTTTGGAAGGGTCTGAATTTTGTGAAGTACTAGGGGATAGTAAAAACCAAAAGCAAACATGAAAATCCAAAAAATGTAGTTAATAAAAACTTGTGAGGGAATGTTCCATGTCCTGTGACTTGTCCTCCTGTCTATTTCACCTCAGTTCTGGGTTCTAGGAAGAAGAAATAGATGGCTTTCATTCCATTGAAAACTCTGCCGACAGGAGGGAAACTGCTCCCTGACTTCCAGTTAAATTCTTATCTTTATTAATTATCATTCCCAAAAGGGGCTGCTTTGTGAAGAATCACTGTTACCCCCAGAGAGAAGCAAGAATGGTAATCCTTGGAAGAAATAAAGCAGCGCCATATTGCTAAGGCTGAAATTCTACTTTGATGTATAAACGAAACTTAGCGAGGTGCTATAAAAAGAATGTGTTTGCCTAGTGGGTTATATATATTTTGTATGTATATGTTTACACAGACACACACACAGACACACACACAGACACAGACACACACGTATACACACATAGACAATTGGATGCTAAGGGACCAACTGTTAAGTGTGCTATCATAGATTTTGTTTCAGAAGCAAGTTTTCAAAATTTAAAATCGATCTATGTAAGTGCTAAAAGCCTTAAGGCTTTAATTATATTTATGGTTAATTAACATCCTTTTTTTTTTTTTTGGCATAGGAAAACTACTCCTTCATCATTTTCACCTTTCAACAAACAGTTATTGAGTATCTGCTAAGGCAAGATATTGTTCTTGGTTCTGGAGACACAGCAAGCAAATAAAACAGATGACAATTCTTACCCTTTACATTCCAGAGAGTTTACATTCTAGAGAGACAGACAATTAACGAATAGATAACTAAATATATAGGATAGCAGGAGGTAATCAGCTAAAATAAAGCAGGGATGGGGAGGCAGGAAGTGTGTGAGCCAAGAGGGTGAATGCAGTTTTTAGTAGAATGGCCAGGGCAAGGCCCATGGAGAGGTGACACCTGAGCAAAGACCTGAAGAAAGTAGAAGAGTAGCCTTGCAGACATCTGCACAGAGGGCCTCTTCAGGCTAAAGAAATAGTGAAGGCAAAGGCAAGGCCCCTGGGTTGGCAGGAGCAGGCCTGCCATGTTTGAGGGGCAGCAAGGAGGCCCGGGCCGCACTGGGGAGGGAAGGGTCATTGCAAGGACTCTGGCTTTTGCTCAGTGAAGTGGGAGCAACTGGAGGGTTTGAGCAGAGAAGCAATTTGGCACAATTTACATTTGAAAGAACGATTCTGTGTGCTAGGTGAGGAATAGATGATTTATGAAGAGGGCTAAGTGAAAAGGCAAGGCTGTTGTAATCCAAGTGATGGCTTGGGCCAGGGTGGTAGCAGGGAGGTGATGACAAGTGGCTGGATTAGGGGTTGGATTCTGGATATGTTCTGAGAATAGGGCTGACACAATTTCCTGATAGATTGGATGTGGGGTTTGTGAGAAGGAGGGAAAAATCAAGGAAGAATTTAAGGTTTTTGACCTGAGCAACTGGACGGATTGAAGTTGCCATTGATTGAGATGGGGAGGCTGTGGGAAGAAAAGGTTTGGGGGGATGGAGAAGGTTGGAATTGAGCATGTTAATTTTGAGAGCATATTATATGTCTAAATGGAAACACTGACTATGTAGTTGAACATATATGTCTGGCATTCAGAGACTCTAGGCTGGAAACCTAAAATTGATAATAGTCAGAATATAGGAGGAATTAACAGCCACAAGACTTTTTGAGATCATTAATGAAATGAGTGTAGAGAGAAAAGAGAAGAGATCCAAGGCCTGAGCCTCAGATACTCTGGAGTCTACTCTATAAAGTTCAACTAGGGAGGTTGGGGCACGAAAGCATTATCAGTCCAGTGAGGGAAGAAGGAAATCAGTAGAATGATGCATGCTGGGAGCCAAGGGAAGAAAACATTTCAGATGGGAGTGAGTGAGTAACAGTAAAATATGCTTCTAATAGATTTAAGAAGAGGGAGAATCGTCTGTTGGGTTTAGCACGGTGAAGGTCATTCATAATTTTCACAAGAGCAATTTTGATGGAGTGATGGGAACAGAATCTACTTGGAGTAAATTCATCTAACCTTTTTGAAATAGAAGTAATTTAATCTATGTGAAAATATCTGAGATAAATAGAAGCACTCAAAAGTATTCTCTTTGCAAAAGACCAAAAACATACTTTTAGATACGGAGACAAAAAACAACAACTGACATTTACTTAGTACCTACTTGTGCCAGGCATTGTACAGAAGTGCTTTAGAGGCCTGATTTTATCAGACTTTCACAATAGATCTATGAATGAGGTCCCATTTCTCCATTTGACATGAGGAAATTGAAGTTTGCGAAGGTTAAGGGTTATGTGTTTCTCAAGTCATGTAATGAGTAAGTGATAGAGCTGGGGTGTTGAAGTATTTTCATATTTCTGTTAAGGTACACAAGTATTTGTTTCCAAGATATAATTATTGTTTTTAGAAACTAATAGTCTCATTCTTTAGACACTAAGTATCATTCCTTCATTTCATTCATTCCGTTTATTTCATGTCATTATTTTTCAAATATGTAGCACTTCTACAATATTGAAAATTTATAGCCAGTTGTTTTAATTGTTGTCTGCTTTTTTTTTTGATGCAGAAAATTACCCAAAATGTTTCAATGTATTGAATTAGATTTACAAGGTCATTCATGTTAAAATATTAAAGAGAAAGCAGTGTTCTAGAATGAGTTCTATTTTTTTATATAGAAGTTTATTTTGAGGAACTTGATTACATTTTTGGAAGTACATACTTAAGACAATGGTATGGAAAGCCATTGAGGATTTAACATGCTCATTTCCTGTTTACAACCACTCTGTGAGGTGGCTATTGTTATCATCTACATTTTACAGATGGGGAACCAGAGATTTGGAGAAGCTGAGTAAATTACCCAGTCACAGAGCTTGTAAGTGGTAGAATAAGGCCTGACCCCACGTCCTCTGAAATTACATTCCATGCTCTTTCCACTACAACATGCATACAAATTTAGTTAATTCCAAAGAACGGCTTGAAATATTATCTTTCCTTATCTGTGTAAAATTGATTACCCTCATTTGATGCACCATTGGAACTCTAACAGCTGGTGCTACAGGGGCCTGAAATTTTAGGAAGCACGTATACATTTTTTAATTAGACAAGTTTTCTCTGGGAAATATGTCAGTGGGTTGACTTTTTTTCTTCTTTTCTCTATTAGGATTGGTTCTACCTAACCCTATTGAGGACAAAACTGTCCTCAATGTAGCTGGGATTGGTGGTGGTAGAGAACTGGAGTGAACACAGAATTGTGCCATGGCTTCTGGAGACTTCCATGAAATGGGCCAGAGATTATGTATTGTTTTTCTAGAACGACTCCTACAACTTCCCATTGACCCCTACCCCCACCTCACATGCCATTCACAACAAAATCATTGGTCTCTTTAAATGAGCATGCTCTTCCCACTTCTACTTTTGAGCCTCTTTAATCAGGCTTCCACTTTATGGCCAGAATGGTCTATTAAAAATGCAACTCTGAGGTGCCTGGGTGCCTCAGCCAGTTAAATGTCCAGCTCTTCATTGTGGCTCAGGTCATGATCTCAGGGTTCGTTAGATCGAGTCCTGTGTTGGGCTCTGTGCTGACAGCCTGCTTGAGATTCTCTCTCCCTCTCTCCCTGCCCCTCCCCCACTTGGGCACACGCATGCGCACATGCTCTCTCTCTCTCAAAAATAAATAAACATTACAAAAGGCAACTCTGATAAACCACTTATGTGCGTATAATTCTTCAATGGCTCCCCATTATATTCAAGATAAAATACAAACCCCTTACTGCAGCCTACAGGGCCTTACATGACCTGGCCTTTGTCCTATTCTCCAGCCTCAGACAGCACAATTTCCCCTCAGCCCATTGTGTTCCAGCCCAATGGACTCCTTCAAGTTTTTTCTAGGCTCAGGACTCACATAATACTATTTCATCTGCCCAGAATATTCTCTCCTTTATTGTCTGTGTAGGTGCTACCTTCTTAGAGATCCTCCTTGACCACCCAATCTAAATTAGACCCCCTGTTATCATTTCTCTAACTACCTTGTGCTTTTCCTTTGAAGTACTTAAAACAATTTAGGACTACATTTTATTTGCATGTTTGTTTAATATCACTTTCCCCCCACATGCACATAAGCCACATGAGGACAGTTTCTATACCTGCTTTTTTTTTCACTATTGCCTGGCTTATAGTAGATATTCAATAGAGTGTCTTGAACAAATGAATGCCCTTTCACAAACTGTTTTCTCAGCCTGGAATGCAGCAAAAAGGATAATTTTGCACCAATATCGTAAGCATTATGATATTACACCTCAAGCAAAGATAGAAGGTGCATGTAAGTAGCTGGTAACGATAAAGGCATTTTATGGGTAGTTATGCTAACTTGATTTTTCTACTGGATTTCATTGACTGCCTTACAAGCAAATGATAGGGAAAGAGCACAGAAGGATTGGGTCAAGCATCATATTCTATTCTGTTGTATCTACATACCCTTATGTTATAGAGAACATACAATTGAGAATCTGGGATATGTTAAGTGTATCAGCGTGGGTTTCTTTTAAAGAAATGAATATTCATATCAACTTTTGTGTCATTTTGTTGGGGGTAAGTAAAGATAAAACTCAGCTACCCTTTATTTTCTCCAAATTTGGAAATACTTTTTCTGTCCTCCCAGGAAACAAGATTGGGAGCAGAGACTGGATAAAGCTATTGTTTTAGCTCCCTCTGCTGGCGGTGAGTGATGCTTTTAGCAGGAGGCGAGTTGACCTTGCAAATATTGCTAAGGAGACCGGGATGGAACTCTAACATTGCGGCTGCACTCCCTCTGGGAAAGGGAGGAAGCACACGTGCTCTGTCTGAAACAATTTTTAACAGCCATGTTGAGATATAGTTTACATGCCACAAAGTTCACCCGGTTGAAGTGTGTAATTCAAGAGTTTTTTAAGCATGTTTGTAGAGTTGCCTAGCTATCATTATAATCTAATTTTAGCACATTCTCACCACCCCCTAAAATAAACCTTCGCTCCGTTTATCCATCACTCCTCATTTCTCCCTCCACTCCCTCTTGCCCCTAGCATCCTGGCAAACACGAACCTTTCTGTCTCTTTAAATTTCCCTATTTTGTACATTTTGTATAGATAGGGTCATATTATTATGAGGTCTTCTTTGACTCCCTTATTTCATTTAGCATACTGTCTTTGAGGCTAACCCATATTACAGCATGTACCAATACTTCATGGATTTTTATCGATAAACAATATTCCATGTCATAGACATACCACATTTCATTGATCTTTTCTTCAGTTGATGGACAGTTGGGTTGTTGTCTCCACTTTTTTTTGTTGTTATATGTGATGCTACTATGAACATTAGTGTCTAAGTTTTTATGTGGGCATGTTTTCACTTCTATTGTGTGTATACTTCAGAGTAGAATTGGCAGGGTCATATCTATATTTAACAGTTGAGGAACTGGCGGATTACTTTCCAAAGTGGGTGCACCATTTTACATTCTCACACACGTTCTCTTTTCAATAGATTTACAAAGTAGTACTTAAGGGGCACCTGGGTGGTTCAGTTGGTTAAGCATCCAACTCGTGATTTCAGCTCAGGTCATGATCTCACGGTTTCTGAGTTGGAGCCCTGCACCAGGCTCTGGGCTGACAGCAGGGAGCCTGCTTGAGATTCTCTCTCTTTTCCTTGGCCCTCCCCTGCTTGCACGTGTGCATACTCTCTCTCTCTAAAAATAAATAAATAAAGTTAAAAAAACAATTTAAAAGGTAGTATTTAAGAGAAAGAGAACTTAAATTTAATAAATATTACTTATCACTTATTCTTCTATTTTACTTAAGTACTTTTATATTTATTGTCTTCATTTGCTTTTTTATTGTGGCCCATTCTCTTTTTCTCCGTTACTACTGTATAATCTCTTTAGTTTTCTGTCCTGTAAATTTGGGTGAAGAAATGATATCTAAGTTTCCACTCAACTCAAATATATTAGGTGAGAATGAAAAACCCAAATATTGTCTTGATCACTAGCTTCCTCAATGACACTGCTGTAATATCCTTCTGGGTAAGTAAGTGGCTTAGAGTGTTGACTCTAGAGTCAGATTACCTGAGTTTAGATCCTTGGTTCACCACTTTCTTATTGTATGACCTTGGACAAAGACTTAATTTCCTGTCTTATGTATAAAATGAGAATAACGATAGTCATAATCGAATGGGATTGTTACGCAGACATGAGAAATGAGACAAAGTGCTTCACACAGTGCCAGGTTCAAATGCAGGGAGCTCTCAATAATACTGGCTATTATTATGAGTCTATGTTATTCCCTCTGAGCTCTTTGGACCTGAATTTGGAACTGTAAGTAGGTAGGTAGATGTAGAGATTGCTCCTGGAAAATGATGGCTACTACGTTAAACAGGGGCTCCTTTTTTTAATGTTTATTTATTTTTGAGAGAGAGAGAGAGAGAGAGAGAGAGAGAAGGAGCAGAGAGAGCAGAGAGAGAGAGACAGAGTGCGAGTGGGGAAGGAGCAGAGAGAGAGAGGGAGACACAGAATCCAAAGTAGGCTGTAGCCTCTGAACTATCAGCACAAAGCCTGATGTGGGGCTCCAGTCCACGAACTGTGAAATCACCACCTGAGCTGAAGTCAGATGTGTAACCAACTGAGCCCCCCAGGTGCCCCAATAAGGGCTCCTTTAGAAAGCAGGGAGAAGAAAAGAATAAACAATCAGGATGGATGCTGTTGTATGAACATGTACATATGTGGAATCTTCAATCTGTATCTGCATCTTCAGAAGCAAAATACTCAACGTTGGCAAAAATTCTGTGGCATTAAAGGGCTGAAAGATTGGATGAGATCGAGATTTTGAACTTCTTATTAACTTAGCTTCTCTAAAACATTTTTGGGGCCATTTACCCTATTTAAAAATCTTATAAAAGCAGTGAGCCCTGTCTATAAAAAATGTTCATATGTGTATGTACCCAAAATTTCCATAAACTTTCAGGGTAGTCATGTACTGAGGCACCGAAGACCACAGAAGTCCATGCTAATAAGTGCTGCATTAAATGTGAAAGATTATTTATGTAGCTCCCCTTTAGGCATTATGAAATTATTTGTTTTTACCTTAAAAAAATTCTACTTTAATTTTCCTCAGAAAACTTGGAAAAAACATGTAAAATCATTGTACTTGAACCTTTGAAATGTCCATTTTTTCCCTTACAGTTTAAAAAAAGTTTATATTTATGGAATTTAAGGAAAGGTAGTATGAGCTTAAGCTCTTAGCACAACAGAGACAAAAAAAAAAAAGATACTCAGAGAACAATGTCATGGCTCCCAAGTATGTAAAGATTCTTGAGCTCAACTGTGAAGAGACAAGACCTGTGTTTATGAGAAACTTGAATGTTTTGTACACAAAGGTAGGAGAGTAAAATGAAGAATGGGATGGCCTTTTCTTCACACTGGACTGGACGGGGGAGGCGGCACTGAGGGAGGACTGTGGCCCCTTCTGATGTTTCCAGGAGCCTTAAGATCTGTGAATCGTCCAAATCTCCTAGGTCTTGCAGCTCTGTCAGGTTCTCTGAGACTGTGAAGACAGAGAGGTGGAAGATGGCCTGTGCTTTGCAGTTCATTCCCTATTGGTGGAGGAGTTCCCGCTTGATCTCTAGAGCTTGCAATAGATGTGAGATCAGATGTGAAATGAAGGCACTTTTTTTCATCTATAGGTAGATGCTCTTAAATGAGGATCATGCCTCAAGATTTCCCCTCTGTTCTGCCTTCTTCATGGGCTACATTTTATTACCTGTTCAGTTCCTCTCTGCTTGCTTCCCACCTCTCCAAATACCTAGCCCTGTGTGTATGATGTGAGATATACTCTTCCTACACTTATGAGCTCTAGTTGGATTCATTATCTGGTGTCGTACTACAGAGATGTGGTCAAATTTTAGCTCTTCACTCTTACCCATAAATTTAAAAAGAAACTCTTAGGGGTGCCTGGGTGACTCATTCGGTTAAGCATCTGACTTCGGCTCAGGTCATGATCTCACGGTTCATGGGTTTGATCCCTGCATTGAGCTCTGTGCTGACAGCTCAGAGCCTGGAGCCTTGTTCGGATTCTGTGTCTCCCTCTCCCTCTGCCCCTCCCTGGCTTACGCTCTGTCTCTCTCTCAGAAATAAATAAACATAAAAAAAAGAAGCTTATTTCTAAATCAAGAAGCTGAAGCTTCAGTATGGAAGCTGACTGAAAAAACTGTATGGTCATTTATAAATTGGACTTTTTGAAATGCTAAACATGTTAAATTTACTCTTAGAAACCTTCAAGTAATAAACTGCAACTCCAATCTGCTACTGTGAATAAGATGATAATCAAAGATTTTATTGTAATTTTTCATGAGGGCTCTTTGGATCTGTAATGCAAGAGGCATTTCAAATTTTGGATTGCCCTTTAAAAGAAAATGCCAAGTATGTTAAATTGTGCACTTAGTTTTTAATGTGGAGGAACGAATCCCAGGTTCAATGAATTAACAAAATTCTTCAGAGCTCTAAGTATATTTGCAATTAAGACACTGTACTTGCTGTGCACTGGCTGATTCTTTCTCCGGGAAAGCTTTGTTTCTCTGTGAAACCAAAACTCCTGCCATTGATCTGTACTCACAAAACCCTGTTGATTTAAACAAGACTCCCAGAGGTGGAACAACAGCAAAACCAAGAGACTCAATTTACTAAGCTTGGGTTACAGGAAACATATTTAATAGCAGACAGTTCCTGTTTTCATTGTTTTCCATCTAAGTTCCTACAAAATCAGATTGTCTTTAAATAGATGCTGCTGCCATTGGGACAAGGTTCAGTTTCACATCCCTAAAGAAATAAAGAGTTTTGTAAAAATCCACTCTACCTTGGCCTCACATATAATGAGCCTAAGTCAAGCCAGACGGATCAAGATGGATATCATGCTAAAACAGTGATAGAATAACAACACTAAAGATGTGAAACACATACTTTTTTAGACTTTTTAATGTAGCCCTCAATAGCCCAGGAGCGATTGCCGGTCAGTGGAAGTGAAAAGGATTTTCATTTGAAAGCAATCCCTTTTTGTCTGTTTTAGAAGCATAACACAGGTCAGTCTTAAAGATTTCTGAGGAGAGAAAGGAGGGGAAATAGTTGGAGAAAATCATCACCTATGATTGTTCTCACTGTTTGGAAAGATCCTGGGTTTGGTAGGAGTCTTGGAATTTTGCCTTGACAGAGATGAACTCTGACCGAATAGCAATAATACTAAAGCTGATAATAATGATGATGATGATGATGGCCAATGTTAAGCACATAGTATGTGTCACAAGTCCCATGCTAAGCATTATATATACACACACACATATAAATATATATATGATCTTATTTAATATAACAGTTCATAATGCTTGGATTAATACCTCAACCCTGAATGGCTGCATAGTATGATGATTAAGGGAAGGTATAGGGTTTTGTTCCTCCTCCACCAGAAATTTAGTGACCTAAAGTAATTTACTGAGTCTTAGTTACTTAATCTGTAAAACAGCACAGGAAGGCTTACCTCATTGATTTTTGTGAGGATTAAATAATCCTCTGCCGGTAGCAGAGACAGACAACCAACCACCCTGCAGTTTGAATGCAGTGAGATCCGTGGGATATAGGTGTGGAACAGTGGGAAGATTTTGCAGGAGGATTTCCTGATCTCCCAGGTCTTTGGGGATGCCGGACTTCCTCAAGGAGCGGCCCTCTAAGTGGAGGCTTGGGTTATGCATGGGAGCAATTCAGGAGAAAATAAGGGAAGGGTGTGCTGGTTGTAGGGTTAGTGTGTTCTTGGGGAATTGCCTGTTGCTGCGCAGCTGCAAGGTCAGGAAGCCGGGAGGTGGAGAAAAAAACAAGCAGGAAAAGTAAGCAAGCCCTGTTCCTAAAGGAGTTTGGAGGCATTCTAGGGAGCTTGAACTTTCTCCTGAGGTCAGAGGCGGGGAGCCAGTGAAGAGTTTGAAGTGGGAGAGTGACATAATTAGATTTGCTTTCACTCTCTTTGAGATTAAAGCTACTGTGTGAACAGAGACCCTTTCCTGACCCCACATTAGAGCAAATCTATGACCTTGACCTCTTTGGTTTTAGGACTGTCAGCAAGTGACATCAAGTATCATCAAACAGGTATTTGACTCTCACTGCTGTGATTTCTGTTATAACCTCTTATGGGCCTGAATTATTTCCTTATCTAAGTGGGGTGGTTCTTTTTTTTTTTTTTTTTTTAACGTTTATTTACTTTTGAGAGAGAGAGAGACAGAGCATGAA